>NC_056741.1:186221121-186568969 GCF_019279795.1 Protopterus annectens | reverse complement strand
GTGTGTGTGTGTGTGTGTGTGTGTGTGTGTGTATGTATTGGTGTCATACATAGTCTCAAGTGTCCCAGACTGTTCGCCCTTCCTCATAAAATTATGTTTTGTCTTGAAAATCATTGAGGACTCCAGTCAATAAATAATGACTGAAGGGACTGATAAGTCAAATCTACAAAAGCTTGTGAGAGCATAAAGCAAATACAATAAGACTATTTTTGTGCACCAGATGAAACTGGCTAGAGGTGGTAAAGTTGAATGAAAGTGAATTGTCTATGGTATGGCTAGCAGCAGACAAATTAAGGTAATGATCGTGATATAAGGACAAACAGATGAGGCTGTTATATACATCTAATCTTTCCTCTTCTAAGCTATATAAGCATGAGTTTAAATCAAATTTTAATTGTTGGAGATATGAGGCACCATAGAATGACAACTTACATATGTTTTGGGGACAGAGGTTGCTGGAGACATTTAAAACATCTTTTGAAAAAGGGAGTCTGGCGGATGGCACAAAGGTTTATGGTAGTGAGTTTCAGTTACTATGGTACAAGGTTTGATTCTCTTACCCCTCATTTACCGACTGTGTAAACCTGAGCAAGTTACTAAACACGACAGTGCATAGAGGTAACTGGGATTTTGAGCTAGGCTCCTCAATGGTTCTTTTGCCTGCAAGCCTAGTAACTACCTATGGGTTTCCTATTAAGTAAGTGAATGCTTAATATAAAGAATGCTGTTTAATCGACAGCTAAATGTCAAAACGGCAAAATCCCGAAGGCACGGAACAGAGATTTTTTTTCCCCATGAAAAAAACAATCACTGGGCCATTTTCGGGACTTTGCCATTTCCTCCACTGTGGTGTGATCTTGGATTTGGTATATTTAAGTAGGGGGTGTGGGTGTGGGGGTCGAAGCCCCCCACTTTATTTTGTGTTTGGGTTTCTTTTTTTCCGTTTGTTCAGAATTTTGTGTTTTTGTTTTTTAGGGTCAATTATACAGCGTTCACTTTTTTAAGCATTCGCTGTTATAATATAGACCCTACCTATGGGGAGCCCCATCAGCACAGTTGGAGCCTAGAAACTTTCAAGATTGCTCAGCTTCTTCTTTTCCATTTAAGTAAGAGTGGGTCCTGTGTGTATATTCAAATAAAGATATGCAAAAGAGTGGAAGATCAGACTTAACTTCTGCTATTCCAGAACCACCAAGATAATGTCTTTCAATGAGAGATATGACTCATCTGAAATTCCTGAGCATTGTAGATAATAGCTATAATATAGTTTTATAACTTCGTTACCTTGTTACTGAAAAAGAAATGCTGCTTATCTTGGATATATTCTTTTGTATTGACATTTTATTTTGATATATGAATAAAAAATAAAATTAAATAATAAATAAATACATAGATGGATAGATAGATAGATAGATAGATAGATAGATAGATAGATAGATATATAGATAGATAGATAGATAGATAGATAGATAGATAGATAGATAGATAGATAAATAAGGGCACATTGATAACTTTCAGATGTAGTAACCGCCAGGATAAAAAGCATACTAATACAAATTTGAGTTTTTCTAGCAGCTTTCTATCTGTTCCTGATTTTGGTCCTCTGTTGATTATTATTTTTTAGCTTTCACCTTGATTCCTGAGATAGAAGGTTACAATTTAAACTAGTACTTATTTGCAACTTTCGTGGCTAATCTGACATTTTAAATTCCAAAATGAAAAGTAAGAAAAACAAACAGGGGTCTTTTTTGAGCAGCTTAAATCACTTTCTTCCAGCACAAAAGCAACAATTTTTACAGGATTTACACAGTGGTCTACACTGAAGTAGGAAGAAATATATTAATAGTGTCACATACATGTGAATATTTCCCTGTTGAATATCTCCTTTAACAGTATTTGATACTTTGACTAGTATGACGTACTACTCATGCTAGGGCAGGTATATACAGTTGTACCTTACTGCACTGATGTGCCTGTTTGCATAGAACCCTGCATAGGAAGGTAGCCTACCAACGCAGGACAGACAACCATCATCCAGGCAGCACTGCTAGATGTACCTCACTTCATTCATGCACCTGTTCTTATGAACCCTAGCAGAGTATGACAGCCCCCTGACAGGACATCTACTACCTTTCCACCCAGGCCGCTTTGAGCTGTGCTACACCATTATGGTATCTTCTCTATGTGCACACGGCACTAATTAATCGTAAACTTAGAAGGACTGCATCAGTATGAGCCATGAATGTGCTGTTTTGTGGAAGGCACCAGCGCACCTGTGTAGTGTCACCCCTGTATCCCACAACCAAGTACCCTGCCACAGGCATGATGACAGGAGGCAGCCTTCAGCATTACTCCTGCCATCTGATCCTGGCCTCCTTATCCCACAAATGTGAATATGCACCAACACACACACACACACACACACACACACACACACACACACACGCACTGCACTTTGCACGCACACTTTGCACACACACACACACACACACACACACACACACACACACACACACACACACACACACACACACACCATCAGGGACACTTGTATAAAGCACAACGCACACGTATTCTTCAGAAGTAGATATCCAGTCATATCACTTCTCAGGCTCTCCTACAACTTTACACAGAACATATGTGGCCCCTGAAGAGTGCCTGTCCCTGAATAACAATGTCAGTTTCTCACTGTGGCACAGCTACCTCTGTACACACACACATGACTTTCCCCTACATGTACACATACCTTCCAGACATGGTGGATGGCAGAGCTTAGACAATTTAGCTCAAAAGAGAATGACATCTTGCTACAGGCACTCAATGCTGTGGGTGAAAGGAACTATACCACACATTATTATCACACATGTATAAATAAAATTATACTATGGGTCTTACAGAAGGCACAAAAAATCTAAGTAGAAAAAATAGTGATAGGGAGATGGCCCTCCATCAAGCTCAAACTCACAACACTTAATTATTTATGGCATCTATGCATGGTGTTGGTAATAATAAATAAATCATACCAGGAGGTATTGACATGGGTTCTGAGACCAGCCAGATACCACATATCTCTCATGAAGATCAGCCAGATGAGCACATAGACTGCAGGAGGCATATTGTAACTTTAATTGTACCACCACAAGGGTGAATGCACTAACCAATGCCTCTGTGCTTCAAACGTACATCAGGCATGCAGACTCAGAGAATCACTTCCACAGCTATGTACACATGTTTAGCTGTTGGAAACCAGATGTCTTTGGCATGAATGCAATGGACTTTGAGGGATTGTGGGTACAGCAATGTCACCCTGTTACATTTTGTGTTTGCAAGCACAGAGCTCAACATTACTACACATGTACCGGCTGGATGAGAAAAGCAGGCTGACAACAGTCTGTTAGGGTCTGAAGATGAAACAAACACACAAATTAACTAAAAATCTCAGGACATTTTCATAATGTCTATTTCCCTCTTGGGTGGGCCTGTATCAGCCTGCATGATTGATACTGCAGCCTCCCTCACACCCACCCCTCAATATGAAATGAATAGCACAGTGTAGTGCACTGCCAACCCAGTCTGGAGTGACTCCACTTTCATGTCACAGCCACTGCAGAGGTGGGTAAGCAGGGCTAAATGTCTTGTAGCATGCAGTGTCCAGATACTCACTGTATGGCAGGCTATTGGTGCATCATGGCATTACCCACACTCACAGCCAGCCGATAACCTACCAATGACTCTCTGACTTGACCAAGAGGTATGAAGAGCTATACTCTCAGCAGGATCCACAATTACCAGTGTAGAAACTGAGATGGTTACCATTATGAATGACCTTTGTGAGACAGTAGAGTCCAATGCTATGATTACCTTTAGGTGCTCAGTGGTGAGACATTGTTCTTCCATTGCCATCTCCATGTTGATGTTTGTCAGTGCAATCAACAGATCCCTGCACATAAGTGTTACTGTTGATGCGAGTGCAGGCATATATGTGGTGAATAAGTTGGACAGACATCACAAGGTATACAGTCTGCATGTGACAAAGTTGGGGTTCCACCATATGCATAAACATACATTTGCAGTGATTAGCCCTGTGACAATGCTAGTCACCACATACTCATACCATGGCTATCCCTGTCACAGGTCTTCCTGGTGAGCAGCATATCTGTGTGTGACTTATATATAGATCATCTTCCACTTGTTCCTCCACATCCACGTCCAGTGGGTCATCTGGCTGTGTTATGCCTTCACAGTGTAAAGAGACCATGTTGAACTGTGATATTATGCTTCTCCAGGAAGTTATGTTTGCAGTCACTGAATGCATGGTCTTGCAGAAGTACTTCCCCACACACAGAGTAAATCATATTTGACACATACATCTCACTATCAATGATCCCAGTCTCTGCCTCCATTAGTCTGTGGTTTCCCACCCTCTGGTAGTGTAAACTGACATGTGTCCCTGTATACCTAGGCCCTTGTGCAAATGATGATGGCTATAACCCTCACCATGTACCTCCATTATGATTTACATGGAAATGTCCACTGCATTGCATTAATCGACCATGCACTGCACGATGCCATCATCAGCTAACACTGCATACAATGGGTCCTGCTCCTGCACTGTTGAAGGGTACTGGAGTTGAGTGCTGACCTGCCTGATGTTGTAGGATTATGTTGTGCAGAATGCAGCATGTTAGAAATGTCTGGCAGCCTGTAGCAGGGCCATACCACAGTGCTCCACTCAGACATGTCTAGGTAATGGAACTGGGACTTCAGCAGGCTGAACACCTGCTCTTCTACATTTCTGGTTTGAATGTGAATGATGTTATACAGCTGTTTGGTCATGTCAAGTAGATTCCATATGGCTTTGTCAACCAGGGATCCTGCAGCACATTTGAAACAGGAGCAAGAGAGATAGGGATGGACCTTGCATACATGTTATATATGTGGTGGTGGACATATAGGAGCACCACTGTATCTGCAATTACCTATTTGGTAATCCTGTACAATTTATCCATGCAATAAGCAGCAAATTAGGTTTTTTTGCCATGTACACACATGAGTTATCAGCCCCTGTACTTTCACACTATCTAGCAGTTAATAGAATAATAGATGTTTCTGCTGAAACCAAGTGGGACTTTTTTGCCACATGAGTGTAACATATGACAGACAGCACCTCTAGAGACTGGGAAATGTCATAGAAACCATGCACTGGAGTGGCTGTCTCCCCTGGAGTATGGGCAATACCATAGAAACCATGCATGGGAGTGACTGTCTCCACTCGTGTTTGGATAGTACCATGCATGGGAGTAGCTGTTTCCCCGGTGTTTGGGAAATAACATAGAAATCATGCATGGGAGTGGCTGTCTCCCCTGGTGTTTGGGCAATACCATAGAAACCATACATAAGATCATAGGATCATAGGAAGTTACTAGGCTACTCGCCCTGAGGCCCTTACAAGCCTAGCCAAGAACTTAGCCCATGTTTCAACAAGTCAGAACCCAATGCCCATGTCCAGCAAGGACACAGGTGGTATCCCAGGGGTGTATTTTCTGTTCCCCGTCCAGTTATCCAGGTTGCGCTTAAAAAGGGTTAATGAGGTACTCTCCTTCATGTGGAGAGGAGTCTGTTCCACAGAAGGGGAAATCTCTAGGTCACAAATCTGTCCTGCCAACAAGTCCTATTGATGTCACAGACCAGGTTGAGATCACTTGTGTGGGTTACCAGTGGAGCTTCACATACAGATTTGCAGGATTCCCATAAGGCAGGGTCTTGCTTTGTATCTTGGACAGTGGTCACATCTGAGGAGTCTGTCTGAGACTGAGCAGAGAGACAGGGCCTTTAGCCTATCTGTGTAGAGTAGAAGTTTTAAGCCCGGGAATCTACTGGTGAGAAACCTATGTGGTCTCTCCAGCTACTGCATGTGCTTTATGAGGTACATGCCAAAAGGGGCATTGTACTCAATAACGGGTCTTATAAGAGAAGAATACAGGGATACTAAGAAAACAAGGTGAAACTATGGTTAAAAAAGAATCTGTGAACACTTTTTCGTTGCACTTTTGTTCTCTTTAATGTTTCAACAAGAACTTCATCAGAAAAGTTTGTAAAACACACACAACACTTAAAATACATTCAAATAATCATGTGATAAAGACTACCAATGCAAACAATCTAAAAACTGGCTTTGCCCCAAAATAATAATACTATTGCTTACTATTCTCTATGCTCTAAAGTGCATGCAGTTTAGTTTGGTTAAGCAGCATTACTTGTTAACAACTGATCTGATACTAAAATACCACAGAAAATCTCATCTTCAAATCCTTTGTCTTAGTAAAAAACACATGATATTAACTGATTCATTTAAACCAGGCAGTTCATTGGCATTCAGCCTAATCTACCAGAGTGTCTCTTTACACTCTAGTAGTGTCTTGATGTCACCACTGAAATCCTCAACAGAAACAGAATCTGTTTCCCCGGTGTTTGGGAAATAACATAGAAATCATGCATGGGAGTGGCTGTCTCCCCTGGTGTTTGGGCAATACCATAGAAACCATACATAAGATCATAGGATCATAGGAAGTTACTAGGCTACTCGCCCTGAGGCCCTTACAAGCCTAGCCAAGAACTTAGCCCATGTTTCAACAAGTCAGAACCCAATGCCCATGTCCAGCAAGGACACAGGTGGTATCCCAGGGGTGTATTTTCTGTTCCCCGTCCAGTTATCCAGGTTGCGCTTAAAAAGGGTTAATGAGGTACTCTCCTTCATGTGGAGAGGGAGTCTGTTCCACAGAAGGGGAAATCTCTAGGTCACAAATCTGTCCTGCCAACAAGTCCTATTGATGTCACAGACCAGGTTGAGATCACTTGTGTGGGTTACCCGAGTGGAGCTTCACATACAGATTTGCAGGATTCCCATAAGGCAGGGTCTTGCTTTGTATCTTGGACAGTGGTCACATCTGAGGAGTCTGTCTGAGACTGAGCAGAGAGACAGGGCCTTTAGCCTATCTGTGTAGAGTAGAAGTTTTAAGCCCGGGAATCTACTGGTGAGAAACCTATGTGGTCTCTCCAGCTACTGCATGTGCTTTATGAGGTACATGCCAAAAGGGGCATTGTACTCAATAACGGGTCTTATAAGAGAAGAATACAGGGATACTAAGAAAACAAGGTGAAACTATGGTTAAAAAAGAATCTGTGAACACTTTTTCGTTGCACTTTTGTTCTCTTTAATGTTTCAACAAGAACTTCATCAGAAAAGTTTGTAAAACACACACAACACTTAAAATACATTCAAATAATCATGTGATAAAGACTACCAATGCAAACAATCTAAAACTGGCTTTGCCCAAAATAATAATACTATTGCTTACTATTCTCTATGCTCTAAAGTGCATGCAGTTTAGTTTGGTTAAGCAGCATTACTTGTTAACAACTGATCTGATACTAAAATACCACAGAAAATCTCATCTTCAAATCCTTTGTCTTAGTAAAAAACACATGATATTAACTGATTCATTTAAACCAGGCAGTTCATTGGCATTCAGCCTAATCTACCAGAGTGTCTCTTTACACTCTAGTAGTGTCTTGATGTCACCACTGAAATCCTCAACAGAAACAGAATCTAATACAAAAAAAGAAAATTTCTTGAAATCTTTACATGTAACAGTGTGCTTAGCCAAAGCATTACAATAATTCTTCTTGATGGCTAACAAGTGTTCATAGATTCTTCTTTTTAAATGCTTAATAGTTTTGCCTGTGGAGAAACAACAACATGATTCACTAATAGCTGCATATACCACATGGTTGGATGAACAGTCATATGTCTCTTTAGCCCATATAGTCACATCCAAATGTTTAAAATGGATGAAAGAAGAATTACAAATGTGATGGCATTGCTTACAGTGTCCTCATCGAAAAGTCATTGGGGGTAATGATGATCTTTTCTTTACTTCCAACTTCTCATTCCTCTCACATAATACTTTAATGCTGACATTTTTCTTGAATGAAAACATAGATCTATCATCTATTTGTTTCACTAAATCATTGTTGCCCAAGATAACTTTCCAATTTTTTTGTGTCCATTGTTTAATTGCCCACATTTCTTCAAATATGGGTAATGAGAAAGACAAAAATATTTGCAATCTGTTCCACTTGTATCCAGAAAGTGCAATTGTCCAGTTGGTGTATGAGAATCACCATAACACAATATTGGACATGCGACACCCACTCTTAATTTCTGCACAAGTTCTATTCATGCTAACCAATCTTGATTGTAACGTGTTTCTTTGAATAACTTTTTGAGTAAAGTTGCTTCTTCAGCAAATGCTCCATTATCAGAAGTCAATTTACTTACCCAAATGAAATGATCTTTCACCACATTCCTCTTCATGTGGTGAGGATGGAGACTGTCACGATGCAAATATTGATTTGTAAAACTTTGTTTTCTGAAAATTTTACTGACAAAATGTCCAGTCTGAACATTAAATGACAACTTGATGTATAAGTAATTCAGACACTCTCTAAACCCTCCTACAGTAAATCTTAAAAAAGAAGTGGTATTATTCAGTCTACAAAATTCAAAAATTCTTCTCTAGTTCCTTTCCATAAAAATATTCGATTGTCAATAAATCTTCTATAACACAAAATCTTACCAGATAGTTTGTTTTTCCAAAAAATTTTGTTCCCAAGTGGACATGACAATGTTGGCAAAAGCTGGGACCACCCTGACCCCCATTGCACCACCTGTCTTTTGCTTGAAGTATTTCTTACCAAAGCAGAAAAAAATTGTCCAACATCAGCTCCATTAACTCACATATGATATTGACTTTGTCACCATCAAAGTTGGAATTGTTGACTAAATATTCCCTCAAAAAATCAATGCCAGTTTCCTGATTGATGACTGTATACAAAGATGTGACATCTAGAGAGGCAAAATTAAAATTCCCCATTGACCTGAACATAGTCCTTAAGTGATTCCAGCAAGTGCCAAGAATCATGCAGATAGAATCTAGATTTCTGGACAATGGGATACAACTGTTGCTCCAACCAGATGGAAATTGATTCAGTCTTGGAAAAAGGTGCAGAGACTATTGGTCTAAAAGAAGGCTTAACCCGATCTTTGTGACCCTTAGGAATCCCGAAGAGGGAAGCCATTTGTGGATGATCAACTTGTAAAAATTGTAAGTAGTCTGATATACATTTTCATGAGTGAATAAGACTAAGAGTGTCTAATCTATGTTATGATAGATCTCTTTAATCACAATGTCGAACACTTTGAAGTAATTTCTCTCATCACTCAACAATTCCATGATGGCGTACTGATAATCTAATCTGTGCTAGTCATAATCACAAGTATACCTCCTTATCCACTCTCATTATTTGCAAATCTTCCCTTCCAATAAAATCTTGTAAAGCCTCTTTCTGGTATAGTCAAATTGTCTCTCACTTATCACCTTTGGAGCTGGTGTTTGTGTGTGTGTGTGTGTGTGTGTGTGTGTGTGTGTGTGTGTGTGTGTGTGTGTGTGTGTGTGTGTGTGTGTGTGTGTGTGTGTGTTTTACAAACTTTTCTGATGAAGTTCTTGTTGAAACATCAAATAGAATGAAAGTGAAAAAAAATTGTTTACGAATTCTTCTTCAGCCATAGTTTCACCTTGTATTTTTAGTTTTCCAGTTATTTAGCAAATTTTGTTGGTATCTTAGTTTGTTCCAGTGGTCATTCTATGACAGAAGATCCCTGTACACAAGACATGCTGTTTGAGCTCACTACTCACTCCATTCCTGGCAACTTACAAATGTATAACAACTGCAGCAATGAAACCAAAAGAACCTGTGAATGGACCTGGAAATAGTTCTTACATACCAAACGATATTTTGGCTTATGTTTGTAAAGACACAGTTAATCCCTTCTCTACCTGTTGTGAAGTTGAAACATAGAGCACAGTAAGTACTGACCCCAATATATCCCTTGCAAGTGAATACATCAATGGCAAAACCAATATATACAAACTTGAACATTTGTCAACAAAATGTGTCTTTGCAGCTGGAGGTTTTATACCTCAAGGAATGCATTACTCAAAGTTGTTTTCCACAGGGAATAAGGGCATACAAGTTTCCATATGGGTTCCAGTACGGTGATTCATTGTTTTCAGAACTGGTGAAAATATTTAATGACACCGGGACAGCTGTGATGAAAATGTTATGTAATAGTTATAGAAATACTTTAAAGGAAATTAAACTTCAAATGACTACCTTGAATCAGACCATCAAGGCCAGTAGAGTTTTTATTTATTTTATTACATTGTATGCTGGAATTCGTACCAAGGTAGACAGACTTAAAGTTAGTATCATTTCTAGAAAGTAAGGTATAATGAGAAGGGATATTACTTCATATTCTGCAGGACTGGCTTATCCTATACATAAATTGAACATATCAGATAACAATACACTAATTGAGAAAGGCAACAAAGGAAACAATTCAGGTACAACAGTTGATATTAATATTATAAACACTGCCAAACAGACTGCAATTAGCACCAATCCAGGTCTTGTAGATGTGGACAAATTGCCACCTTTGCCTGTAACACCTACTGGTCCTATTTTAGTGAATCAAACAGGAGTGATGCAGACACTGAAGTGGCAGGAAGTGTGAACAACAAAGGGAAAGGGAAAAGAAAGAACTGGAAAAAACAGTAGCATATGGGTTTGACATTTTAAAGCTAACTGATGAATTTTTGTCACCTGAACTGATTTTGCTTCTTAAAAAAGGTTTAAATTTTATCCCTAACAATTCAGTTAACATTCCAAGACTTATTGTAGACTTAAAATTGTATGTTAGTAAACTCAGCCTGAGTTTTGTGCTGGCACAGCAAACTTGTATTGTGAGAGAGGGAGAATTAATGAGAAAGAGAAGCACTTTTAACCCTCCTTTAAGCAGTACTCTTCAAGTTTTTACCAGTCTTTGTGAAAGTGGCTTTAGAACTAGCTCCAAAGGTGACAAGTAAGAGACAATTTGACTATACCAGAAAGAGAGGCTTTACAAGATTTTATTGGAAGGATTATCTTCCGACTAAAGGGGCAGATAAAAGAGGTATGCTTGTGATTATGACTATCACAGATTATCAGGAAACCATCATGGAATTCTTGAGTGATGAGAGAAATTATGTTGATGTGTCCGACATTGTGATTAAAGAGAGCTATCAGAACATAGATTTGACACTCTCAGACTTATTCATTCAAGGAAATTTACATTAGACTACTTATAATTTTTTACAAGTTGAGCATCCAAAAATGGCTTCCCTCTTTGGGATTCCTAAGGTTCACAAAGATTGTGTTACGCCTCCTTTTAGACCAATAGTCTCGGCATCTTTTTCCAAGACTGAATTCATTTCCATCTGGTTGGATCAACAGTTGAAGCCCATTATCCAAAAATCTAGATTCTCCCTGCATGATTCCTGGCACTTGCTGGAATCACCTAGGGAACATGTGCAGGTCAATGGGGAATTCTATTTTGCCTCTCTAGATGCTACATCGTTGTATACAGTCATCAACCAGGAAACTGGCATTGACTTTTTGAGGGAATATTTAGCTCATTACATCCGAGTGATGCCTCCAGGTGCATCTGCAGTTAACCCCTACTGCTCCTCTAGGCGTCAAATATTACTTGTTCATACTTGCATTAATAATTTCAAAACCACGCTACATACAAGGTATCAGAATATTTTATCTTGAAGCATACATGATGGCAAACAGAATTGTACTGACATTTGACCTCTGTCATTGAGTATTTATTAGAATTGTAAGGCGATAACTTCATTTTTAAAGGTTTAGGCCACACCCACTAGGAGTTATAGGTACACACTCAAAAGACTTGTACAGGAGGGAATGAGTTAGTCAAGAATTCCAATTTTGATGTTGACAAAGTCAATATCATATGTGAGTTAATGTAGCTGGTGTTAGACAACATTTTTTTCTACTTTGGTAAGAAATACTTCAAACAAAAGACAAGTGGGGCAATGGGGGCCAGGGTGGCCTCAGCTTTTGCCAACACTGTCATGTCAACTTTTGAACAAAAATTCTTAGAAAAACACAAACTACCTGGTAAGATTTTGTTTTATAGAAGATTTCTTGACAATCTGATATTTTTATGGAAAGGAAGTAGAGAGGACTTTTGGAGTTGTGTAGACTATTTGAATAATACAACTTCTTTTTTAAGATTTACTGTAGGAGGGTTTGGAGATTGTCTGAATTACTTAGACATCAAGTTGTCATTTGATGTTCAGACTGGTCATTTTGTCAGTAAAATTTCCAGAAAAGAAAGTTTTACAAATCAATATTTGCATCGTGACTGTCTCCATCCACACCACATGAAGAAATCATAAAACTATTGGTTACTATTCTTTCATGCTCTAAAGTGCATGCAGTTAAGTTTGGTTAAGCAGTATTACTTGTTAACAATTGATTTGTAACTAAAATACCATAAAAAAATCTCATCTTCAAATCCTTTGTCTTAGTAAAAATCACTTAATATTAATTGATTCATGTAAACCAGGTAGTTTATCGGCATTCAGCCTGATTTGCCAGTGTCTCTTAACACTTTAGTAGTGTCTTGGTCACCAATGAAATCCTCGACAGAATCAGAATATAATAGCAAAAAAGAAAATTTCTTAAAATTACAAAAATGCTTCTTCTTGATGGCTAACACGTGTTCATAGATTCTTCTTTTTAAATGGCTAATAGTTTTGCCTATGTAAAAGCAACAACATAATTCACAAATAGCTGCATATACCACATGGTTTGATGAACAGTCATATGTCTCTCTAGCCCATATAGTCACATCCAAATGTTCAAAATGGATGAAAGAAGAATTACAAATGTGACGGCATTGCTTACAGTGTCCACATTTGAAAGGCCCTGGGGTTAAAGATGATCTTTTCCTTAATTCCAACTTCTCATTCCTCTCACATAATGTTTCAGTGCTGACAGTTTTCTTGAATAAAACATAGATCTATGATCTATTTGTTTCATTAAATCATTGCTGCCCAAGATAACTTTCCAATTTTGTTGTATGCATTGTTTAATTGCCCACATTTATTCAAATATGGGTAATGAGAAAGACAAAATATATTTGCAATCTTTTCTACTTGCATCCAGAAAGTGCAATTGACCAGTTGGTGTATGAGAATCACAATAACACAATATTGGCCATGTGACATCCAGTCTTAATTTCTGCACCTCAAGTTCTATTTGCTGTTGGATTAGGGTAAAGGCTTGAATCTTGATAGATTTGAAGAGGTCTAGATAGGTGGAGTGGAAAAACACAAACTACCTGGTAAGATTTTGTTTTATAGAAGATTTCTTGACAATCTGATATTTTTATGGAAAGGAAGTAGAGAGGACTTTTGGAGTTGTGTAGACTATTTGAATAATACAACTTATTTTTTTAAGATTTACTGTAGGAGGGTTTGGAGATTGTCTGAATTACTTAGACATCAAGTTGTCATTTGATGTTCAGACTGGTCATTTTGTCAGTAAAATTTCCAGAAAAGAAAGTTTTACAAATCAATATTTGCATCGTGACAGTTTTCATCCACACCACATGAAGAGGAACATGGTTAAAGATCAGTTCATTTGGTTAAGAAAATTTACTTCCGATAATGGAGTATTTGCTGAAGAAGCATCTTTACTCAAAAAGTTATTCATAGAAACATGTTACAGTGAAGATTGGTTAGCGCAAATAGAACTTGAGGTGCAGAAATTAAGACTGGATGTCACATGGCCAATATTGTGTTATTGTGATTCTCATACACCAACTGGTCAATTGCACTTTCTGGATGCAAGTAGAAAAGATTGCAAATATATTTTGTCTTTCTCATTACCCATATTTGAATAAATGTGGGCAATTAAACAATGCATACAAGAAAATTGGAAAGTTATCTTGGGCAGCAATGATTTAATGAAACAAATAGATCATAGATCTATGTTTTATTCAAGAAAACTGTCAGCACTGAAACATTATGTGAGAGGAATGAGAAGTTGGAATTAAGGAAAAGATCATCTTTACCCCCAGGGCCTTTCAAATGTGGACACTGTAAGCAATGCCATCACATTTGTAATTCTTCTTTCATCCATTTTGAACATTTGGATGTGACTATATGGGCTAGAGAGACATATGACTGTTCATCAAACCATGTGGTATATGCAGCTATTTGTGAATTATGTTGTTGCTTTTACATAGGCAAAACTATTAGCCATTTAAAAAGAAGAATCTATGAACACGTGTTAGCCATCAAGAAGAAGCATTTTTGTAATTTTAAGAAATTTTCTTTTTTTCTATTATATTCTGATTCTGTCGAGGATTTCATTGGTGACCAAGACACTACTAAAGTGTTAAGAGACACTGGCAAATCAGGCTGAATGATGATAAACTACCTGGTTTACATGAATCAATTAATATTAAGTGATTTTTACTAAGACAAAGGATTTGAAGATGAGATTTTTTATGGTATTTTAGTTACAAATCAATTAACAAGTAATACTGCTTAACCAAACTTAACTGCATGCACTTTAGAGCATGAAAGAATAGTAACCAATAGTTTTATGATTTTGGGGCAAAGCCCATTTTTAGATTGTTTGCATTGGTTGTTTTTATCACATGAGTATTTGAATGACTTTTTAAGTGTGTGTGTGTGTGTGTGTGTGTGTGTGTGTGTGTGTGTGTGTGTGTGTGTGTGTCTGTGCGTGTGTGTGTGTTTGTGTGTGTGTGTGTGTATGTGTGTGTGTTTTATAAACTTTTCTGATAAAGTCCTTTTTGAAACATTAAAGAAAATGAAAGCGCAAAGAAAAAGTATTTGCGGGTTCATTTTTAGCGATAGTGTCATGTAGTTTTCTAGTTTTCCCGTTGTTAGGAATACAGAGATGTTATGACTTCCTTGTCCCTGGATGAGATACCCTTACTAATGAGGTGGGCCATGTAGAAAGCTTTCCGTACAACGAAGGCAATATGGTGGTCAAAAGTCAGTTTACTATCAACCTGGGTGCTCAAGTCCCTCACAACTGACTGTGTGCTTAGGACCTTGTTATTAATGTGGTAATTTGTGAGGATATCACTCTCCCCAAAGGGGATGATGATGTAATTTTTGGCATTCAGTTTGAGGCCATGTTTCTGGCTCCAGTCATTTGTTGGGTGAGAAACTCTTGGAGGATGTCCACATCACTAGGGGAATTGATGACATTGCCTAGCTTGCAGTTATCTGCAAAGTTGGTCAGCCATAGCCCACTGGTTTTGGCCTGCACCTCAGAAAAATACATCCCAAACAACAGAGGCCCTAAGATCGATCCCTGGGATACACCGATTGTTACGGGTCTAGTCCTTAATGCGGCTTCCCCTATTTTTACTAGGTGGATTCTATCAATGATCCAGTTTGCTATCCATCTGGTAACATACAGATTGATGCCTAGCTGAGACTGTTTATCTATTATACCCAAGTTGGGAATAGTATTGAAGGCTTTGGCCAGGTCAAGGTAGGTGGTGTGCACAGTCTTCCCATCATCCATGGCTTTGGTGACTGTCTTAAAGAAGTCAACCAAATTTAGCAGGCATGACCTCCCCTTGTTGAAACTAAACAGTGTGTGATCGAGTGTTTAGAGGTTGTCAATGTCCTTGTTAATGAGGTCCATGATAATCTGCTTTATGTCTTGCAGATCAAGCTAGTTGGGCTAACGGGTCTATATTTTCCTGGATCAGTGGACGCTCCACATTTGTACAAAGGGATGACAATGGCTGTCCTCCACTCTGCTGGGACAAAGCCAGTACTCAGGCTTTGGTTAAATAGGGTGCCTAATGGTGTTGCAAGTTCCTGCCTGAGTTTATGTAGGATGCAGCCTGGGATTTTTTGGGTCCCGTGGAGGTGGTATTTTTTGCCTTTGAGAGGGCGGTAATGACTTGCTCCCTAGAGATAAGGGGAGGGGCTCGTGCTGGGGGATGTCCTGATTTACTGATGAGGGGGACAAAGGGACGAAGTTTTCAGTGAACCTTTCTGGCAGCAGGTTGGCAATATTTATGGCATTTGTGTATGTGGTGTCCTTGACCACCAGTTCTGAGCAGATCTGAGTGCTTCCTTTGAGATTGTGGATACATGTGAAAAAGGCCTTATGATTGTCCTTAGTAGATGTGGTCAGTTTGGATTAGAAGTTTGCTTTGAAGGATTTCACTACTGCTCTTATTTGCTTGCTCAGGCTAAGGAGATAATGCTTCTAATTAGGCACCTTCTCCTTCTTGGTCTTGGACAGCAATTTTTTGCTTTTATTATAGAGTTTATTCATTGCAGATATCCACCAGACAGGTTTACTTTTCTTTGAGGAGGATGATTTTGTCCTGTCTGGTATTCCTGATTCAATGCTCATATAGTACTTTGGTGTAGGTTTGCACATATGTCCCAGTACCTATAGAGGGAGAGGGGACTGTGAAGTTGTTTATCCCTTCCCTCAGGAGGTTGTAATCATCTTTGGGTACTTTTTTTGTTTGATCCTAGCTGGTGGGGGGACGGGGGGTCGGGGGACATGGTGACTTTGAAAGTGACCACTTTGTGGTCAGATCTTACCAGGAAGGATGAAACTGTAGGAATGCTGCATTGGTTATTCATGTTGGTTAATACCAAGTCCAAGATATTTTCACCCTTTGTGCAGGTGTTGACCAGCTGGTCCAAGGCATTTGCATTGATGAAATCAAGGAGTCTCTGGGCACTTGTGTTTTGGCATGAGTAGTTCTTCCAATCTATGGATGGCTAGTTAAAGTCACCCAGGATTAGGGTAAAGGCTTGAATCTTGATAGATTTGAAGAGGTCTAGATAGGTGGAGTGGACATCTTGAGCCAAAGCTGGGGGCCTGTAGCTATTTATGATTTGAATAGGAGTCTTGTCAATGGGTAATTGCACCTGAAGTGTCTCCTGTGCATCATACTGTTTGACCAGCCTGGATGTGTGTATGTCTTTTAAATATATTGCAACTTCACCTCCTTTTGCTTTGCTGCCCACAGTTTGGGATCTGAATGAATGATAGGATGAGTGATTTGGTATGGCTGGGGTTCTCTCAGCAGCTTTGAACCAGGTTTCTGGGACTACATATATGTCAGCATCTTCCAGGGTTAAGAATGCTTGCAATGAGTGCAGTTTCATGTTTAGATTCCTAGTGTTTAGCAGCATGATCTTTAATTTGCATTTTGATGAAATTTTCATGTTGGTAATTTTGACCTCATGGCATTGCCTAACAAAAGCACTATGGGGGAGGCAAGAGCATTTGCCCGTAGCATGAAGCCCAAAGGAGACAGATGCAGGCCATCTCTGGCAAACCATTGTGGTTTGTCATTCATGTCTTCCCAGGTTGTCACGTACTGGATCCCCTTCGAATGACACCAGAAACTAAGCCAATTGTTAAAGTCAATCATTTTCTGTTTGTATTGAGGCAAAATTCTGGGTGACAGTAGAATGCTGATTAGGGCTAGGAACATAGTTGCCTAGGGAACATATTCAGTGAGCTCGATCATGTCGCTTTTCATATAGTCCAGGGAGGTACGTCTCAAGTCATTCACACTAACATGAACTATGACAGAGTCATAAAAGTACCTGTTGTTGAGAGACTTGAGTGCATGGGTAATATGGTGGATTCTGGCACCTGACAAACAGCTAACTGTGACTTTCACCTTATCCAGCCTGGTCAGGGGCACATCTGTGTATCTCACAGTGGAGTCTCCTATGTCTAATATGTTGGGTTATGTTTAGACCTTAGTGGCTGTAAGACACAGGTGTGTGGACTATGTGTAGTGTGGTGGGCAGTGGAGTTTGTATGTGTTTTTGCCTCAGAGTTCTCTTTTGTTTGGGTATGTTTTTTTTGAGGACCTCCGCATATGTGGGTGTGTGTTGTGTAGGTGTGGCTGGTGATTGAAGTGTGGTGTTTGTGTTGACAACCTTCTCATTGTGAAATATACTGGCTTGTGAGGGAGAGAGCACAGACTCTATGTTCTTCATGTAATTGCATTTGTCACAACGTGTATTCCTAGGTGGTAGTAGTAGAGGGTTGTCTGTGTACACGAGCCAGTTGCTACACTGTCTCAAGATGCCTATATCAACCACACTGGCAGGAGAAAACATATGAAACTGTCCATGCATATTTGTCAGAATCTGAGGGAGAGAGGCCCGAGAGAGCTAAGAGGGTAAAGGGTGAGAGGTCTAAGAGTAGTACTACTAGGTGATCACACAAGTGCTTCTAAAGAAAAATTTGTAGCTGGAATACCTCACAAGGGTTAAAAACAGTGCAGCTATAGTGTGTGACATGCAAACAAGCCCATACCAGCTCAAATGCGGGGTTTAAATACCTCAAAAACTAGAAGATTCTAGAAACACAGAAATCTAACCAATTCTGCTAATCCCTGCTTTCTTTACCAATCAGCTTGTGGCAGACAAGGTCCAGGCAGCCCTGCTACCCTCACTAGCAGAGGAGATAGGCCTCTACCAACACAAGATAGGTGCCAGAAATACAAAAGACAAAAACAAGATGGCTGCCAGAAACACAGAAGGCAAAAAAAAAAAAAAAAAAACAGCTATGGATGCAGCAAACCTGTATCCAGGCTATGCTACTCAATTTAGGGTTAGGAACACAGTGAAACTCACAAAAGCATGGATTAACCACTTACAGACAAAAATAGAATTCACTGTATAAAAAAATACAGTTAAACAGTAATGAAATGCAGTAAAACACAGTTAAACTGTAATGAATTGCTCTAAATAGCAATGAAATGCAGTTAAACAGTTATGAAATGCAGTTAATCAGTAAATTACTTTAAAACAATGCAAATCTGATAAATTAGCTTATAATCACTACAGTAAAAGACAGCTCAAATAAAGCATAAATTCAGTGGAATACTGTCATCAATTTAATAAGGCTACAGACAAAAAGTAACAAATGCGACAAACTACTGACAAGCAGTAGCAAATATTGCAAACTAAATGTGGCTGAACACCTAAGAGCATGCAGCAAAATGAAGCAGGAAGAGGCAAATACATATCTATTTTTAAGCAGAACATGAGGAGACAGAAGATAATTCAAGATTAAGAAGCTAATGGGGTGGGGCTTCACAACTGATCACACTGTACTCAGTAGAATGAGCTGATGCAAAGGGACTGGGGGGAGTGTCCAACATCAAATTTATAGCAGTGGGAGGCAACTCAATAGCCACCAAGCTTTAAGACCACAACACCAGTTGGGTGGGTGGGTGCAGAAAAAAGATCAGAACAGAGGTAAGGATTTAATTCACTAAGCCTAACAAACAGTTGCACAGTTTAAACAGATATGCAGCAAATTTTTGTTTTAATTAATCTGAAGTGCAGAAAACAGATGAAAATAAGCACTTATTTTTGTAGTTTCATAGCAGTTTTTCTAAAACAGCAGAGCAAGAGCATAAGGCCTAACTCACTGCAGCTTTGAGCAAACAAGCACAAACTGGTTTAAGCACTGGCTATTTAAGGCTAAGGCAATGAAACAGGAACCAGCCAAGTTATCCAATAAAAAAACGAGCCCTGTGGCAGCAACTCTAGCCAGATCAGACAAAATTGAAACCCCCTCCCATGAAGAAAGAGCTAGGCTTCTCCAGAGAAAAGATTAACTGTACTACAAGCTCCAAAGGTAACAAACAGTACTACATTCAGCTTTATGCCAGTCTTTTCAAGTGCAGCAGCAAGTAAAATGAACAGAATAGAGAAACAAAAAGGAGACAAAGATCAGAACAGAGGTAAGGAGTGAATTCACTAAGCCTAAAAACAGTTGCATGGTTTAAACAGATATGTAGCAAATATTGTTTTATTTAATCAGAAGCACAGAAAACAGTTAAAAATAAGCACTTATCTTTTGTAGTCTCATAGCAGCTTTTGTAAAACAGCAGAGCAAGGGCAAATACTTTGAGTATTTTATAGAGTGACAAAGATGACATCCCCATTAGGTCACCAGTTGGTTACAGATCCATTCAGCTAGTGTGGTAAGAATTGCACATACTTTGGCATCCATAGATGTAAGAAGTCTGGCGGCACAGTGGTGCAGTGGTTAACATTGTCACCTCACAGCAAGACGTTCTCCAGTTCGATTCTCGGCTGGGGTGCCTTCTGTGTGGAGTTTGCATGTTCTCCCTGTGTTCGCGTGGGTTTCCTCCGGGTACTCCGGTTTCCTCCCACATTCCAAAGACATGCATCTGGAGCATTTCTCCCCAGGCCTCCACTGAAAACAGGCTCTGTGGAACCTAGTCAGACATTCCCGGTCAACAAATGATAAATAAATAAATACAAAATTAAAAAATTAAAAAAAGGCCTAGCTCACTGCAGCTTTGAGCAAACAGGAGTGGCTGTTTCCCTTGGTGTTTGGACAATATCATAGAAACCATGCATGGGAGTGGCTCTCCCCCCTGGTGTTTGACCAACACCATAGAAACCATGCATATGACTGGCTGTATCTCCTGGTGTTTGGGTAAAACCATAGAAACCATGCACTGGAGTGGCTGTCTCCCCTGGTGTGTTGGGAAAGCAGATGTAGTCATCTACATGCAGAAGTAATAAATACTTTGAGTATTTTATAGAGTGACAAAGATGACATCCCCATTAGGTCACCAGTTGGTTACAGATCCATTCAGCTAGTGTGGTAAGAATTGCACATACCTTGGCATCCATAGATGTAAGAAGTCTGCATATACCTCCAGCTGCAGTCTGTTGAACACACACATAAAGACAATCCAGTACCTGTTGGCCTGTGATCTGGTGGGAAATAATCCTCTGTTGCTACATTTTTTGTGTGGTATGTGCAGCCAGGTTGCAAACCAGGAGAGGGTCATTTGAAGTTACAAAGTGCTTTTGCATAAATTCCCAGTTGCTGCAATCACATGTACTTATGCTCAATCACAACTGTTGGCATGCTCTTTGCTTTTTACACAGATACAACCACCTGGGCCATTTCTGATTTTCCCATCCTCATTTGCTTGTTATCATGTACCCATCAGAATCAAACAGTGTGAATTTTGGCTCTAGATGACTGTCACTGTTGAAGTGACACCCAGAGTGCATATGCAAAACTGGGGTTGTGGATGAAGGGAAAGAGGCACCTATCAGATTGAATTTCCTCATTTGCATATCATTTTTTGTACCACTTTTTCTGTATATTTTGGGTACCATGTGGTTTTATGAATCACTGCCTAGCTGTCCACTTTTGTTTTTGAGACATTAATATGACTGAGATGTCACTATTTGTCTGTGAAAACACTGAATAACTTATATTTTTGTGTGTGTCAGAATGTAGCATTCTGTGTTTTTGTATTAATTTGTATTAGTATATGACATTCTGTGTGCTCACGTTTTTGTATCAAGTATGTAACACTCTGCATTGTCATATTGCTTTACTTAAGTATGTAACATTCTGTGCCGTCATATTGCTTTACTTAAGTTTCTAGAGTTATGTGTTGTCATATTGCTTTGTATAAGTATGTATCATTCTGTGTTGTCATATTGCTTTAAATATCTATTTCATTGTATGCTGTCATATAGTTTTCTGTAGGTATCCAACATTGTATGTTGTGACATTGTATGCTGTCATATTGCTTTCGCTATCTAACATTGTATGTTGTCATACTGCTTTCTGTAAGTATCTAACATTGCATATTGTCATATTGTATCTTGTGATACTGCTTTCTGTAAGTATCTAACATTGCATATTGTCATATTGCTTTGTGCACATAAACAAAGTAGATTTATACTATTTATGCTGCTGTCGACTTCTAACTGTGCCACTGCCAGCCATACAGAATATCCCTTTTCTTCCCCTGGATTTAATGAATGGTAGGGAGAAATGGAATAACTTAATGTGGCAGGTTATTACATAGCTTTACAGATACTCATTTTCAGAACTGACAACTGCCTGCATGAGTTAACTTCTGAAAACGGAAACTATTCAGTGGCATGAGGAGTTGTTGTGCATCCATTGTGCTGTGTATCATCATTGCAAAATTTAGACAAACATGAAACTAAATACATTGGCTGGTGGAAAATTAATACAGATACACCACAGTACATATATTACTGAAATAGCAATAATGGTACTCCAGCTTTACAACTGGCTTGATTTCCTGTACTTAAACTCTAGATGTTCTTAACTGTTCACTACAAACATCCACATAAAGTATTACTCAGATCACATTTGAAGTCTAAAATAGGTGCCTGGATGCAGCACAACATATATGACTTTAAAACACTTACCTCTACAGATTAATCCGACATCATCTGCATGTGAACAGTTCTGAAGCTCTATAGATGACAGCTTACAGAAGAATAGCTGTGATTCATTTCCTTTGCACTGAATATTATGCTCCAATATTTTATCATTTCCTTTCCCAAAATGGACACCTTTTAGCATGTCTTTTGGATGTTCACACCCCAGTTCAGAGCAGATGACAGAAGCATCCATGTGGTCAAAATATCGGTCACATACTGTGTGCCATGTATCTCCATACTTTACTTCCACTCTTCCTTGGCACTTGTTATTTCCTTCAGCTAGTCTTACTTCCTTGTGTTCTGTTAATGAGAAAAACATACAAGGTATTTATTAATTTGTGTTATTGTAAACACTGTGCTTGAATAACATTCTATCTTTCTGCAAAATATCAGCCTGGAGTTGTCATCTGGAAATTCAAATGATATAAGTAGCTTACATTTTTGTTGTCTACCTTGAAGTAAGAGACAAAACTGAAAAGGCATTGAAGATAAAGAATGTCCTATTACCCTAAAGTTATAATTGTAATAAGCAAGCTCAAGAATGACACCATGTGGTGGGGATGAATTATAATATCCACAATATGGAAGAAGACAAAGTGTGTGGAGTTGGCAATCGTGCAAATGCACAAATGGATGGTTTACTATTAAAATCGTGAAATTCTCATCCACAAACATTGATATCCTTGAGTCATTTCATCACCTCATGAATATTAATGAGGTCAGATGATCAACCCATACCATCAACAGTCCATTTTCAGACATGATGTATTTCTCTGCCCCGTTGACGGTCTTCTTAACTGCCGTTCACTTGGCTGTCAACATACTGACTGTCGCTCCTACCATGTTCGTACAGGAGACGGTCTTTAAACTGATTTTCAATATTTTGATTATAAACCCAAATGGACAATGGCTAAATATCATCTTTGCTTTACTTTTGTCAGAAATAGTTCAATTGAAAGTAAACAGTCACCACAAAAAAAAAAAAAAAAAATACAGAAACTGTTTTTATAGAACAAAATCACCTAGACAACAAAAGCTCCCACATCTTTAAGTATACTATGACTCTGCATAATATTGCAGGTAAAGAGAAATTCCTTTCCTAATCTTTTATGATCTTATAGCTTCATAGGTTAGCAGGAAGCTAACTTCCCTTACAGAACATTTTGAGCACAAATTTCCTGTTTGGTGATTACAATTAACTATATTGTTTAGTCTTTAGGTTAACTTTACACACTCATGCACTATATTTTTATTATCTCTAGTGGTATTAACTGAGATCATACCATAGATATTTAGAAAGTCCTTAATTAGGGGTTAAATAATTCAGGAGCTGACTCTATCCATTAGTAGTACAGTGAGAGTCCACAAGTAAGTTTCCTATTACCCATGCATAGCGCCAAACTGTACTTCATTTTGGACAGGGGTGAGCTTTGTTTTATGTGGATGGAGAGTCTGTTCCAGAGCAATGATGTCACCTGCAAGATATACCTGTCCATTAAAACTATGAGGGCTGAGTAACCTTGACAATGGCATTCCTAAATCTGGAAGCAATCCCTTTGTGAATTAAATGCATGTAATAGAAGGATTTTCTCACAATAGTGGACACAGCGGTTGACAGGTCACTGTCCACATAAGTTCCCAGATCCCAAACAACTAGATCGGCACTTATGGGTATGTTTGCAATGTGGGGCAATCAACTTACAAAAGGATGCGATAATGAATTTTTTGGCATTTAGCTTTAAACAATCATTTTGTCACCAGTTATTTGTTTTGGGATATGCCTTCCTCCTGGATGGCTATGTCTTTTGGGGATTTGATAACTGCATCTAGCTTGCATTCATCTGCAAAACTGGCCAGTCAGAGCCCTTAGTATTAACTTTACCTTCCAAGAAGTAGATGGCAAACAGGAGAGGTCCCAGGGCTGAGCCTTGAGAGACTCCAATGGGGTTTGATCTTTTACTGGAGTTGGCTTTACCCCTTTTGATCTCTTGTGTTTTATCTCTGAACAAATTGGAAATCCAATGGGTGATGCAGGAGTTTATTTCTAGATTATTACGATTTTATACTATGCCTGGACAGGGGTGGTGTCAAAAGCCTTAGCCAAGTCTAGGTAGGTAGTGTCTACTGCTTTACCTTTGTTCATTGCTTTGGTGACCTTTTCTGAGAAGTTCACCAGGCTGAGTAGCATGGCCAAATGTTGACAACTGATCTTTATTCAGCCTTTGCTTTTCAAAATAATGATAGAAAATACACTTGCTGTCACTTTGGTGGCAAGCAGGGTTAAAGCCTTGATGACATTCCAACTGACCTGGGTTCGATTAGCATCCCAGATGACTGACAGAGTGACAGGGAAGAATGGTTGTGCTCATCGTGGGAAAGAGACTGCTCATAAATAATGCTTCTTAATGTGAGGTATAGTCCAATGAGAGGCATTGTCCTTGGACATAGTTAATGACCATGGTGGGCTGGTGAAAAAAAATGGGATGGACATACAGATGTCTGAGCGCCCAGGATGCTCTTAGGATACATGACCTTCCCCAGCAAATACAGTATTGGTCTGTGGGGGTTAGGAGGATGGCTGTTAGACCTAATATTGATGTGGGGCACTGGGGGCTTTGCCGGTGCTATGAGGATCCAAAAGGATTCAAAAAAATTCACCTGCCATAATTTAAGGATTAAGTCTGTCACATGGCTGCATAAATTCACCATCACTTAAAAATCATAACTAAACATTCAATATATGTACTCTCAAAAGTACAGATGTTTGCACCTCACTATGTTGTATGGTGTATAAAAGATATAAAGAGGAAAAGGTACATGAGGGATTATGCACATCTCTACTTCTCAAAGTGGCTTTGCTCAATATCCCTAATCTGTAGGTATACTGACTCTGAGGTTGCACATGCTGAAAATAACAAGAAAAAAATTGTTTAGATAACAACTTACCTTTTACATTTTCTAAAGTTAGCCAACCCCAGAGTCAGTCCAAGCACTAAAATTCAGCATGTTTGATAAAACAGAACCCAAAAGCATCATGCAGGCAGTCCAACTATACATCAAAACAGGCACAAATCATTAAGTCTTTATTTTCTCATTTCCTTTATTTAATAATAATACTATCAAAGAAAACAACAATAATAATAAAATTGTGATAACAGAATTGATGAATCAAAAACTAGAGCTGTACAGTATTAATAATACCTAACTATAAACAGCATATATACAAGTTATAAAGCATGCTAAATGAACTTAATAATAGGATAAACCACTGTTTATAGATACAGAATTTATTTATTTATTTATTTCAGTTTGATAACTGGGGAAGTCCACTGGGTCAAGAAGAGCCCATTTTCAGTGGAGGCCCAAGGAGAAAAGCTTCAACAACATGTTACAAAACAGAAAATTCATCATAAGTAATCAAGAAATCATTATAACTGCATTACTTATATAAGCACCTACAACATGTTACAGACAGAAAATTCATCATAATTAATCAAAAATGATTATAATTACATACTTACATACGAAGGATTGCATAATGCAGCATAAAGATAAGCAGAGCAGTATAACAGAAACGTTAGGGTGGGCTGATAGCAGAGTACAGGAAGGGGAATAAAGCAGTCTATAGAGGAGAAACATGGATAATGGAATGTTAATGTGGGTGGTTGAATTTACAGAAATGAGTTCATTTGATATAATCACATGAGTTCCATTCAAATGAGGTCATCCAAGGTGGAGGAGGAGAATTGTCCAGTACTGTGAGTGCAGAGTAATTGGTAAAAATGAGAGGGTAAGGGGGGTTTATGTGGAAGCATGGCATGGACATGCCCATTTTGAGGATAGGTGTGAGTGCAAGTGAGATTTAAAGTTGGAGTGATTAGAAATATTGCGAAGGGAGGAGGGAGGAAGTTCCATAGTTTAGCTATAGTGCAGGATAGTAGATGTTGGCCAGGGTGATGTGAGGGTTTGTAGATTTGTAGGAGGTTTTGATTTTCAGATCTGAGAGGGCGGTTAGGAGTGTAGGGGATAAGGGCTGTAGTGAGAGAAGGGTAGTTGGAGGGATTGAAAATGAGTTTGTGGGCATTGCTGAGCTGATGGAATTTTAAGTAGTTGCGGAGTTCGAGCCATTGCAGGGAGAAGAGGGATTGGCAGTGGTGGGTAGAGTATTTTGAATTGGTAGCAAATTTATTTTATGGTAGCAGGACTCAAGTTTGCCTTGCAGGCCAAGCTGGTGATTAGATAACAGAGATGCACCATACAAAAGAGAGGGTAGAAGGTAGGAAGAAGCAAGGTTTGTCTGGTGGAGGGGCTGAAGAAGTGGTTATGTCTGTATAGGAGTCCTCGTTTTTGTTGTTTTTTTATAGTGGAAAGGTTATGGATGTCAAATTTTAGCTTTTCATCTATGGTGATACCAAGTAGCTTGGTACTGGATACAGTTTCGAGTGGGGTGTTGGTTTGGCTGAGTATGGAAAAAGAGTTTATGTCAATGGAGTTTTTTTTTGAAGGTGTGAAGATCATCAGTTTAGTTTTAGTAGCATTTAGGGCCAAGTGGTTGTTTTTCATCCAGGTTTCTGTTTTAGAGAAGGCAGATTGAGTTTTTAAGAGAAGTTCAGAGGGAGAGTAAGCTGAGCAGTTGATTGTTGAGTCATCTGTGTACTAAATGAGGGAGGATTCAGGGATGGTGTGGTGGAAGGAGGGGTCCAAGTACAAAACCTTGGGGTACTTCGGTGAGGGTTGTCAAGAAGGGAGAGGTTGAGGTTTTCCATTGTACAGCCTGTTTATGATCAGAGAGGTAGCTGGAGAACCAGGCTATGGTGGGAGGAGAGAGGTGGAGAGAGGATAGTTGAGATAGGAGTAGGGGATGGGAGACGATATCAAAAGCTTTAGACAGGTAACGGAACAGGGTAGAGATGAGTCTGCTGGAGTCCAGTGCTAGGTTAATAGTTTCAAGAAAGGAAAGGAGGGCAGTCATAGTACTGTGACCAGGGTGGAAGCAGTGTTGAGTGGGGCTAAGGAGGTTGTTTTGTGTTAGGTATGTCATTAGTTGTGAGTGGATAGTTTTTCTAATATTTTGGAAAGGGGGAAGAGGATGGCAATAGGTCTGAAATTTGTGGTGTCAGTGCTTTTGCCACCCTTTTGGAGTGGGATGATGTAAGCTTGGTGCTAGATAGATGGGATGTGGGATTCCTGGATGGATCCGTTTATTAAGATGGAAATGGGAAAGGCTATGCTGTCTGCAGATAGTTTCAGGAAGGCTGCTGGTAGGTTACCAGGTGCATTGAGGCAGGGTTTGAGTTTGAGGAGTAATTGTTTTATTTTATTTGTAGGGATGGGTTTTAGTTCGAAAGTAGGGGAGGGAGAGGTGTGGGTTTGGGCATGAGGAGGGTTGGATGGGTTGGGGATGGAGGGGAGGTGGGGGAAGGAGGAGGAGAGTTTAGCTATGTATTCCACAAAGAAGGTGTTGAACTGAGTGGCAGTTTTAAGTTCTATGAGGTTGGGGTCGGGACAGGGGTTTTCTTTATTTCCTGGGTGTAGGAGGGAAGAGATGGAGTCCCAAATTTTTTGGGGGGTTGGATGGGTGCTCAGATTAGATTTTGGAGTAGTAGGCTTTGGTTATAATTTTTTTGTGGAATTCCGTAATTGTTTAAATTCTAGTAAGGAGTTGGGTTATTTGTTTTTCTGGTATTGTTTCCATTTTTTGTCGCTTAGCTGCATTTTTAATTTAGTATCCTTAGAGAGCCAAGGGGAGGGATTGGATTTTATTTAGACAGAAATGAGCATGTCCATTAACAGACTGAAAGTCTAATAATGTGAAATTATTGAGGAAAAGGAAAACTAATGTAAAGACATTTGAAAGATACAGATATAATGAAACATAGATGTTAATGTAAGTAATATAAGATACTAAATATTGAAAATCTCAGTAAAACAGTTGGTAGTTAAATAATATCCAGAATTATTACCCAACTGAAGACAGATGTTTTTCTGTTATGAAATGCAATCTTAAAGAAATTGGCATACTTATTAGCCATTTCTTTAAAAGATATCAGTGAAAGGTTCTTACAATCAAGCCAGTTTTGTGTAATATACAATTTGATTAACATAGAAATTATTGTTAGGATGTACATATCTGTATATAGTACCTTCTTAGGGGGAATTCTGAGAAGTTCAAAATTGCTTGTAATGATTTTCTCATTTAAGCCTTATTCAGTAATTCTATTTTTTTAATGAATTCCACAAATGTGCTGTATATTCACAGCTCCAGAAAACAGAAATTAAATCCATATTTTCTGATCAACATAAAATCCATGCTGGTCAAAGGGAATATAGAAGCTAATTTGGATGGATACCAGAAAACATTGGTTAAAATCATAAACTGAGTATAAAACAATTTTAAAAGGGATAAACATAATGCTGAATTGGATAGATTTTCTTAGTTCATTTATTGTGTGGGGAGGGTGTCAATTTTTGTCCAATAATTTGAAAATATGAGAGTATTTTAAATGTATGAGAGGTAGCAAATTTATAGGAATTTGATACAAGTTTATTATTCAGTAAGCAAATCTAGATCATTTAATGAATTGTTGTCTATAGATTCTAAAATATTAACATGATGTTGTTTATGTTGTCACAAAAGGAGATACTGCCAGCCCAGCTATATAGAATTTTGTAAATAATTATATGTCATTGGTGAATATTGAAATGATTTGTGTAAGATTCTTGTGTTACAACTGTATTAGAACTGTATGTTATGTGTATATCCAGCTGCTAGTACAGAAGTGTGTGATGAAAAGGGTTTTGCAAAGTGCTTAAAATGTAACCACAGCATGTCCTACTGGAATAGAACAGAAATGCACCTGCACTATTGTAACTATTTAAATGTGTATATTTTAACAGTGGCAACTGGGACACAGGAGGTTAACTTCAGAAAAATAGCTGAAATTAAATTACTTTATAACCACACAATAAAAAAATTTATATTTCAGTTTCAGTGCAGCAGGAGACATGTCTGTACTAGCGAAGTTTTCTGTATTGTATTAGAAGTGATTTATTGTTGTATGACTTCCAGGATATGCATATCTCTGAAGAAAAGCCCTTGTGTATGTATTTTCACAGGTAGAAGCTAAATACTGCTAGCTTTCAGCAGTGGAGGGGGGGTGGGTATTTGGAATAGAGTCAGACTGCAAGAAATGATGTCATTCTGCAAGCTATCCCAGCCAGGAATATAGAAAAGCTTAGCTTAGATATTTTTCTTTATTTATTTGAGACTGTCCTGCAATGTTGTTTTAAATATTTCCTGTGATTTTAAACTCTGTTGTCATTGCAAATATATACTATGTCCTTGGTCTTTTAATATTTATTATTAAATATAGTTAAACCTTTCATTGTGGCTGGTCTGTCTAGACATATTTAAGCTCTGAGAGTACTAGCATATTTATTTGGTGACCCTGTGTAGGCCACTCATAATAGCCTTGCTCTTGGTCAAACTACCATTTGTATTGATAGTAACATTACACAGTAGGATTGGACACCCTTTATTAAGGGCCTTAAAGTAACTGATAAAGAGCTGGCTGGTGGCAATTATAACTACCTTATAGTCTGGGCAAAAGAGGACATAGCTTGTAAACCTGTGCCAACCTTTCCCAGATGTGTGTGTGTGTGTGTGTGTGTGTGTGTGTGTACAATCAAACCTCAAAGAGTGTGTTTGTCAGCTACTTGGGCAGGGACACAAAGCACTGGTTGGACAGAGAGGGTGCTGGAGGTATTGGCTTGGCCACTCAGCTAAGATCTCAACTCTATAGCTGTGCCAGTGGGAGGTTTTAATGGGGATTCAGAGAAAGAGGGAGAAACCAGCCCCAAACCGACTATGGTCTCTGTGTGCTCTTAAGGGAAATTGCACTTGATGCAGTAAGCTGCATATGGAAATGCTGTGTGTGTGCACTTGTCATCCTCCTAATGTAGATCACCCACTGGTGCTGGTAGTGAGGATTAAGGTTCTTTGATTACTGGGTTTATTAGCTTTGAGTGGAGAATGTTTTACAAAGTTCCAGATCAATTAGCCTTTTGTTAGTGGGGGTATTTGGACAGGTACAACATTTGGTTATTTAATTTGAAATTATGGTTCAAGTTTATTGACTGAGGGATTTTGAAGGCAATGTTTGGATTTAACATATGTATTAACCTTTTCTTAAGGTATATTTTTTTTGCTATAAAATTATGAAGTTTTAGGAATTTAAGTTCTTTATGCTGTAGAAAAGAAAGTGTTAAAGGGTTACAGTGAGAGGTAGTTAGATGATCGTTTGATATTTTGACCCATATGTAATAGTCTGGTGGCCCATATAATTAGGTGGTATAAGAAGATATCTGGTAGTCCTAGACCTCCTTGTTTTCTAGGTACAATTAGTTGATTTATGTGTCCAGATGAATCTGGATATTGTTGAACTGATTTCTTTGAACAGTTTTTGGAATGGGGTAAGATGTAGACATGAACATGAATAATATTCAAGGTAATACATTAATTTGATTACTGCAGTTTTTGACAGAATAAAAAGATTCAGCATTTCACATCTTGCCAAGTCATTTTAGATGTTAATCCAAGTTTTCCTGAGTTATTTTTAAACCATAATGTGAGTTTTTATATTAAATACTATTCCTAAATATTTCAAGGAGGGGTTTATTTTAATGTCATTATAATCAAAACCTTTCAAGTGCTAAGTACTGAGAGTTTACATGTAATATTGCTTTTTTTTAAGATTAAGGTTATAGTTAGAGAAGTCTGGGTAAGTATCAATCTGTTTAATGATTTTTGGGAGATCTTTCAGCTTTGTTTTTTTTTGTTTTTGTTTTTTTTTTTGTTACAGAGTTCTAAGTTTTCGGTTGGTTTTGGGGAGATCTTTTTTTAAAGATGAGAAATAAATGTTGATATCATCAGTGAAAGTATTTAGCAGCAGTTCTTTAAATCTTGATAAACTGAATTTCAGTGAATTGCAGGTTCCCCCATGGGTTACTAATGACCTTTATCCTGCAGTCAAGGTGCTGCTGCTTTAGTACTAACATTCATACTGTGTTACTCTACGCATGTCACTTAACGAGATCAGAACCAGTGAGAGACTCTAGCAAATAAGCAGTTGTACTCGGTTTACTTATCCAGCTCAAAAATTATTAACATGCATATAAAATAGTAAAAAAACAAAAACATCAGCCAGTAGGGTTCATTATACTTTAATTAAAAAATAAAAGTATAAAAACGATGATTGCTTTCACAACAAATGTTGCTTCTTCAGATCTCCCAACCAATTCAAACACATAGTTTATATAGCATAATCTAATTAACAGTACCAAATATGCATAATCAACATTTTAAACCTCTGGACCTAAAGGATGGTCTTAAAGAAATAGTCTCATTTAATTCTATTCCATTATTAGCTGCCATCTTAAAAATCCATTTCACTTCTAAGCATTCAGTTTGTGTTCTGATGTCACCCCCTCTACTCATATTACAATTTCTGTCTACCACAAGTAACTTAAACCTATGTATCTGACCTTCTTTAATAACATGCCTGGCTAGTGCATTCCTACTATCCCCCGTACTAATATCATAAACATACCCCTTAATATGATCTCTCAAACATCAGTCCATTTTGCCAACATAGTAGGAGTGACATATATCACAAATAGTTAGGGATACTAAATTGCTTGTACCTCAGTCCGCATAGACATTAAACTCAAAAATCTGTCCACTAAGGGGGTGCATAAAAGAATTAGCACTGTAAATATATCCACAAACATTACACACCTGACATGGATATCTACCTTTACTTGTAGCACCTACCAAACTCATATTATCCTTAACCAGAGGTTTATAACATATTATCCTTCTTAAAGATGGATTATTCTTAAAAATAAAATGGGGTTCATTATCTAAAACTTCTCTATATTTGCAGTCAGAAAGTAAAACTCTCCAGTGTTTCTTAATAAGATTGCAAACAGTACCTACACAATTTATATCAGTCGTATCAAAATACAGACTAACTCTGATATTACATCATTTTGAATCTGCACAATATCAGATTCCAAGTGCCCTCACTGTTGAAATTCACTGGCAAAAGCATCAAATGAGGAATATATATCACCATCTCTAGTGTGTAACCTTACATTTCTAAAAAAATGACCCTTCATAGCATTCATCTTCACCCTCTTTGGGTGCATGCTCCAGTCATGTAATCTGTTGTTAACCTTACATGCTTAGTATACAAGGCCCTATCCAATCTATCAACATTCCTAAAAACCCGAAGATCTAAAAAGTCTATAGACAAAGAGAATAGTTGTTTGCATATACTGTGCTCATCACTACCCCTACTTTTTGCAGAAAATATTTATCAATAAACATAAAAACATTATTACATAACACTAAATCCAACAAAAAACAAATCAAATCAACTTTATCGACTGAATAATCAGAGTATCTACTCAAGAACTGCCTAACATAATCTATCCCAATATCATTGGGAATCACAGTATATTTAGTCTTATGTAATAATATTTTTATGTTTATTGATGAATATTTTCTGCAAAAAGTAGTGGTAGTGATAGACACAGTATGAGCCAACAGCTACGTGAATATGGTACTTGCCCACTGGGACGCCCTGTATGTATTTGATTGTTGTAATCCATTTTTAGATTCGATTCTACACTATGCCCGTTTTGTAGATGATGTGTTTTTTGTATGGGCTGGGACAGTTGGTACCCTATGCCAGTTTGTTGGCTATTTACATAATACAACTCGATTTTAGGTTTACTTTTCACTATTCTCCTTGTCTATAGACTTATTAGATGCCCTGTTTTATAGGCATCTGGATAGACTGGATACGGCCTTGTATAGTAAACCTTGTAAGGCTAACAACAGGGTGCATGCCCAGAGCATGCACCCAAACTGGGTAAAGATGAATGCTCTGAAGGGTCAATTTATAGAAATGCAAGGTTACACACTAGAGATAGTGATAAGTATTCCTCATTTGATACTCTTGCTAGTGAATTATGACAGTGAGGGTACTTGGAATCCAATATTGTGCATATCCAAAATGATGTAATATCATTCAGGCATAATAGAGCTAGACTGTATTTTGATACAACTGATATAAATTGCTTTAGTGAAAGGAGTGAGTCTAGGAATCTCCAAATGTCTCTTAAATATTGTAGTAATGTAAGCTCTGTTTGCAATATTATTAAGAAATATTGTATTTATTTTGTTTTAATTTTATTTATTTATTTTTCATTTGTTAACTGGGAAAATCCAGCTGGACCAGGTCCATTTTCAGTGGATGCCCGGGGAGAAAAGCTCCACAATTAAGATATGGTAAGAAGTTAATACAATGAGAAATATACAAAATGAGAAGATAGTGGATTACATACAAAAAGTTAACAGGCAATGCAGGACTGAAATACAGTTAGATTAAATACTTACAAAGGTAGTATAGACAGTTTACATTACTAGTAAGCATACACTGAAAAAAGTACAAAGACCAATGTGACTTATTCTAAGAGTATGTATTTCTATGCGAGTAGAATAGTGTGAATTCTAGACTGAAGTTGTTTGAAGGAGGAGAAGAGAAGGTATAGAGATTGTCAAGTGATACATGGCCAGATCCAAGTTGTTCTAAGATGAGATTTCAGTAATCTTTTGAAGTTTGTGTTTTTTGTAGTAGAGGTTATATTAGTGGGGAGATTATTCCATTTCTTGGCAATGATGTGGGAATATAGGGGTTTACCTGCAGTGTTGTTAGCAGTAGAAACACTGAGGAGAGGTTTATTGGATGAGCTGAGAGGGCGACTGGAAGAGTGGGACGTTAATAGCTGTTTGAGGGCTGGAGTTTTTTCTGGGCTGTTTCTGATGTTAAAGACATAGGTTAGTTGTTTGTAAGTTAGTAAGTTAGGAAATTCAAGCCACTAAATTTCTTTTAATACTTGGCAGTGATGAGTTCTTAAGGGGGAAGTGTTGGCAAATTTGGCAATCTTGTTACAGCATGATTCTAACTTGTCCAGATCTGCTTTTCTAGCATGGGTTAGGATTGGTGCAGCATAAGTAAGTGTTGATAAGAGGCGAGTTTGAGCTAGGGTGATTCTTGATTTTTCTGTGAGACAGTTTCTGTGCCTGTAAAGGGTTCCCATTTTTTTGTGAACTTTCTGAATGGTTTGTGCTATGTGTAGATCGAATTATAGGTTGTTGTCCATTTCAACTCCTAGGAGTTTTGTGTGGGTGGAAGGAGAGATGATAGTGCCATTCCTAGATGAGACAGTGAAAGTAGAGGAGGTAGATTTTGTTTTATTAGGGTCTATATTAGAACATTGAAGTTTCAAAACTTTGACTGTTCTAATATCGAACCCCGAAAGTTGAAAATATCGAAGCAACAGAAAAACAAATTTATTTCCTAGGGAAAGAATTTGGTTGTCCATTTCTGTTGCTTTGGTATTTTCAGCAGTGTGGTAGAAAGTTACAGGTTGGGTTCAGGTAAGTGTGCGATTGAGTGTGGGTTAGGGTGCGGCTTAGGTATGTGTGTGATTGTGTGGACATGAGGGTTAGGGCGGGTTAGGTGAGTTAGGGTTAGGGTGCGGGTTAGGTATGTGTATGATTGTGTGGATGTGAGGGTTAGGGCGGGTTAGGTGATTTAGGGTTAGGGTGCGAGCCTGGTAAGTGTGCAATTGTGTGTATGTGAGGGTTAGGGCGGGGTAGGTGAGTTAGGCTTAGGGCACGGGTGAGGTTAGTGTGCAATAGTGACGGACCTTAGGGTTAGGGTTTGGGTTAAGGTAAGTGGATAGTTAGTGGTTTGTGTATAGTTTAGTGTAGGGTTAGGTGTAAGATTTTAGGTGTATATGTGTGGATTGCTGTTTGGTGTGCTTGTGTTGTGTGTATGTGTTTTGGAACAGCAATTTTTTTTCCCTAGGAAAAAGTTTGCTGTTCTGTATGTTCGATGTTTTCAGCTTTCGCTGAATAAGGTTCGATATTAGAACATTCGAAGTTTTGAAACTTCGTTGTTCTAATATAGACCCTTTTAATAGGGGTGAACAGGATAAGTTTGGTTTTATTGGGGTTAAGAAGAAGTTGGATGTCAGTGATTCAAGTTTCAATAGCAGAGAATGATTCTTGGGCAAGTTGTTGTAGGGTGTTGACAGATGGAGCTGCACAGATGAGAGTGGAATCATCTGTGTACTGAATACGTGAGGCTTGCTTAGAGGAGGTGTATAGATTGTTTGTAAAGATAGAGAAGAGTAGTGGGCCTAATATTGAGCCTTGTGGTACTCCTATAGAGTTAGGGAGAGGAGGGGATAGTTCATTGTGCCATTGTACAGATTGTTGTCTATCTGATAAGTAGCTTTTGAACGAGGAGATAGGAGGGGAAGTAAAGGATAGAGAATGAAGAGCATTCAATAGTTTAGGGTGTGAGACCATGTCAAATGCTTTAGAGAGGTCTAAAAAGGTAGCAGATACATAGTTGTTGTTGTTTCTATGATGGTTAATCAGATCGGTGAAGGAGAGAAGAGCAGAACATGTACTATGGTGAGGGCGGAATCCATGTTGGATGGAGGAGAGAAGATTGTTTGTATTCAGGAATTGCATAACTTGTGAGTGTATGCATTTCTCTAGGAGATTAGATAAGGGAGAAAGAATGGCTATAGGCTGATCGTTGGAAAAGTCATAAGATTTATCACCTTTGTTAAGAGGTATAATGTTGGATATTTTCCATAGTTGTGGCACATAAGCTTCCTGAATGAACCTGTTTATTAGGATTGATACTGGATATGATAGTGAGTCAGCTGCTATTTTTAGGAAGTTAGCAGGAATACCATTTGCTGCTAGTCTGGTAGGTTTTAGTTTGAGGAGGAGGTATTGGAGAGTTTTAACTTCTGACTGCAAATATAAAGACGTTTTAGATAATGAGCCCCATTTTGTTTTTAAGAATAATCTGTCTTTAAGAAGGATGCTATGTTATAAACCTCTGGTTAAGGATAATATGAGTTTGGTAGGTGCTAGATGTAAAGGTACATATCCATGTCAGGCGTGTAATGTTTGGGGATGTATTAACACTGATAATTATTTTATGCACCCCCCTTAGTGGACAGATTTATGAGTTTAATGTCTATGCAGACTGAGGTACAAGCAATTTAGTATCTCTAACTATTTGTAATGTATGTCACTCCTACTATGTTGGCAAAATGGACTGATGTTTGACAGATCATATTAAGGGGTATGTTTATGATATTAGTAAGGGGGATAGCAGGAATGCACTAGCCAGGCGTGTTATTAAAGAAGGTCAGATACATAGGCTTAAGTTTCTTGTGGTAGACAGAAATTGTAATATGAGTAGAGGGGGTGACATCAGAACACAAACTGAATGCTTAGAAGTGAAATGGATTTTTAAGCTGGCAGCTAACAGGGGAATAGCATTAAATGAGACTATTTCTTTAAGACCATTCTTGACGTCCAGAGGTTTAAAATGTTGATTGTGCTCATTTGGTAATGTTAATGAGATTATGCTATATAAACTATGTGTTTGAATTGGTTGAGAGATCCAAAGAAACAACATTTGTTGCGAAAGCGCAAATTGTTTTTATACTTTTATTTTTTTATATTTTTTAATTAAAGCGTACTGAACTCATCCAGCTGGCTTTTTTGTTTTTGTTACTGTGCTTGGTTTTATTACGTCAGTAGCCTGCTCTTATTTGATATTATTTTCCTTAAGCATATAAAATAAACTGCAAATTAACTATCAAATCATATACTGCAATGTACATATGTTAATTTCTGACAGCCTATCTATTCATTTAGTCCCATAAACCACATGTATGAGGTATATGCCAAAATATTTAAGATGTATAATTGTATGACAATCTGACAGTGATACTAAAATATTTCTGTTTTGACAGATGTAATGAACACTGGAAATCTAAAACTGTATTCACAGATCTGACAGTCCTTAAAATGCAAAATTAGCATTGATATAAGCGGGATGTTTTCCTTGCATGCATGACATAGATCCAAATAATCCTACTAGCAAAACAGATCAAAATATATTCCCTTCATTAATATCACCCTAAGTGTAAATGCACAACTATTTATTACCCCAGCAGATGGGCAAACTATTGATAGTGTATACAAATTTCTACTACTATTTCAAATGCTTGGGTAAAAAATATGCAAAATGAAACACCAATTCCAGTTAAATCAGCAAGATTTCTTTACCTGAAATAAAAACAATTACAATACTCCATAACCTTTAAACTTCTGACAAATTCTTAAAGATCTATGGGTGAGTTCTAGACAGATAGTCCTAGAGAAAATGTTTACTTTGCAGTGGTAATAATGAAGTATGGATATGCTAGGCTGTTTTTTCTAGGGGTGTGGCTTTTTGGGGACTATCAAGTTTTATTCCAATCATGTTTTCTACGTAATGGAGCACATAATTCATTACACAGAAGGTTGCAGACAGTGCCTGCAAGTAAGTAGATGATGCTTTGAGTTATGAGAATAAAGATGGTATTAGACATAAGGAGCCGATGATGCATATCTTGGTCCGCAATGTTTATTAATCTGTGCAGTTTATGCTTTGCTTTCTAAAGTAGTTTGCCTGTATGTCTGTCACCCAGTGTTATAAGTGATAGTGTGTATTTAGTTGAGGAGACACAATATTTTAACAACAATTACAAGTCCCAAGTTGGGTGATATACAAATTTATAGGTATGTTTTAAAATATTTACTATTTTGTAAATGAAGATCTCTAAATGGTAGGTAAATGACAATGCAAAGTCAGGTGTATCCTAAGAAGCTGAATATTTACACTGTAGGTATTTTGTGTCTGTTAGTTGTATCTAATAGATTCTTCTTCATGTCTGAATAGTATCAAAAGCATAGTGTTAGTCTGCTGATAGGTAGTTTGTGGGAGGAGTACCAGTGATAGATCTATAGGAGCTAATGCTGTAGTTGTTTTTATAGTTATTTATGGTTGTTGTTTGACTTGGATAAATAGAAGTCATCAGTGTGCAACAGGATTTTGAAGTAAGGGATTGCAGTTGGCAATGTGTTTATGACTACAGAAAATAGAAGAGGTCTAAAATTGATACCTGGGGTGCTAGATATTGAATGATGGAGATAATGTGAAAGTATATTAGACACATGTTTTATATGGTATATTTGTGAGGCAGCTTTTTAACTAGATCAGTGAAGAGCTGGCAAACCAATATGTCCATGTCTGGTAATTAGTTTCTCATGATCTACAAAACTGAAGGCCTAACATAAGTCGACAAATAAAGTACACTGGGTAGTTTTCCCTAACTCATGCTTTAGTAGATGTAACCAGTAGGTTACAGACGGCATGCATTGTAAGATAGCAAAAAAGCCCTGTTTAGCATTGCTTAGGATTTGAGTAACCTGAATGAAATTTACTACATGCCTATGAATTATTTTTAAGCATTTTACTTATTGCAGATAGTTAGGCTATAGGGTGAAAGTATTTTTGGACAGTTGAGGTTGGTGCTTTGTGAAGTGTGTTAATGATTTCATTTTTTATCCATTAAGAATGTGTCCAGTTTTAGTTGTAGGGTTATTGAAAAGGATGTGGGATTTGAAATGAATGAGGCAGCCTTTAAGAAAATGGGTATTGCCATTTAAGTATGCTTTTAAAGGAGATTTATGAGTAGTTTAGATACTGAGCTAGCAGTAATATTAGTGAAGAGTAAATTATTACTTAATAAGCTGCGGTCAGAAAGATTAGGGGTGAGCACTGCACATTTTAAGGTGAAACCAAGGTGTATAGTTAGTGGAGTACTTATGATGGAGATAAGGAGATAATTTATGCTGTCTGTGGTTATAGTATAATTGTCTTCTACAAATTCAATATGAAATAACTGTCTGCCTGCCTATCACTCAAACACAAGATAGTTACAGTCTGAACATTCCTCTGATGTTAGACTTGGGTGGAAGTAACAGCATGAATACCCTTGGCTATATGTTATACTGCTTTGGGCCTGGAGAAGGAAGATAAATCACCTGGATACAATCCATAGAGACAAGGTGTATTTGGAGATTCCACAAAGAAGGAATCACAGCCAAAAATACAGCCAAAGTACTAAGCCCTGTCAACTGACAATGCTTCTTGCATGATTCTGCCAGTGATCATTTGCATGCTATATGCATGCAGATAGGACATTCTCAAGCAAAGGTGACAACAAATGTTGACTTTCCACATTTTCTCCTGTGCTTTCTATGCCGTTTTCGTTTATTAGATTTTTCCTATAAATGGACAGATGAGGCAAATGAACTTGTCATTTACTGACTGGAGAGAGAACTGAATCACCTCTACACCAGTGTCAGTGGCTGATGGTGCCTCATCTGTTGACATAAAAACAAAATCTTTTGAAGAATCAGAATGCTATAGTATATAATGAGGAGTACCCTCATGGTGACATTTCCATGTTTTAATAAACTGTGGTTTAAACAAGCAATACCAGATTGAATCCTGTCTTCTTATTTTTAATAAGAATGCAAACTGATCTGTGACATGGAACTTACATAAGTTTTAAAACAATTTATTTTAATAATTTGTATGCCAATATGAAGATGTTCTTGCACAATTAGTGTTCCCTTTTTGTGTTTTATTTGTAACAGGTTTACATAAGCATACAAGTGTATTGTTTGCAAACCTGGCATTTGTTTCTCTTCTAATGGCATGTAAATTGCATATTGAATTCTTAATCCTAAATATCTGTGATATTCTATTTTACTTATTTTGCTTTCATTCTTTCCAGTACATAACACCTGCTAATAGTTATCAAAAGACATACAATTCTGATTACATTTGAAATCTCAAAAGTGCAGAAAGCAACTTATTAACCTTTGATTTAACAAATTCTATTTGCCTGTCATAAAATTAAGTTAATGTCTACAAATATCATTGACACTGTCTGTTATTGCAGATAGGGTAAGATTAAGAGTAACAAAATGCAGTCAGAGTGCACAGCAATGGGAACAAGAAAAAAATACAAAAAGAAAAGTTGGTATATGCATACGATACAGTGCAGTCACGCATATAATACAGACACATATACATATAAAATGCCAGCTTAGGAGAAAAAGAAAAGTTTCTTAAGTGCATTCTATTATCGATGATATGGGATGATAAGTTATATAACTATAGTCAAGATAGCAGTTGCAGGTAGTTTCAGATGTTTTTTTTTTAAGTACACTTTGGAAGCTTTCAATGGTTCCTGTGTTTTTCATGTCAGTAGACAGATTGGTCCAGTTAGCAGGTCTCACTCTAGAAAAGGCTCTTTTTATCCTCATCATTTTAAAATGGAGGGTGCACTATACTGAAACTGTTGTCCTGTGAACTTTTAAGTACATAAGGGTTGTCCTGTAAAGGTAGTTTCTCTTTTTAAGTTGACGGCAGCCAGTGAGCATGTTTTAGAATCTTGTATATTAGCGTTCTTAAAACAAAAGTGTTCCCATGCATCATTGAAAGTTATTATAGCAATAACCCATGCCTGGGTGTGGATAATGCTGGATTTACCCAAGGTTGATGTGGTTTGGTCACGAGGGCGAAGCCTGAATGGCCAAACAAAGACAACCGTGGGTAAATCCAGCATTACCCACACCCAGAAGTGGGTTATTGCTATTATACAATGACATTATTTAAGAAAAAAATACTTACTTTTCTTAAATAATGGCATTGTATAATGTCTCCTTGCTGCCCTTCTGAAGCTGTCTGGTATTCTGTGGCAGTTCTGATGTACTGAGCATGCGTATACTTACGCAGTACATCAGAGCTGAGGGTGGAAGCAACGGAGAAAGCAAGATCTCCGTTGCTTTTTACAAAGTGTCTCGCTATGTTAAAGGAGTTTAACATAGCGAGACAGCTTTAAAATAAGCAACGGAGAAAGGAAGATCTCGGTTACTTTTTTTAAAGCTGTCTCGCTATGTTAAACTCCTTTAACATAGCGAGACAGTGTCTAAAAAGCAACGGAGATCTTGCGTTCACCGTTGCTGTAAAAAAAGACTTATACTAATGGAAAAAGTCTGGGTGACCAGACCTTTTTCCATTAGTACAAGTCTGATTTACAACGTGCACGCTGACCAATCAGTATGCACATTTTGGAATATTAATGGGGGGGGGGTCATTGTATAATTGGAATTTTTTAACAAACTGCAGAGGTGCATCTGGATGCATGCTAATAGCATGAATCTATGCATTTTATATTCTGTGAGCATTGTGGGAAAAAATCATAATAAGAAAAGAAAGGCCATATTCCAATTTGGATATTAAAGTTTTTTGTTTTTGTTTTTTTGCAATGACCCTACGAGTAGTGGGTGAGTGGAGGTAACTAATCTTGTAACATAGATTTAAATGAGCAATGACTTTATTAGTTCCAAAAGTCCGTATGTGTTATAAAGGAGAGAATGTAATCAACTATAAAACCCAGGTACCTCCTCTGTTCAGTAACATTATATATCAAGTTTCCATAATATCTGTTAAGAGACAGTGTTGTCCCACAAAAAATACATCTGGAAAGTGCTGGACGTTTGGAGAATTAGAACAGGAATTTGTGTGTGTGTGTGTGTGTGTGTGTGTGTGTGTGTGTGTGTGTGTGTGTGTGTGTGTGTGTGTGTGTGTCTGTCTGTTTGTGCTATTGTCCTGCATCCAAAAGTAGTTATGGTGTAAAGAAAGGAATCAGTTGTAGTAAACCCGAGTCTCATTATATGAGCTATGTTCCTTGGGTGTGATCCTTGCTTTCATTGTCTTGTTGACAGTATGTTTATTATCTGGCAGTGAATAAACTGGGCAGCATGAAGTCTACAAGTATAATGTTAAAATACTAACTATGAATGTGCATTTTTAAGTTAACTTGTTTTTTGGTGGACACGGGTGTTGGGATACAACACTTCATTTGGTACTTAGTGCAGATGAGAAATTAACTATGAGGTGTTAATTAGATGCTTCCTGGTAGTGCAGAATTTGATTCCCTCAGACTTCATGTGAGTCTGACCAGGTCACTTGACTAGACAGTGCTCCTGGGATGCTTTTGGGAACAGACACTTTTGTCCAACAGGCTATCCCAGGCTGTTAGCAAATTCATTATACATTTGTCTTTTGAATTCTTGTACCATTCAGAAAGCTGCTAATTAGTGCTTCTCTGTATGAGGGTTCAGGGAAAAAAAGTCTTAATCCCCATGTGGTATCTGCAACTAGCTCTGAGATTTTTTGGTATTATGAGATCCATCCACCATGGCCTTTTAACCATGCTGGGTAACACCTTTATTATCAAGACTTAAATCAAGAGATTTACACTGTTTTCTTAAAAGACTGAAACAAGGTTTGTAAGGGGAGAAGCAAGTGGTCTTCAACACCATATGTAGCTCACTACTGAGCCCGTACAAGCACTGGAGCTTTCTCTGAAGGTAATTACTTAAATGAAACCTGGATTATTGCTAATAGATGATCTGTGTCTGGTGCAGAGATAATATCTGCTCTCTGTATAGCCTGCAAAACAGCTCTGTAAGCAAGTATGCAATTTAATGATTGACACTCTGCTCCCCAGGGGTCATGAAAGTTACATTGGCTATAAACAGGATGTAGTATGAACCAGAACTCAGCCATCCTCCATTCCACATTGCTTCAATAACCACTCTAGGTGACATAATGTTCATGATAGGAAGATCTTATGGCCTGCTTTTTTATATTACTCCACAGACAGAAAACATCTCAGTAAAAGGCTGGAGAGAACCTTTATTGTGACCATAAATATTCCCTGTTGCTGTTGGGGGCATTTAGTGTCATGTAAACTGTTCATAGTCCTCTATCAACCTTCTTACACGCTTACAGACTGAAGTGACTTATAACTAAATGAGTTTTTCTCTAAAATAGCCACAGCTGCTTTTGATGTGCCACACAAATGACAAACACAATCTTATTTTCAAAATTCTGCCATGATTGCCAAATAGATTGGATTGCTGGAAACAAAGGACAGTGGATTTAATTATTTATAAATGCAGCTTATATAGTTTCTGTTTGTTAAGGAGTTCATACCCCATACTTATATATAAACACAGTTAACTGTCAAAGCACAGAAGTTTATCACAGGTATGGAGAAGCAGTGGCTCATTGCTACAATCCTATCTTAAACAAACATCTCCCATGATGGAGTTACAGATAATCATTTCACTAGTTATTATTTGTTAACATCATAAGGACATTTACAGGTTATTCTCAAGCAGAGCCCTTCACAGGTTTCCAGTACTTACTATCTTTTTATGCTTTGGTTTGTCTGTGAAAGTCTTAATCTCCTTTGATACCAACAAGTTTGTTGCCTTTTACGTTATGTAGGGAGAACTTTGTTCTGAGGTTCCATCACATCCAACTCATTTAACAATGCAGGCGGTAGAAACTGCTTGCAAGACGTCATACACCTTCCATTGTCTTCGCTACAGCAGAAACATTTAATCCTGTGTCGGCGCTAACTATAAATGTTGCAGGCCTTCCTTGTGCCTTTTCTGACTCTTCTTGGGATCCCAGCAGGCTAGGTAACAGCACAGCTGACTAGGTTAGACAAAATAACAATAATTTTATTTATGAGAATGTTACAGGTCTCTCATTTTCCACTATTTCAAAAACTACCTTCCTCTCACAAGAGCTAGTGCAGAGTCAGGTGATAAAAAAAATTTAGTTTTTGTTCTGCTATATGACAGGAAGATCAGTTAGAAATGTAATAGTAGCAGTAAGAACATTTCAAGAAAGAGGGAGATCTTCTTCTTTTGGCTGCTCCCATTAGGGGTCGCCACAGCGGATCAACTGTTTCCATTTCTTCCTGTCCTCTGCATCGTGCTCTGTCACACAAACCACCTGCATGTCCTCTCTCACCACATCCATAAACCTTATCTTAGGCCTCCCTCTTTTCCTGTTACCAGGCAGCTTCATCCTTAGCATCTTTTTCCCAATATGCTCTGCATCCCTCCTCAGCACATGTCCAAACCAATTTAATCTTGCCTCTCTGGCTTTATCTCCAAACCTTCCTACCTGGGCTGACCCTCTAATATACTTATTCGTAATCCTGTCCACCCTCGTCACACCCAGTGCAAATCTTAACATCTTCAGCTCTGCCACGTCAAGCTATGGCTCCTGCCTTTTTATTAATGCCACTGTCTCCAACCCATATAACATAGCTGGTCTCACTACCCTCTTCTAGACCTTCCCTTTCACTCTTACTGGTACTCGTCTGTCACAAATCACTCCTGACACTCTTCTCCACCCACTCCATCCTTCCTGTACTATCTTCTCCAACTCTCTTCCACACTCACCATTACTCTGAACTGTTGATCCCAAGTACTTAAACTCATCCACCTTCACCACCTCTACTCCCTGCATCATCATTCCTCTATCCTCCCTCTCATTCGCACACATATATTCTGTCTTAGTCCTGCTGACCTTCATTCCTCTTCTCTCTAGAGCATATCTCCACCTCTCCAGGGTCTCCTCCACTTGTTCCCTACTCTCACTACAGATTGCAATGTCATCTGCAAACATCATAGTCCACAGGGACTCCCGTCTGATCACATCTGTCAACCTGCCATCACCATTGCAAATAAGAAAGGGCTCAGAGCTGATTTTTGATATAATCCCACCTCCACCATAAATGCATCCGTCACTCCCACCGCAGACCTCACTGCTGTCACACTACCCTTGTACATATCCTGTACCACTCCTACATACTTCTCTAACACTCCTGACTTCCTCATACAATACCACAACTCCTCTCTAGGCACCCTGTAATATGCTTTCTCTAAGTCCACAAAGACACAATGCAACTCCTTCTGACCTTCTCTGTACTTCTCCATCAACACTCTCAGAGCAAACATCGCATCTGTAGTGCTCTTTCCCAGCATGAAACCATGCTGCTGATCACTAATCATCACGTCCTTTCTTAACCTAGCTTCCACTACTCTTTCCCATAACTTCATGCTGTGACTGATCAATTTAATCCCTCTGTAGTTACTGCAGCTCTGCACATCACCCTTTTTGTTAAAAATCGGTACCAAAACACTTTTTCTCCATTCCTCAGGCATCCTCTCACTTTCCAAGATTTCATTAAACAATCTAGTTAAAAACTCCATTGCCATTTCACCTAAACACCTCCATGCTTCCACAGGTATGTCATCTGGACCACAGCCTTTCCATTCTTCATCCTCTTCATAGCTATCCTGACTTCCTCCTTGCTAATCGACTGCACTTCATGATTCACTATCCACTCATCATCCAACCTTCTCTCCCTCTCATTCTCTTCATTCATCAGCCCCTCAAAGTACTCTTTCCATCTGCTCAACACACTCTCCTCGCTTGTGAGTACATTTCCCTCATTATCCTTTATCACCCTTACCTGCTGCACATCTTTACGAGCTCGGTCCCTCTGTCTAGCCAATCGGTACAGGTCCTTTTCTCCCTCCTTAGTGTCCAACATTTCATACAACTCTTCATATGCCTTATCCTTAGCCTTCGCCACCTCACTCTTTGCCATGCACCTCATCTCTTTATACTCTTGTCTACTTTCTTCATCTCTCTGACAATCCCACTTCTTCTTCGCCAACCTCTTTCTCTGTATACTCTCCTGTACTTTTTCATTCCACCACCAGGTCTCCTTGTCCTCCTTCCTCTTTCCAGATGTCACACCAAGCACCTTTCTAGCCATCTCTCTTACTAGCTCTGCTGTAGTTACCCAGCTATTCGGTAACTCTTCACTGCCACCCAGTGCCTATCTTAACTCTTCCCTGAACTCCACCTCACAATTACCCTATTTCAATTTCCACCATTTTATCCTTGGTGCTGCCCTCACACTCATCCTCCTCTTCTTGATCACCAATGTCATCCTACAAACCACCATCCTTTGCTGCCTAACTACACTTTCCCCTGCCACCACTTTACAGTCTCCAATCTCTTTCAGACTGGCCCTTCTACATAAGATATAATCCACCTGTGTGCATCTTCCTCCACTCTTGTATGTCACCCTATGCTCCTCCCTCTTGTTAAAATACGTATTTGCCACAGCCATGTCCATCCTTTTCACAAAATCCACTACCATCTGACCTTCTGCATTCCTTTGCTTAATACAATACCTACTCATCACTTCCTCATCCCCTCTGTTCCCTTCACCAACATGCCCATTGAAATCTGCTCCAATCACCAGTCTCTCACCCTTGGGTACAGTTATTGCCACTTCATCCAACTCACTCCAGAATTTTTCTTTCTCATCCATCACACACCCAAGTTGTGGAGCATATGCACTAACAACATTCAACATTACACCATCAATTTCCAGCTTCATAAACATCACTCTATCCGACACTCTTTTCACCTCCAAAACACTCTTATCATACCATTCCTTCAGGATAACCCCTACGCCATTTCTCCTCCCATCCACACCATGATAAAACAATTTGAACCCACCTCCAATACACCTAGCCTTGCTCCCCTTTCATCTGGTCTCTTGCACACACAATATACCAACCTTCATTCAGTCCATCATATCAGCTAGCTCTCTCCCTATACCAGTCATACTGCCAACATTAAAAGTTCCGACCCTTACTATCACAGTCCTAGCCTTTACCTGCCTTCGGGCATGCCTTCCCCCTCTTCTCCTCCATTGTCAGCAGTAGTCCAATTTCTGCCAGCACCCTGTTGGCCAACAATACTGGTGGTGGTTGTTGTCAACCCGGGCCTCGACCGATCTGGTATGTATATCTGTACTGTTGTCCACATGTATGATTTGGCACAATTTTATGCTGGATGCCCTTCCTGACACAACCCTCCCCATTTATCCGGGCTTGGGACCGGCACAAAGAAATGCACTGGCTTGTGCATCCCCAGTGGCTGGATAATGGAGACCAAAGCCCATCTCTTGCAGATTTTATTTGTTTAAGAGTCTTGCTGCAGATGGACTTGGTGTCCCTTAAAAATAACTATAAGCTTTCCTTCCATGGCACTCTGTTGCACTTAATCCTTATCTGTCTGGTTTAAGAATGCAAACATATCTGCCTTGTTGATGCACACTTCATGCCAGGTGTATGCAGCAAATGATGTGCACTTTCAATGGTAATAGGATGGGAAGGGCTAGGATTAGTCCCTTATTTAAATATTCCACATAACAGCTGACAATTCACCCCTCTCTAGTTCCTCAGGTAACCCAGATTGTAGGGCGTTACATCTCCTATACCGATGTTCCATCTCCTGTATGGATGCTGCATCTCCTCTACCGATGTTTCATCTTCTCTACCATTATCTCATCTCCTTTATCAATGTTACATCGCCTTTACCAAACCTCTGATAGCTCCATTTTGCCCTATAGCTTGATGGTCTCGTTATCTATCTAAAGTAGTAACACCTCGTCTTCTTTATTCCAAGGAGGCTGGGTGACAACTGATCTCGGAGATGCAGTGAATTTTTTGGTGCAGTATTCAGCAGCATTCCAAATCCAATTGCATTCTTGATTTTCATTTCTGATCCACTGTTCCAGTTTGTCCTTGTATGGTGCCACTTTGTGCTTTTTCATTTGCTCAGTTGTAGGACCAATGAGAAAGACAGGCGCTCGTCTAACTCAAAACGAAGCCAGTAGACTAATAGCAGAGTGCACTGGAAGGCCACAGTCATTTTAAAAGCTAGTGCCATGTAAATCGGATGATTAACAAGACAAATAACTGACTGTGGCTTATTATTTCTACTGCATTTTTTATTAGAAGAACTGCAGTTGCTATACAGCCAGCAGACAGTTTGACTGCCATTCCATTTCATTTCTGAGGCAGAAATAACAGAACACAGAGTGCATCTGGGCAATGTGACTAGTTTGGTCACAACATTTACACTCTGTAGTATGGGATATGTGTACCTTACAAAAATTTCCAAATACTTACAAGAATGTTCCCAGTACTCAGTTGAAACATGGTTTAAGTAACAAGCACCTAACTCAATGTTTCTGATTTTCTTGTTCATAGACAGCCACTAGAGATCTAAGTATGTGAGCTCAAAGGCTATTGCAGTTACCCTTTCCTGGTAGAGCTGCTCTTAAGTTTTGAACAAAGAGTTGATGGGGTTTTTGCAGTCTCACTTCTGAAATACTTACTTACCACATTGTCCTGTCTATTTCTGAGTGAAAACTTCAAAATCATGAATAGTAAATGCCATTACAGTAACACTGGTGTGGCAATTTAGTTTTGTGTGTGTGCATGTCTGTCTGCATCTTTTTAAAACACTTAATAGGATTTTCTTTCTTAATTTTATCTTTTAGACCCCAAATGGAGGCAAAGCCGAAGGAGGTGGAGTTTCAATATTTATCAAAGACATACACACCTCCAGGCTGGTCAAACGGTATGATGCACAGGAGACACTCCAAGTGCAGTTAACTGTTGACAAAACACCTATTCAAATCATAGCTAGCTACAGACCCCTAACCATGACTCAAGACGCTCACTCCACCTATCTGGACTTACTTGAATTCATCAAGATTCAACAATCTACCTTGATCCTGGGTGACTTTAACTACCCATCTATAGAGTGGAAGACTTATTCTAGCCCAAACATGAACACCTAGAAATTCCATGACCTTGTCAGTGCCAATGCATTGGATTAGCTTGTCGACACCCCTACGAGAGGTGAAAAAATCCTGGACCTAGTATTAACCAACATGAGTAGCCACTGTAGCACCCTTACAGTGTCAAAGAAGACTAAGAGGAAAAGTAGAAAAAGAGATTAGTAATGGAGAAGTCAAAAAATAGAAATGGATGTTATGGAACAACTGCAAAGAGAAGGATCCAGTGTAGTAAATCAAATACAGAAAGCACCACAACAGTGGAATAGGAAGCAATTGCTCAGGTGCCATATCAAAATATTATGGAGCCTTACACAGGAAACCAGAATAAATGCTCATTTGAATCTGTACAGTAAGGAAAGGAACAGGAAACTGTGGAAACTGATGCAGTCAATGCTGAGGAGTGATAGGCCAGCGAGTTCCCATACGACAGAATAACAGATGACACAGGATGAAAATGAACAGAATGTGCCACAGGAAGATGCTATAGAACTTTCTATAGAATGCCCGCAGGAAATGGAAAACAAGGGATGTGCCCTCAGTATGGAAGAAAAAGTGTTAAGAGAAGAGTTGCTTGATTTAATAGACAAAGACAGATATATCAAGATCAATGCGAGAAATAGACTGCAGAAGGTTAATAAAACCCAAAAGTAAGAAGCTTGATCAAACAAATGAAAACAGTAATTAAGACTGTCCATAGAGATCCATGAGATATACCAGAATTAAACAGAATATATTAATGTGCAGCAAAATTAATAACTGATAGAATTCTACCACAGGAACATAGGGTAGCGAAGGAAAAGAAGGGCTAAAAGTGAATACCATCATGGAAATATCGAATAGAGATAACTATAAAGCAGCTAAGACAAGAAGTGTCATTGTTAGAAGATTATAGAAGAGGGAATAGATCAACAAAAATACTAAGAAAGATAGATGTGATAAAAGCAATGTGCAGTATTAGAAGAGGTCAGGATCTATTATGCACTATTGGAGAAAAACTAAAAATTTCAAAACAGGTGGAAAGACTTAGAAGATACGAAAATAAATATAAGGGAAAAGCACAAAATAAGCAATTTATTGATGGCCCAAAAAGGTTTTGTAGAGCATTAGGAAATAAGGTAAAAGGAACTGAAAGACCGCCAAAAAAAAGGAAGTAGATACATTTTGGAGAAGTATCTATGAAGATCCTGTGGAACATAACAAAGATGCTAAATGGATAGAAGAAGTAAAATAAAGAATAAGAAGTTTAATGGTACAGGATATGAAATGGGAAGAAATAACAGCCAGAGAGATTGAAACAAAGTTGAGAAAAGCTTCTAATTGGAAAACCTCAGGACCCGATGCAGTACCTAACTTTTGGCTTAAAGTATTAACTTCTTTGCACAAGCATTTAGCCATGTGTAAGAACTATTTATATGCACACCCTGAACACACACCACACTGGTTAACAACAGGAAAAACAATACTCTTACTTAAAAGTGAACCTGCAAGCTATCCTAAAAACTATAGACCAATAACTTGTCTTCCAATGATGTATAAACTATACATGGGAACTGATACCAACAGTGTTTATAGTCATTTAGAAGAAAATTCAATTATGGCAGTAGAACAAAAGGGCAATAAAGGAAGGACATATGGAACAAAGGATCATTTGTTTTTACATAAAGTTATAGTGGAGAACTGTAAGAAGGAGAAGAATCTAAGTATGGCATGGATTGACTACAAAAAAGCATTTGATAGTATCCCACATTCATGGATAAAAGAGTACTTAAAACTGTATAAGATACACTCTACACAGATTGACTACATTACAGTGACCATGAAACAGTGGCAGACCACTTTGCAATTAAGCCATGATAAAGGACAGATTATTATCCCAGGGATAAAAATTCAAAGGGGGATATTCCAGGGTGACTCTTTGTCACCATTGTTATTCTGCACTGCCATTAATCCATTAAGCTGTTTACTTAACAGCTTAGGCCATGGGTACAATTTGACTCCTAGAAAACAACAAAGTCTAATGACTTCTCATCTTCTCTTTGTCGATGATTTAAAATTGTATAGCTCAACAGATGAGGAACTGAAAGCACAGCTGCAGGTTATCAAAACTTTTTAGATGATATTGGAATGTCATTTGGTCTTGATAAGTGTGGAAAAGCAACCTTTAAAAAAGGAAAGCTGCAGCACCAGAAAAACATCAATTTGGGACAAGAATGTGATATAAAAGAACTTGAGCAAGAGGGAGTGTATAAATACTTGGTAATTGATGAAGGATCAGCAATAAAATATGAATAAATGTGAATAAAACTTAGTAAGGAGTACTTTAGAAGACTTAAATTAATCCTGAAAACAGCATTGATATCTAGGAACAAGATCCATCCTATAAATCAGTTTGCTCTTCCTGTCCTAACTTATATTTTGGAGTGATTGACTGGCCCCAAAAAGTGTTGGATAGACTGGATATTAAAACATGAAGGATGCTTCATGCTTACCAAATATACCAAGATTGTATATTCCCCATTCCAAAGGAGGGATGGTCCTCCTTGAAATTGATTACATGTACAGATCTGCAATTGTGGGACTCCACACACATTTACTGACCTTACAAGATCCAAATGTAGTGAAAGTTTTGAAACATGAGGAGAATAAATCTAAAATGACATATCTGCTTAATTTAATAGAAGCTTATCGAAGTCAAGCAGGAATGGAAATCAAACCAGAAGTGGATAAAAAGCAGGCAACTACTGAATGTGTTAAAAAACATGAGTAGGTGTTAAAAAACATGAGTAGGTGAAGGACCTGATGAGAAGGCAAGAAATGTGGAAAAAGTATAGAAAGCTTCTGGAAGATCCTGATGTTGATCAAGAACAAAAGCAGGAATGGTTAATGAGAGGCAAATTCAAACCAAGAAATGAAAGGTTAATATTGGCAGCCTAAGATAGTGGCCTACGTACATGTTGGTTTGCAAAGTCCATTTAACATGTGGCAGAAACAAACATATGTAGGTTTTGTAAAACTAAATTGGAAACAGTCACATACCTTCTTGTTGGTTGCGATGCACTAATGGCAGAGGGACTGTATACTGAAAAACATAATAATGTGGCCAGACAGTTACACTGGAGATTGTGCAAACATTATGGTATCAAAGTGGCTGAAAAACACTGGAAACATGAGCCACAAAGAATCATAGAAAATTATGAAGTTTATATCACATTGGATTACCCAATACCAACAGTTCAAAAGATAGATGCTAGAAAACCAGATATAGTGGTCCAAGAAAAGAAGACAAAAGTAGTATTAATGATTGAAGTCACCACACCAAGTGACTACAGTGTCTTGCGTGTACAGAGACACAAAGTTATAAAATACCTGGATCTGCAGGCAGAAATAAGAGCCATGTGGAAGAAAGATACTCAGAAAGTTCCAATAGTAGTAGAGCAACGGGTCTTATAATAAACAATTTACAATCATATTTAGATATGTTACCAATTCATGTAACACCATATGAATTATAGAAGGGGTCATTACTGGGCACATTGTGGGTGCTGCAAAGAGCACATTTGTCTGACATCAAAGAGTGAAACAATACTAATTTCATGAACTTTAATCGTACTTTGACTTAGGAATGGGGCTCATTCCTGTCATTGTATTAGAAACCCAAAAGACTTGGAGAAATTAAAAATGGCAGATGTCATCTCCTTGGTAGGGTCTGACCATAAAGCAATCACCTTCGAAGTCACAATTTCTCCTGCCCCCCCCCCCCCTTGTCAGAGTCAAACAATAAAAGTTTTCCAAAGCTGACTACAATCTTTTGAGAGTAGATATTAGCGCCTTCTCAGCCACTGTCCCTTCAGTAGGAACTAGCACTAATGTCAAAGCCTACACCAAAAAACTATATTAGCACTTACATAGCTGTATGGACTCAGCAATACCTGGCAGGACCAGATAATCTTCCTCAAGGAAGAGTAAACCTGTCTGGTGGACAGCAGCAATAAACAAACTCTATAATAAAAGGAAAAAAATTGCTGTCCAGGACCAAGAAGGAACAGATGGCAAGTTGGAAGCAATCTCTGCTTTGTCTGAACAAGCAAATAAGGACACTGATGAAATTCTCTAAGGCTAACTTTGAGTCCAAATTAGCCACATCCTCTAAGGACAATCACAAGGCCTTCTTCACATACGTCTGCAATCTGAAAGGTAACACTCAAATCTGCTCTGAACTGGTGGTCAGTAACACCACATACACAAACTCTGTAGATATAGCCAACCTGCAGGCATTGAGGTTCAGTGAAAACTTCACCCCCCTGTGCTACCTATCAGTAAACCAGGATGTCCCCAGCACCTGCTCCCCTTCTGTCATCACGAGGGAGCAGGTGTTTATTGCCCTCTCAAAGGAAAAAAGTACAGTGTTCATGGAACCTGACAACATCTGTGGCTGTATCCTACATGAACTCAGGCATGAGCTGTCAGCTCCATTAGGCACCCTATTCAACCAAAGCCTGAGCGTTGGCTTCATCCCACCCGAATGGAGGAAAGCCACTGTGATCCCTCTACACAAAGGTAGAGCATACACTGACCCAGGCAATTATAGGCCCATCAGCCAAACTAGCTTGATCTGCAAGGCCATGGAACACATTATCATGGACCTGATAAAAAAGGACATTGTCAATATCCAAACGCTTGACCCCACACAGGTTTTGTCAAAAGGAGATCATGCCTGTTAAACTTGGTTGACTTCTTCGAAGCAGTCATGGATAATGGAAAGATGGCGCACACCACCTACTTTGACCTAGCCAAAGCCTTCAACACTATTCCCCACTCAGGCATAATAGATATTATACAATGCCTACCCTAAAAACGTGCACGCTGATTGGCTAGCCCAACCAGCGTGCCGTGTAAATCCTCAATATACTAGCGGAAAAGGTCCGTCGCCCGGACTTTTCCGTTAGTAGCTACTAATCTCGCTATGTTAAAGAGTTTAACATAGCGACACAGATAAAAAAGCAGCGGAGATCTCCGTTGCTTTTTAAAGCTCTCGCTATGTTAAACTCCTTTAACATAGCGACACAATAAAGCAACGGAGATCTTGCGATCTCCGTTGCTTTAAACTTGTCTCGCTATGTTAAATGAGTTTAACATAGCGAGACACTTTAAAATAAGCAACGGAGATCTCCGTTGCTTATTTTAAAGCTGTCTCGCTATGTTAAACCCATTTAACATAGCGGGTAATAAACGGAGAACTTGCGTTCTCCGTTGCTTTACCACAGTTCTGATGTACTGCGTAGGCATGCGCGGTACATCAGAACTGTGAGGCACACCAGACAGGTGCGGAAGGGCAGCAAAGAGGCATTATACAGTGCCATTATTTAAGAAAAGTAATCATTTCTTTTCTTAAATAATGGCATTGTATAATAGCAATAACCCACTTCTGGGTGTGGGTAATGCTGGATTTACCCGGTTGTCTTTGTTTGGTCCCTCGGGCTTCACCCTCGGGACCAAACCACGCCAACCGTGGGTAAATCCAGCATTACCCACACCCAGGCGTGGGTTATTGCTATAATCTCTCCCAGCTAAGCATCAACCCGTATGTTACAAGACGGGTAGCTAACTAGCTCACTGATAGAACCCACTCAAGCAAAATCGGGGAAGCCACCTCTAGTAGTATAGTCATAATGAGCGGTGTACCCCAAGGATCAGTCTTGTGTCCTCTACTGTTTGGGATATACTTTTCTGAGGTACAAGCTGAAACCAGTGGTCTGTGGCTGATCAAGTTTGTAGATGACTGTAAGCTGGGTACTGTCTTAAATTCCCCTAGTGATGTGAACATCCTCCAAGAGAGCCTTACCCAAACTAATGACTTATGCCGGAAGCATGGTCTCAAACTGAATGCCAAGAAATGCATCATTATTGCCTTTGGGGAAAATGGAGTCCTCAGTAATTATCACATTAATAACAATATACTAAGCATTCAATCAGTTGTGAGGGACTTGAACACCCAGGTTGATAGAAACCTGACTTTTGACCACCATGTTGTATCCATTGTATGGAAGGGTTTCTACATGGCCCAACTCATAAGTAAGGGTATTTCATTCAGGAACAAGGAGGTCATAACATCCCTATACTCCTTCCTTATCAGACCTGTTATTGAGTAAAATGCCCCCTTTGGCATGTGTCTTGCCAAGCACATGCAGCAGCTAAAGAGACCACAGAGGTTCCTGACCAGGAAAATCCAGGGTCTCAAACACCTGTCCTATACTGATAGGCTAAAAGCCCTGTCCCTCTACTCAGTCTCATATGGACTGCTCAGAGATTACCTGTGTCTGGCATGCAAGGACATCTGAGATCCAGCCTTGATGGAGTTGCTGTATATCCATAAGTCAAACTTCACTCATGCAACCTGCATGCAAGGCCTCAACCTGGTCTGCGACATTAATAGAACTTGTCGGCTGGATAGATTTCTGTCCCAAAGACTCCCTCATCTATGGAATAGACTCCATTTCCATGTAAAGCATAGTACTTCTCTAGTCCTCTTTATAAAGAACCTGGATGACTGGATGGGAAACAGAAAATACACCCCTGGGATCCCACCTGTGTCCCTGCTGGACAGAGAAAACAGGTGCTACCTTCATGGGAACTTGGGCAAAATTCTTGGCTAGACTTATAAGGGCATCCAGGCCAATAGCCTAGTATCAGCCTATGAACCTGTGAACCTATTTAAGACAGGAACAGCAATCTTTGTCAAATAAGATATTTAAAACACAACAAGCTAGTTCAAGGCATTTACCAAAAACACTTAGGAAGCACACATAAATCAGAGAAAGAAAATGTATAGGCTGGTGCCTAAAAAGGGTGTTTACTCATCATACCATCATCCATCCCCAGGAACATGAATTTATGATCTAAGGCATCAAATGGCAACTGATCAAGCACAGCATGTTGATCAGCAGCCAATGAAAAACCAAAATCAAAAAATAAATAAAAACAAATACAATAAAAGAACAAATCAAGCCACCCATTAACCCCCGCACCCTGCCAATTATTTATACTACTACAGTGGGATAAGGGAGGTCTTCCAGTCACCGCAGTACCATGATTTTGCTCAAAACAACTGCAAGCACATATGATCACCTGATTTTTGATAAGCTGTGTTGGCGTTTTTCCGGGTTTGACAAGTTACTATTCAACAACTTGTCGGGAACCTGAATTTACACATATATTACATTTCTGTGCCTTGAGTTTGGACCATCTGCTGTTATGATTTTGAAAGTTGAACGGTTGAGAGGTATGCATGGAGCCCATGACTGTATTACAGAGTCGTGAACATTTTTGTTTAGCATCTTTCTGATATAAGCAGTGTACCAAACAATGTTTAGTTAAGCATCTATATCCACTGTTACATTCTAGTTTTATGCTAGAACATAAACAGGAGTCACTACAGATCTGCACTAAACTTTGCACTGTTAAACTATTTTTTGTGTATATGGCAGCACAGAGTGTATTACAGCTTTTAAAGCTGTTACAAAAGAATGATGTATGCTACAGCTTCCAAAGCTGTAAAACACTTTGTACTCCTACTTTATCTTTTCTCCCTTTTTATTTCTCTTTATCTATTAGCACATCAATGAAGCTATTACAGCCCATCCTACAAATAATTGTTTAGTGTCTATTAATTGCATTTTTTTCAAAACTGTAATGCAATTATTATTCCTATAGTTTTTTCTGTCTCTCTAACTTCTAGCTCACGGAGCAGGTAAAGCTATATGTGATTGAAATGGATGTCAAAATTCATCTGTCAAACTTTGCTTCACTCCTCCATTGAGGTGAATTTGTTGACATCAATTTGTCAGACATATAGTAGCTTGTCTGTGATTAATGATCTTGTCCTAATCCTCTGCCAAAATCATCTAAAACTAGTACAAAGCATGCAGCCTACACGTCAGTTGTAAAGGACACAGGACCTGCTATTAATGCTGATCTTGAATCATACCTGATGTTGTTGTATGAATGCCACTAGCCTGCATTCTTATATGGTGTGACATATTCATACAACAGGATCTGATACCCATGTATCCCCATCATGTAGAAGGAATTCTTTAGTAACCTAAAGGGATTCCAGGTGTCATACCTGTCTGCTTCCTGGAACAGTTCTTGTATCCATGTTTATTATGAAATTATTGCTTGCTTGAAACATTTTCCACATTAGTAGTAGAACTTTTATTCTGATTTGCCTGCTTTTAATGGATCCCATCTTACCTGTACATTCATTGTGCTTTACTACAGCTGCAGATGACTGTATCCCAGGCCACTCAGTGTTCGCTATGTTCGGTGGTCCCACTCACAAGAGGTAGTGCCATGGCCTTTAAAAGATGTTAGATAACGGGCAAAATGTACATCATCACCGCATTAAAGAAAGAATGTTCTTCTGCAGGGTGTTAATGTACAGATATCACCCATCATGTTTAGCTGCCAAGAAGCATGGATTGAAAAAAGCAAATGGCACTTAACTTGTTAAACGCAGCTTTGCTGTTTAGTGAGCATAAAATTAAGAAAAAAGTAAACAGAAAAAAAGAGAGTGTGTGTGTGTGTGTGTGTGTGTGTGTGTGTGTGTGTGTGTGTGTGTGTGTGTCTCTTTGTGTGTGTGTCTGTGTGTGTGAGAGAGCTAAAGACAGAGTCTCCATTTGAGTGTGCCTTTGTGTGTCTGTGTATATGAGAGAAAGTAAGATACAGAGTCATGAGAAAGAAAAGCAAAGGGAGCGAATGCTTAAGAGAGAGAGAGAGAGAGAGAGCAAGGGACTGAGTAAATACCTGACTGCTTCTCTGAATTTATACAATAGGTTGTTATCGAATGGTTATATTAAACAGAAGTTGAATAACCGGGTATAATTCTGAGTTAGTGCAAACTTTATAATACAGTACAGAAAAGTAATAGTACATACCAATAGAACTGTCAGTCTAATCACATCAGGAAAACAAATAGACCCTTGCGTTTATTTTCAGATGGTCAAGTACCTCAACACTAAATGTACTGGAAGCTCAGACAGTGAGATACTCAATATCTATAATAGGGAACCCTCTAGGGTTTAACTTTACAATGTGTGGCTTTTATGTGCAATTACCTACACATACTGAAACTACCATTTAGTTCAGCTCCTACTGAGTGGTATTAACTGTTCAACCATTTGGCAAGCAATATCATTTAACCAGTCAGTGGACCCATATTATGCTACTGCCATGTTTTTTACAGATGCAGAAAATGACTGCTTTATTTCAGCTGCAGAGCTGAGATAAAAAACCCTTCTGTGTTTTAATTCCTGCTTCTGCCTTTTTCTATCAGTGATTGAATCATGTATTTTGCTGATTTGTTTGCTTTTTTTTGGAAAGTTATATGTACTTTGAATTTTATTTTTATTACAGTGTAGGAATTATACTAAGCTAATTATGTTCTTCTGTGTGTTTTTAACCATTTAGAAGTGTTTTATGAACATTGGTGATAGGGTTGCCATCTTTTGAAATGGCCAAAGTGGGACATTTTCAGGACACACATCAGATTTTACAGGCTGACACATACCCACAGTCAGTACAAAGGATAGAACTTTACTTTTCTGCCTAAATAAAAGCTTATTATTGTAGCAGTTTAGTTGCTTATTCTGTTTCTTGTAACATTTGGGTATTTTACATACAGAAATAACTATTTTATGCAATTATTACATGAAATATGGGATATAATTATGTCCTACAATCTCTGGACATTTGCCATTTGTAATATTTTTGGTCAGGACACAACTGCCCAAACAGGGACTGTCCCTCACAAAGTGGGACAGGTGGTAACCCTAATTGGTGAATGTTTAATTTAGTTTCAGTACTAAGGCAGTTTTAGCACAGTTCTTCTCATTGTCTCATGTTGCCAGAATCATGAGTAAATCGAGTCTGTTATTTATGTTGATTAAAAGCTTTTTTTTTTTAATTTAGACAGGAAAACTTACTGTTTTTACAGTTGTTTTCTCTGGGTCGATGTTTACTTGAGATAATCAAGTAGATTTACATCATTTTAACTTTTTTTTTGTTTAAATCACAGTTTTAGCACCATTTTGTGAAAACATTTTTAACAGGACTTTTTTCTTAAGTTTATATTGATTTCCATGTCTAACATTATTTTATGCTGCTTCTAAGTATTTGGGGGTAAAAATAGACTTCATTTGTTAATTTTGGCGTTCTTTGTCCATGTATTTTGTGCTTTGTGCCAGGCCACTGAAATTGCTGTTTGTTTTTTCAGTGCAGTATTCAGTTTACTATCCTTGTGAACACTGGCTTCAGAATGCTATTTAGAGGAATAATAGTGAGTTTTGTCCATTTCGTGCTGGACTGACCATTCAACCAGCATTTGGTATTGATCTGGCTGCTTTCTGTCTCCTGTCTTGATGGACTCAGAGACAGTGCCCCCCACAACACCATCAACTACCCATTTTGCACCTGAAAAACACAAACTTAATAAAAAATGTATACCTCAGCCTATGGCTTTTGACTTCAGCCTTGGGAAGGCTATGATCATTTGGAGAATGAGGCTCCTGGTGTGCAGACTTTTCCTCTATTGATCCCCATGTTGGAGGTTGCTTTTAAGAAATCTTATAATTCTTCTCTGCTCATTGAGGTTCTGCCTAAAAAGTGTTTATGAAATTCAGGGTATGCTCAGCCATGTCTGAGCTTTAAGCTCTCCTGTGAGCAGACCCTGCTCCAGTGTCCCCAGTGACTTATTCTAATAACAGAGCTTTGTCTTCTTCATATCCTGGCCCTTTAGACAAACTAAGTAAATATCTAGAATCTTAAAGAAAGAAGCTGAATTAGTTCAGCAGAGTACCTTTTAAATTGTTTAACTACCAGTTAAGTTTGCGTTGAGATGCATGCATAGTTTAGTCAACTTAGCTAGAAAATTACCTGCTAAAAGTAACATTTCCAGTGTTTCTAAGGTGTTTTAAAGATGTTTTAAACATGCTTTAAAGGGTGCTTTTGAGGGGGCTGATTCTACTGCTAGAAATGCAGCATCACCAGTGATGATAAGGAGGTGTGCTTGGTTGCAAAGCTAGAATTTTTCTGATGAGTTAAAAACTGAGATTTTGAGTGTTTACATAAGTCAGATTGTGTGTTTAGTACAGCACCTAATCAGATACTTAAACACTGGAAAGGGAGAGGAAAACATGCAACGGGTGTGAAAATATCTTGCATTCCCCAATTTTCCTCCATTAAGCAGGAAAAATTTCAGTGGAATTCTAAACAGGAATCCCAGAAGAACAAAAAGAAAGGCAATAAAAGGAACTAGCAGGATAAGAACCCTGTCAGGCTTAACAAGAGGAGCTCTTTTCCCCAAAAAGGGTAGTCTTCATTATAGCTTACAAATATGCTGAGGTGCAGCACTTGTCTTTCATAAGTTCCCCCTCCAGGTTCGATATCTCCAAATTAAGCTCTCATCAAGACAGCCCGGCCATCAGTGGTTTTCAGTAAGTGGGTGCTCAGCATTGTTGTCAGAGGCTACAGATGGCAGTGGAAAGAGCATCTGCCTCCATTCAAAGCCCCCCCTCCCATCTAGTGGATCAGTCGTTGTTATTCTGTCCTATTTTCCAGCAAATACTGCACTCAGGGGTCATAAGATCAGTCCCTCCTTTGGAAAGAATGAGAGGGTTTCACTCCAGAATTTCCTGGTCCCAAAAAAATTGCTGTCATAAAGACCAGTGTTTGTCCTTTTTTTTCTGAATACATTTGTCAGGGTCCCCAGGTTCAATGTGCTGACCCTACAGAGAGTTCTTCCCCTGTTGCCTGAACACTATCATATTCCCATTGCTTAACACTGCAGGAGATTTCTGAGATTTCTTGTGTCTGGTTTGCACTCTGTTTTCTGTATTACCCTTTGAGCTATCTACTACAACTGGAGTGTTTACCAAATGCCTTGCCCTGGTAGACGCCCACAGTTGGTCCCTGGGTATTCACATTTTTCCTTACTTGGATGACTTGCTGATCTGTGCAGAGTCTGTGCCTGGGTGATTGGATTCTCTACAGAAGGTCTTGACCTTACTCTCCCAGGTCGGGTCCAAGTTGGTCCTCCGGAAGTCATGTCTTCAGAAAGACTTGTCTTTCTGGAGTGTTTAATTAACTCACCTAAAGAGAATGCCGTTCTTCCAGAAGACAAGATCCTGTCTTACCAGATGGTGTTTCTGGAATTATCCAAGAGGAATGTCACCTCGACAACAAAAATAATAAAAAGTCTTAGACCGATGGTGCCCGTGATCATTGTGATACTACTGGCCTGGCCTCACATAAGAAAACATTAATGGTATGCCAGAAATTGTTGATCACAGCACTTTCATTCCTTGTAATCCCAGTTGCCAGTACTATCTTTCATTGGACAAGAGTTACACTGTGAGATGAGAACAGTTCAGTATAACTCCAGGAATTTATTTTTCTTCTCCAATGCTAGTACAATCTGTCCAGACAGATAGCTTGGGGAACTGTGTCAAGGGGGATGCAATTGCAAGTCATTTGGGGGCCCAAGGATGCATGGAAGCACAATAATATCATGGAGATGTTGGCATTGATTCATGCCTTGAAAGTCTTCCACCATCTTCAGACTCTGGGTACTCTCCTGTTGGTTACAGGCAATACAACAGTGAGGTAATATCTCAACAAACAAGGGGGTAAAAGGTCACACCATGTGTGTCAGCTAGCAATGAAGGGATAGGAGCTAGTTGTACAGAATTATATAACTCCTCAGGTGTCATGCGTCCCATCAAAGTAGACCATTGTGGCAGACACACTAAGCAGATCCTGGGTAGACCTACACTAGTGACAGCTCAAGTCAGTGGTATTGCAGGATCTTGTCCACCCTTTACATTGATTCACAGTGTACTTCTGAAGGTTCAGACAGAAATGCTAAAGGACATTTTGGTAACCCTCCCACTGACCCAGGGAATCTTGGTTCTCCCTTTTAATGGTATTGGCCAATGGCAATTTCTATAGAATTCTTTACATTCTGAATTTGCTTATATAGTCTCAAGGGTGATTAGTACATCCCAGTTTGGAGAAACTTTACCTGACAGCCTGGATGATTCAATCTTGACTTTGTTCAAGCACTGGTTTCATGAGGATGTGCAGCAGGTGTTATATGAGGCCAGAAAACCTGCTACTAGAAAATCTTATAGTTACAAATGGATGCGGTTTTTGAAGTGCTGCCTAAATGGAAACAGCGAGTCCAGTGAGGTTAATATCCCTCTGTTCTTATAATACTTGTGTGAGCTACTTCCGGAAGGCTTATCATATGCATCCATTAAGGTGCAGTTAGTGGCTATCTCTGCTTGTCTACCTATGGATCCCTCTCTCTTTTCTTGCCTTTTGATAAAAAAAGTTCTTAAAAGGAATTTTGCATATGAAACCCCTTGCAAGTAAAATTCTCCTTTGTGAGATTTCAGCTATGTTCTTGAAAAACTGACCTTACCTCCTTTTGATGAGTGGCTGAAGCTAATCCCAAATTCTTAGCATGAAAAACTGTTTTTCTTATTGCTCTGACATATGCAATGTGAGTTTCTGAGCTGCAAGCACTCGTGGTGGGAGAAACGTACCTAATTTTCCACAATAATACGATTGTGTTATGCACTAATCATTCTTTCATGCCAAAATTGGTCTCAGAGTTCACTCTCAATCAATCTATTAATCTCCCTGTGTTTTTTCCAGAACCTAAGAACAAGAGGGAGATGATACTTCATACCTTGGATGTACATTGGTAGCTCAGGTACTACCTGGACAGAACAAAACCCTTTAGGAAGGCCAAAAGGCTTTTTCTTTCCTTAAAAGGAGTAAAGAAAGGGGAACCTGTTTCTAGGCAAATAATTGAACATTGGTTGCTTTCTGGTATTGTTTCTTTTTGTTACACCCACCCTGACAAGGCAAATTGAGGCACGGTCAAGGTACATTTCACCAGGGCGTTTTCTACTATAGTGTCGTATTGTAAAGGACTAGACTCTAGAAGTATTCTAGAGGCAGCAACTTGGCCCTCTTTCCATACCTCTATGAAATAATATAACTTGAATGCCTTTTCTAAATCCAGAGCAGGCTTCACAGGGACTGTTCTCCAGGGGCTGCTGTACCCCAATCCTTCCTCCTCCCAGGTTGGGTAAACTTTGGGAATCTACTCACTTGCCAGGAAGGCAATGTGTTTGTTGAACATAGTAAAATTGCATAAGTCCTGCTTATCTGTAACAGTAGATGCTAATAGAACACATTGCCTTATTGGCTGTACTCCCCAACCATCCCCTTTTTGTTGGATGTATATGGTTTATTATCAGATTTTTGTTCAGCAGCCATTTTGGTGTGTGAGTGTGTGTGTGTGTGTGTGTGTGTGTGTGTGTGTGTGTGTGTGTGTGTGTGTGTGTGTGTGTGCATGTGTGTGCGTGCATGCGTGCGTGCGTGCGTGCGTGTGCGTGTGTGTGTGTGTGTGTGTGTGTGTGTGTGTGTGTGTGTGTGTGTGTGTGTGTGTGTGTGTCTGTGTGTGTGTCTTTCAGATTGGAACAGTAAGTGTTCACAAAACTTTTGTTTTAATCTATTATTCCTGCCGGACCCTAGAAGATTGAATGGGTCTTATCAATGAGTTTGAGGATCAGTCCTGGACCTGCCACGCGATTGGTCCATCACACCCTCAGACAGACAATGGGAGGAATACTGAGCTTTGACAGATTGCCAGAGGGACAGTAGCAGGGCTGTATTACCCATATGCCAGTAAGGCAGTGCGTTCTATGAACATCTACAGTTACAGATAACTGAGACTCATGCAACTATACTTACTTCTTGAACTCTTTCTATTAAGTTATCAATAATACGTCATGCACATATTTGGATAGCCAATACCTAATCAGTATTTGTAAACTGAAACTAAGTCTGAGCATTTGGCATGCATTCATGTCGGTGCCCACATGCATTTTTTAATAAGGAACAACATAATTAATGAAAGTATATATTTATTTATTTATTTATTTATTACTTACTTATTCCTGTTTGATGACAAGGTAAGTGTATGTGCAAGTGAGGCTTTTTAGCTATAACAGCAGAACGTTAGGGCTTACAGAAGGATGATATCCAAAGTTAATATACATGCAGATAGACACATGCAAAATGAAATGCATCTGATAGAAAGTATATCAATAATAATATTTCCACTGAGTTCAGCGATCATGGATACAATGAAGCTAGAATTTTATAACCTTGCTACTTGTATTGTTATTACATCATTTTGATTATCCCTTAAATGGTAGTTTTGTTCCTTGATGGAGAGGTTTGCTTTTAGATAGTGCAATGTCCTCATGTAATGCCTTCTAAGTAGTAGGGTGCTGAGGAGAAGGCTAGCCCTACTGTGAACAGGCAGACATTAATAATTCATTAGAAGAAGCTAGTAGTGGGCTTGTACATCAGATAGAAGAATATTTTATTATCATTTATTTTCTGTACTTGTATATTATATACAGAATGCAAGAAAATGATGGGAAGGCCATACTCAGGTTAATGGACTAATACTTCCCTGGCTTGGGCTTGGCAAGCAGTTCATAAGTTCATAGGGTTATAGGTCATTACTAAGCAATTGATCAGGTAGATTTTTTTAGGCTCTAAAATGCAGTTCCAACTACTTGTTACTCATTTCCACAAGGGCTTGTGGGGAAGGACTAAGATGTATTTATACATCCCCATCCATTCTTATAGGTTCCTCTGAAAGTGTATGAGGAAAATGCTTTGGTCAATATAAAAGGGAAGTCTTTTACAGAGGACAGGAATTTTGAGTGAAGAATATATCACAATATCAGGTTCAATTTATGTCACTTTGAATGTTAAGTTCTTCAGTACAGTTGTTCATGATGTTGCCAGCTTTGCAAACATTTAAGGAGGTCATGCAGGAAGTGGTCTTTTGAGGCTTTGCTGGTTAGGCAAAGGTCACTGCTGAGAAATATGTATGTGGCAGAGAAAGAATCTACATAGGTAATGGATCTTAAGCCTTTGAATTCCTTTGTGAGGAAATACTGGTATATTTCAAGCTGGATTGCATGTCTGGACAGATATATGACACAGGGATCATTGTATTCAACTGTGGGTCCAACAAGAAAGGAGGAGAGGCATATGATAATATCCCTTGACCAAAAGAAAATACCCTTATTAATCAGATGCACTAAATAGGCCTTGCTAACAATTGTGGCTATGTGGTATTCAAACAAGAATTCATTCTCAACAAATATGCCCATGTCTCTGACAACTGAGTCTGTTCTGATATGGGTATCATTAATGGGGTAGTAGCAAGCATGTTCCAGTTTGCCAAATGATATGATATTACACTTTCTGGCATTTAGTTTGAGACTAGTGTTGCAGCAAAATTTGTTTGTGCATGTTTAGTCATGTTTGCAGGATTTGAGAGGCCCAAGGATAGTTGATGACACCTTCAAGTTTAAACTCACTGGCAAACTTAGTCAGCCAAATCACATTGACATCAAGTAAGTATGAAACAAATGCAATCCCATTACCAAACCCTGGGTAACATTGCTGCAAAGCAGCCTTTGCAATAAGAGCATGCGCCAATCTAGGTTAGATTCTGCATGTGACTTAGTTTGCCATCTAGTGGGTAATGTAAGGGGTTACCTTAACTTGTTAAGTGTATGTAATGTTGTCTGTGTTAGGAAAGGTGTCAAAAGTTGCGTATACTTTTCTACACTCATTCAAAAAGAATAAAACCAAGATAAGCAGAAAGTATCTTCCATTCTCAAAACTGAAACTGATTTGGGTCAAGGGACTTCAGGGTGCCAAGGTCTATATTTATGAGTACTATAATAATGCAATACATTATGTTATAAATACTTTTTTGACACTTTTGTGTCTGTAGTTGGTTGATGGTATCAATGATGGACCTGACTCCCTACTGAACTCTCTTGACTCATATCACAGTGAGTCAAGATGTCAGATAAAAGACTAAAAGACTGGAGAAGAATTGGAGTGAACATTACTCTTCTAATTTTAAACATCTTTTTCATACAAGAAAGGCAAACCTCTAACACCCCCAAATGTATATATGCCAACTCTAAGATTGCCATATCTCAGAGAAAAGGTAATAATCCAAGAAATGGCAATATCAGGCTTAAAATATAAAAGTCTGGATGTTTCACCATTTGGTCTCCACATCTCTGGACTCTACAATGTGGGTCCATCATTTTAAATGGTTACCAGTGGTACCTCCCTTGTGTACTGGAATTATCGCTGCAGTTAACCAAGCCTTAGGCCCAAAGCCAGATTAGAGGATATGGTTAAATAAATTGTACAGTGAGTCAGCAAGACAGTGCTATATACTGACAAGGAAGCAACCCAGCACATTACTGTGCCCCAGGGATATAGTACTTTATACTTCAAAGACAGCTTTTACAACTTCATCAGAGGTAATGTTTGGGGGAAATGACAAATGGTGAAGAGTCTGAGTTTGAACTACATTTGTCTGCTAACAAATCAGCAATATCTTCATGGTCGGAGTAGGAGAAGCCATTATTTTTTTAACTAAGAGCCGTTCTGGTGTTGTTTCTAACCCTGATATAGGCAAGTAAGGCTTTGCAATTGTCTTTAACAGAGGAGGCAATATTGATTTCATAAGTTTCCTTGGAGGATATGAATAGTTTTAAGCTCTTTGTTTAACTTTTTCAGATTTATTCTGAAATGCAAGATTTTCATTTAATTACAAAGGCAGTTTTTTTCTAATGTAATAATTCTATTTCTGCTAGAGTTTCACAAAAGATGCTTATTCCTAAACATGAGGCTGTAATTGCTGGATTAAGACCAATCTCTTAGTGCAGGTACTAAGGTGAGGATAGAACCTTCGTGGATGCAGGAGTGTTTCTGTTTGGATCTTCAAGGAGAATGGGCCTTTTGAAACTCCACAGGACTTCATATACTTGGAGTAAATGTATCTTAAATAAATTTCTGAAGGTGGAAGGATATGTGAGTGCTTTTGTTTGGGATGTAGTAGGGAAAATCACTGCTTAATAGTCAGGTGAAACTAAGGATTGTGTAATTATTGGGTCAGAGCATAAAAGTATTATTATTATTATTATTGTAAAGATCATGTCCAAAGTATGTAACCTTCTTGTAGGTAAGAACAAAATAGAGTCTAGTGAGTTTGCATTAAGGAAATTTAGGAATTGTAGAGAATATTTATTTGTAGTAGTAAAAGTGTTGCATTTAATAGATGGATAGTTAAAATCCCAAATGTAACAGTTTTTATTGAAGAGTAAGGGACTCCAGCATGTTTAGATATATATCATGGGATGTGGAAAACATAAAGGGGTTCAGCAGTTTGCCAGTCAATGCTAAGATGTTGTAGTTATTGTTACTAGGATACAAAGGAGTTTGTGGTCATTATCTAAATGCATGAGTCTGCATACAAAGTATCCAAGGAGATACATGGACAAAGCTCCACTGAATCTAGATGACTGCAATTAGGAGTACAGAGAAAAGCAAGAGAGGTCTGGAATATACTGGAGAAAATTGACAAAGGAAACAATGTATTGAGAGCAAATAATTAGAGAGGGAAAGGTAATAGAATGTGAAGAAGCCAAGAATTTATATGGATTTCAGGCTAGAGATTGCCTTCCCTATCAAGGATTGATATCAGAGCATAGGCAAAGACAACAAAATAAGGGAATTCTAAGCAGAAGACAAGCACTGATAGAGTTTTTAGTAGAACCTAGAATAGAAGCTGCAGTTAAAGCAGGGATCATTAGTAGGACATATAAAATATTGCATGATAAGTATAGGAATCAATCAGAGGAGGATGTGAAGAGAGATTGGATAAGCAGCTCAGCAAGAAACAATGTGAGGATATATTTATGGTTCTCAAATATGCAACAGATCATAACATTTGGGATCTTTGTTTGGAAGTGTTTGCATAGATATTTTTATACCCCAAAAATACTTCAAAGAATTTTTCCTTAGGTAGACTGCAAATGCTAGATGTGTGATGGGGAGAAAGAAATAACGGGACATATTTTCTTTGGATTGTAATGAGTTGGCAGACTTTAAAAATTCCCTGCAGACAACTCTGCCATAAAAACTAGGTGAGTAGATTAGTGTAACTAAGGAAATGATTTACTGATCTGTGATACAGCATCACATTTGCATAGACATAGTAACTTCTTGCTGAGTTTAATTATGGTGGTAGCTAACAAAGCAACTACTAGAAAATGTAAATCAAAGTCTAAACCAAGTGCAGTAGAAGAAGTGAATATAGAAACAGAGGTAAAAGAACTGGAAGCGGGATAGTTAGAAAAGGGTGAGAGCAGATTACATAGAAAAAAGGAGAATCATGGCAACGATACCTGCAGAAAAGTGTTTGGTGGAGGAATGAGGATTAAGGAAAGGCAGGAACTGAATGAGTGATGTAATGTTTGACTGATACTGCATAGATTAGAAGTGATGTAGAATCTTCCAACTGATACTGTAGAGAATAGAAGTGATGTAGAATCTTCCAAATGATACTGTATAGATTAGAAGTGATGCAGAATCTTCCAACTGATACTGTAGAGAACAGAAGTGATGTAGAATCTTCCAAATGACACTGTATAGATTAGAAGTGATGCAGAATCTTCCAACTGATACTGTACAGATTAGACGTGATATAGAATCTTCCAACTGATAAGCATAGATTAAAAGTGATGTAGAATCTTCCATCTGATACTGTATAGATTAGAAGTGATGTAGAATCTTCCAAGTGATACTGTATAGATTAGAAGTGATGTAGAATATTCCAACTGATACTGCATTCATTAGAAGTGATGTAGAAGCTTCCAACTGATACTGTAGAGAATAGAAGTGATGTAGAATCTTCCAAATGATACTGTATAGATTAGAAGTGATGTAGAATCTTCCAACTGATACTGTAGAGAATAGAAGTGATGTAGAATCTTCCAAATGATACTGTATAGATTAGAAGTGATGCAGAATCTTCCAACTGATACTGTACAGATTAGACGTGATATAGAATCTTCCAACTGGTAAGCATAGATTAGAAGTGATGTAGAATCTTCCATCTGATACTGTATAGATTAGAAGTGATGTAGAATCTTCCAACTGATACTGTATAGATTAGAAGTGATGTAGAATATTCCAACTGATATTGCATTCATTAGAAGTGATGTAGAATCTTCCAACTGATACTGTATAGAATAGAAGTGATGTAGAATCTTCCAACTGATACTGTATAGCTTAGAAGTGATGTAGAATATTCCAACTGATGCTGCATAGATTAGAAGTGATGTAGAATCTTCCAACTGATACTGTATAGAATAGAAGTGATGTAAAATCTTCCAACTGATACGATATAGATTAGAAGTGATGCAGAATCTTCCAACTCCAACTGATACTGTATAGATTAGAAGTGATGTAGAATCTTCCAACTGATACTGCATAGATTAGAAGTAATGTAGAATCTTCCAACTGATACTGTATATACTAGAAGGGATGTAGAATCTTACAACTGATACTGCATAGATTAGAAGTGATGCAGAATCTTCCAACTGATACTGTATAGATTAGACGTGATGTAGAATCTTCCAACTCATACTGTATAGATTAGAAGTGATGTAGAATCTTCCAACTCATACTGCGTAGATTAGAAGTGATGTAGAATCTTCCAACTGATACTGCATAGATTAGAAGTGATGTAGAATCTTCCAACTGATACTGCATAGATTAGAAGTGATGTAGAATCTTCCAACTGATACTGCATAGATTAGAAGTGATGTAGAATATTCCAACTGATACTGTGTAGATTAGAAGTGATGTAGAACTTCCAACTGATACTGCATAGGTTAGAAGTGATGTAGAATCTTCCAACTGATACTGCATAGATTAGAAGTAATGTAGAATCTTCCAACTGATACTGCATAGGTCAGAAGTGATGTAGAATCTTTCAACTGATACTGTGTAGATTAGAAGTGATGTAGAATCTTCCAACTGATACTGCATAAATTAGAAGTAATGTAGAATCTTCCAACTGATACTGTATATATTAGAAGGGATGTAGAATCTTCCAACTGATACTGCATAGATTAGAAGTGATGCAGAATCTTCCAACAGATACTGTATAGATTGGAAGTGATGTAGAATCTTCCAACTCATACTGTATAGATTAGAAGTGATGTAGAATCTTCCAACTGATACTGCGTAGATTAGAAGTGATGTAGAATCTTCCAACTGATACTGCATAGATTAGAAGTGATGTAGAATATTCCAACTGATGCTGCATAGATTAGAAGTGATGTAGAATCTTCCAACTGATACTGTATAGAATAGAAGTGATGTAAAATCTTCCAACTGATGCAATATAGATTAGAAGTTATGTAGAATCTTCCAACTCATACTGTATAGATTAGAAGTGATGTAGAATCTTCCAACTGATACTGCGTAGATTAGAAGTGATGTAGAATCTTCCAACTGATACTGCATAGATTAGAAGTGATGTAGAATCTTCCAACTGATACTGCATAGATTAGAAGTGATGTAGAATCTTCCAACTGATACTGCATAGATTAGAAGTGATGTAGAATATTCCAACTGATACTGTGTAGATTAGAAGTGATGTAGAACTTCCAACTGATACTGCATAGGATAGAAGTGATGTAGAATCTTCCAACTGATACTGCATAGATTAGAAGTAATGTAGAATCTTCCAACTGATACTGCATAGGTCAGAAGTGATGTAGAATCTTTCAACTGATACTGTGTAGATTAGAAGTGATGTAGAATCTTCCAACTGATACTGCATAAATTAGAAGTAATGTAGAATCTTCCAACTGATACTGTATATATTAGAAGGGATGTAGAATCTTCCAACTGATACTGCATAGATTAGAAGTGACGCAGAATCTTCCAACTGATACTGTATAGATTAGAAGTGATGTAGAATCTTCCAACTCATACTGTATAGATTAGAAGTGATGTAGAATCTTCCAACTGATACTGCATAGATTAGAAGTAATGTAGAATCTTCCAACTGATACTGCATAGATTAGAAGTGATGTAGAATATTCCAACTGATGCTGCATAGATTAGAAGTGATGTAGAATCTTCCAACTGATACTGTATAGAATAGAAGTGATGTAAAATCTTCCAACTGATGCAATATAGATTAGAAGTGATGTAGAATCTTCCAACTCTAACTGATACTGTATAGATTAGAAGTGATGTAGAATCTTCCAACTGATTCTGCATAGATTAGAAGTAATGTAGAATCTTCCAACTGATACTGTATATATTAGAAGGGATGTCGAATCTTACAACTGATACTGCATAGATTAGAAGTGATGCAGAATCTTCCAACTGATACTGTATAGATTAGAAGTGATGTAGAATATTCCAACTCATACTGTATAGATTAGAAGTGATGTAGAATCTTCCAACTGATACTGCGTAGATTAGAAGTGATGTAGAATCTTCCAACTGATACTGCATAGATTAGAAGTGATGTAGAATATTCCAACTGATGCTGCATAGATTAGAAGTGATGTAGAATCTTCCAACTGATACTGTATAGAATAGAAGTGATGTAAAATCTTCCAACTGATGCAATATAGATTAGAAGTTATGTAGAATCTTCCAACTCATACTGTATAGATTAGAAGTGATGTAGAATCTTCCAACTGATACTGCGTAGATTAGAAGTGATGTAGAATCTTCCAACTGATACTGCATAGATTAGAAGTGATGTAGAATCTTCCAACTGATACTGCATAGATTAGAAGTGATGTAGAATCTTCCAACTGATACTGCATAGATTAGAAGTGATGTAGAATATTCCAACTGATACTGTGTAGATTAGAAGTGATGTAGAACTTCCAACTGATACTGCATAGGTTAGAAGTGATGTAGAATCTTCCAACTGATACTGCATAGATTAGAAGTAATGTAGAATCTTCCAACTGATACTGCATAGGTCAGAAGTGATGTAGAATCTTTCAACTGATACTGTGTAGATTAGAAGTGATGTAGAATCTTCCAACTGATACTGCATAAATTAGAAGTAATGTAGAATCTTCCAACTGATACTGTATATATTAGAAGGGATGTAGAATCTTCCAACTGATACTGCATAGATTAGAAGTGACGCAGAATCTTCCAACTGATACTGTATAGATTAGAAGTGATGTAGAATCTTCCAACTCATACTGTATAGATTAGAAGTGATGTAGAATCTTCCAACTGATACTGCGTAGATTAGAAGTAATGTAGAATCTTCCAACTGATACTGCATAGATTAGAAGTGATGTAGAATATTCCAACTGATGCTGCATAGATTAGAAGTGATGTAGAATCTTCCAACTGATACTGTATAGAATAGAAGTGATGTAAAATCTTCCAACTGATGCAATATAGATTAGAAGTGATGTAGAATCTTCCAACTCTAACTGATACTGTATAGATTAGAAGTGATGTAGAATCTTCCAACTGATTCTGCATAGATTAGAAGTAATGTAGAATCTTCCAACTGATACTGTATATATTAGAAGGGATGTCGAATCTTACAACTGATACTGCATAGATTAGAAGTGATGCAGAATCTTCCAACTGATACTGTATAGATTAGAAGTGATGTAGAATATTCCAACTCATACTGTATAGATTAGAAGTGATGTAGAATCTTCCAACTGATACTGCGTAGATTAGAAGTGATGTAGAATCTTCCAACTGATACTGCATAGATTAGAAGTGATGTAGAATCTTCCAACTGATACTGCATAGATTAGAAGTGATGTAGAATCTTCCAACTGATACTGCATAGATTAGAAGTGATGTAGAATATTCCAACTGATACTGTGTAGATTAGAAGTGATGTAGAACTTCCAACTGATACTGCATAGGTTAGAAGTGATGTAGAATCTTCCAACTGATACTGCATAGATTAGAAGTGATGTAGAATCTTCCAACTGATACTGCAAAGGTCAGAAGTGATGTAGAATCTTTCAACTGATACTGTGTAGATTAGAAGTGATGTAGAATCTTCCAACTGATACTGCATAAATTAGAAGTAATGTAGAATCTTCCAACTGATACTGTATATATTAGAAGGGATGTAGAATCTTCCAACTGATACTGCATAGATTAGAAGTGACACAGAATCTTCCAACTGATACTGTATAGATTAGAAGTGATGTAGAATCTTCCAACTCATACTGTATAGATTAGAAGTGATGTAGAATCTTCCAACTGATACTGCGTAGATTAGAAGTGATGTAGAATCTTCCAACTGATACTGCATAGATTAGAAGTGATGTAGAATCTTCCAACTGATACTGCATAGATTAGAAGTGATGTAGAATCTTCCAACTGATACTGCATAGATTAGAAGTAATGTAGAATATTCCAACTGATACTGTATATATTAGAAGTGATGTAGAATCTTCCAACTGATACTGCATAGGTTAGAAGTGATGTAGAATCTTCCAACTGATACTGCATAGATTAGAAGTGATGTAGAATCTTCCAACTGATACTGCATAGATTAGAAGTGATGTAGAATATTCCAACTGATACTGTATAGATTAGAAGTGATGTAGAATCTTCCAACTGATACTGCATAGGTTAGAAGTGATGTAGAATCTTTCAACTGATACTGCATAGATTAGAAGTAATGTAGAATCTTCCAAATGATATTGCATAGATTAGAAGTGATGTAGAATCTTCCAACTGATACTGCATAGATTAGAAGTGATGAAGAATCTCCCAGCTGATACTGTATAGATTAGAAGTGATGTAGAGTGTTCCAACTGATACTGTATAGATTAGAAGTGATTTAGAATCTTCCAACTGATACTGCATAGGTTAGAAGTGATGCAGAATCTTCCAACTGATACTGTGTAGATTAGAAGTGATGTAGAATCTTCCAAATGATATTGCATAGATTAGAAGTGATGTAGAATCTTCCAACTGATACTGCATAGATTAGAAGTGATGTAGAATCTTCCAACTGATACTGCATAGATTAGAAGCGATGTAGAATCTTCCAGCTGATACTGTATAGATTAGAAGTGATGTAGAATCTTCCAACTGATACTGTATAGATTAGAAGTGATTTAGAATCTTCCAACTGATACTGCATAGATTAGAAGTGATGTAGAATCTTCCAACTTATACTGTATAGAGTAGACGTGATGTAGAATCTTCCAACTGATACTGCATAGATTAGAAGTGATGTAGAATCATCCAACTGATACTGCATAGATTAGAAGTGATGTAGAATCTTCCAACTGATACTGTATAGATTTTGAAGTGATACAGAATCTTCCAACTGATACTGTATAGATTAGAAGTGATGTAGAATCTTCCAACTGATACTGTATAGATTAGAAGGGATGTAGAATCTTCCAACTGATACTGCATAGATTAGAAGTGATGCAGAATCTTCCAACTGATACTGTATAGATTAGAAGTGATGTAGAATCTTCAAACTCATACTTTATAGATTAGAAGTGATGTAGAATTTTCCAACTGATACTGCATAGATTAGAAGTGATGTAGAATCTTCCAACTGATACTGTATAGATTAGAAGTGATGTAGAATCTTCCAACTGATACTGTATAGATTAGAAGTGATGTAGAATATTGCAACTGATACTGTATAGATTAGAAGTGATGTAGAATCTTCCAACTGATACTGCATAGATTAGAAGTGATGTAGAATCTTCCAACTTATACTGTATAGAATAGACGTGATGTAGAATCTTCCAACTGATACTGCATAGATTTGAAGTGATGTAGAATCGTCCAACTGATACTGCATAGATTAGAAGTGATGTAGAATCTTCCAACTGATACTGTATAGATTTTGAAGTGATACAGAATCTTCCAACTGATACTGTATAGATTAGAAGTGATGTAGAATATTCCAACTGATACTGTATAGATTAGAAGGGATGTAGAATCTTCCAACTGATACTGCATAGATTAGAAGTGATGCAGAATCTTCCAACTGATACTGTATATATTAGAAGTGATGTAGAATCTTCAAACTCATACTTTATAGATTAGAAGTGATGTAGAATTTTCCAACTGATACTGCATTGATTAGAAGTGGTGTAGAATCTTCCAACTGATACTGTATAGATTAGAAGTGATGTAGAATCTTCCAACTGATACTGTATAGATTAGAAGTGATGTAGAATATTGCAACTGATACTGTATAGATTAGAAGTGATGTAGAATCTTCCAGCTGATACTGTATAGATTAGAAGGGATGTAGAATCTTCCAACTGATACTGTAAAGATTAGAAGTGATGTAGAGTCTTCCAACTGATACTGTATAGTTTAGAAGTGATTTAGAATCTTCCAACCGATACTGCATAGATTAGAAGTGATGTAGAATCTTCCAACTGATACTGTATAGATTAGAAGTGATGTAGAAGCTTCCAACTGATACTGCATATTTTAGAAGTGATATAGAATCTTCCAACTGATATTGTATAGATTAAAAGTGATGTAGAATCTTCCAGCTGATACTGTATAGATTAGCAGTGATGCAGAATCTTCCAACTGATACTGTAAAGATTAGAAGTGATGTAGAGTCTTCCAACTGATACTGTAAAGATTAGAAGTAATGTAGAGTCTTCCAACTGATACTGTATAGATTAGAAGTGATGTAGAATCTTTCAACTGATACTGCATAGATTAGAAGTGATGCAGAATCTTCCAACTGATACTGTATAGATTAGGCGTGATGTAGAATCTTCCAACTGACACTGTATAGAATAGAAATGATGTAGAATATTCCAACTGATACTGTATAGATTATAAGGGATGCAGAATCTTCCAACTGATACTGTATAAATTAGACGTGATGTAGAATCTTCCAACTGATACTGTATAGATTAGAAGTGATGTAGAATCTTCCAACTAATACTGCATAGATTAGAAGTGATGTAGAATCTTCTAACTGATACTGTATAGATTAGAAGTGATGTAGAATCTTCCAGCTGATACTGCATAGATTAGAAGTGATGTAGAATCTTCCAACTGATACTGTATAGATTAGACATGATGTAGAATTTTGCAACTGAAAATATGACAATGTGGTTTGTTTTCATTTATTAAAATACATGAGTGCCAATATTGCAAGTGACAATTCAATAAATGTGTTAAACAAAGTAACATGAAAACTGCTAATTTTCTGCCAAAAAAGTTCCAGTGACTATAGAGTTTCTTTCATTAGAGGATTTCAATGTGTGATAAGCAGTGAACCCTAATACAGAAGGTATGTTCTGACTGTACTGGGGCTATGCTTCAGTAGTTACACAGATGAATATACTTTTGTTAAGTTAGGAAGATTTCTAGGAAGGGTAGCTTTGTTTAGATTTCTGGAATTGATCAGAGCCACTACTAAACTACCTTGGCTTAATTTGGCTAAGTTAATTTATGGAGCAGGTTTACATTGCCCTTAAATCTTACTAAATGGGTAGATAAAAACTTGGCCATTATACAAAACCTGTGGTGGTGAAAGATACAGGCCATACAAAGTAAAGCAGTAGGTCAATATACCATCTTCATTCAGGGTGACATACACTGGAATCCCATAGAAAGACCTAGAATGGCACCAGTAGCTGAGCCCATTTTGAAGTCAGTCATAATTTGATTACACTGAGCCACTATTCTAGGTGAAAGTAATATGCTGCTTAAAATGAGCTTCACACTAACCTTGGCTGTAAAGTCTGAGTGCTCTATCATGTCCTTTATCATGGAATCCAAAGATGTGGGCCTCAAGTTATTCACACCCACATGAACAACAGCTATGTTGTAGGTATATCTGAAGGAACTTAAATGCCTCAAAAATCTGTCATATCATCGCTGCTGAGAGGCAGCTGACTGCCATTCTAGGTGTGTCAGGCCTGCTGAGTGGACTATCATTGTATCTCAGTAAGAAATCACCAGTGACTAAAACATTTCCTTGTGTTTTGTTCTCATGGCTTGAATGGGCTGGAATGATGACTCTTCTGAATATTGTTTCTGATAAGCTGTATTAGAGGTACAATATGTGAGGTTACATTGTATTTCTAAGGAGTTTGAGAGTCAAACCTTTGCTCTGAGGGCATTTGAAGGTTGGGAAGTGATTTCAAATGTAGATAAACATAAAAGGTCTGATTTTAAGTCACATGCAGGTGCAGTGTGGTTGTGTTTATGACCACTGACAACCTCTTGTGTACTCTTTGTACCTTCAACATGTGGACAGTAGTGAAGGAATATGACAGAATTTAGAAGCAAAGAGTTGTCAGTGAGCATTAAGCAGCTAAAGCACTGCCTTTAGGTACCTACTACTAATACGTTGGCAAGAGAGGGTTAGGTGATCTCGAGTAATATGAGTTCATGGTGTCTGGTGTGTATTACGTGGATAGGAAATTTAACTAATTTAGCTTAACGTAATACCTAGAAGATGGGTTTGAAGACTATGGAATGTAATGGACATGTAATTTGCACTATGATCAGCAAGGACATACTTGGTGCTGTCTAGTTAGATGAGTCACAAGTGAAAATACTGAAGGGATGGTGGAAGGTGCTACTTGGTGCAGCAAACTGGACGTTAACTCAGGTAGGAACTGAGGGTTTCAGTTAGCTGCAGAACTTTGGCGCTAGCAGCGATGAGGCTTTGGTTGAACAACTGTGCAGTACAAAGTCAGGATTATGGGTAATGTGTGGAGAGAATAAAGTAGGAACACTAAAGCTACAATCATTGTTTAGCTCCAACGACGTATATCAATTCAGTGTGCTGTGCCCTGTCATGGTGTGGTGCATGTCTAAGTCAAAATGAGAACAATGGTATGTACAGCAAAGCAATATGAACAAGAAAAAACAAGTAGCTAGTCAAGGAACAACTCATAGCAAAGCTAGTAATGATTAAGTATCCTACAACAGCAGTAATAATTAACTTCACTTACAAGATAACTAGTACAGTGATGTTCTAAAATGGCCAGCAAATACTAGGCTAATTAAACTATCTCAATATTAGCAAATGTAGCATAACAGTTCAGTTTAGAAGTAAGATGGCAATGAAATAAAACTATTGCCCTATTATTAAAAAAACTTACAGTCAGTTTGACTGTTAATACCTCACAGGTTTCAGCAGTGGCTCATTTGTGTAGCTCAGTGAATACCAGCAAAAATAAAAACAACTGAGAAGAAAGCAGAGCAATACACAGAAAGATAAAAGTACAACTTATAGCAAGGACAGTAGTGATTAAACACCCAGAACAACAGCTGTATCACCTTCTCTCACAAGGTAAGTACTTCAACGGTCTTGTAAAAGGCCCACCAAACAGTGGGCCAATTCAGCTTTGACCAAATTAGCAAACAGAGTTAAAACAGTTGCCTTTTGATGTAAAATGGCAATGAAATAAAATAAATACTTTCTTGCACAATGAACCACAGTGATCTTGGATTACTGTCGAGTTCTTCAACCAGCCAGTAGCAGCACTATGCTTCTAAAATGTATACAGTTGTCATCTTAGCAAATAAGTACCCATAGTTTGTGTGAAGTAGTGCCAGCCATGATCATTCCATCTATTCTACCTCACTTTGTATTTAGATCATGTGTTCTCCTGAAATCATCTTATTTTCTTACATATCATTTTGTGTTAGTCCATGCATTCCACAGTAAGATAACCCACTTAGTTATAGCCTTCCCTATACTTACTCACATACTTTAATTTATTCTGTGTTCTTCTCAGCTAAACTCCCCATATTGCTGGACAAAAACAGAAGGTCTGTTTGATTTTTCATTTTATTTTGGCAGCCTCTTAGCATTTGCTATCCTCAGGCAGCACAGATAACAAACTCTAACTCTATATCAATAATCCTGTCTATGAAAAGTGCAAATATTATCTAATCTGCATGCTTTCCTGAATCTAGGACTGTTCACTGAAAACCTGTTTCTACGAAACAGAAACAGGCGAGCACACTTCCGCGGAAGTACTTTTTCACTGAAAATGCACTTTCATGAAAGGGAAATAAAAAACAAACAAAAAAAAAAGACAAAATTAAAAAAAAAAAAAAAAAACCCAGTAATCATGTTTATGTACCACTGTGCCATGATCTCAGCAACAGCCCTTTTGTCATTTTTTTTGTTTTTGTTTTTTATTTCCCTTTCACAAAAGTGCAAAAAAATAGACTCTGAGCAACACACACTTCCTCAACAGTCTAAACAAAACTGCATTCAAATGGCTTACTCTGAGTAAGCCTCCCAGATCTAGGAAGACAAAATCTAACTGACAATCTAACACCTCATCTCCTTAATTCACACATATAATAAAGGATCACCAAAAGTCAAATCAGTTCAAATTTATTACTCCAAACTACTGTACTAATAGAAATGTGTTACTGATAGGTGGCTGACATGTTTACCACTTACATCTGTGGAGAAAGATAAGGGTTTGGTGAGTTATCATTCAGGTGCAAGGATCTCTGACATCATAAAGGCTAGAAAAGCTCTTATACCTGACAAATTTGATTGTGACATGGTGGTGATCCATGTGGGATTGAATTACTTGGGAAACAAAAAATAAGGGACACACAGAGAGACATGTCAGAACTTCTATACATTTGACAAATGCAGACAAGAGACTAGTCAGAGGTTGGATCCTTTCTTTTCCAGGAATAATGTCTAGCTAGAAAGAAATTGTAATTTGTTTCAATAATTGGTTAAACAGTTGGAGTCAGTCCAATTGTATCCAGTATATACCAGAATGGGAGGAGTTGCTAAACATTTCAACTTGCTTCCCAAAGGACACCCTACACCTCTCATTCCAAGGCTTCCCAGTACTGGCTATAGCCTTTGCTGCTCCAATAGTACATTTTTAGGCAGAATTTGCTAATGGACCTTCCAATCTAACAGGTATATCTAACTCAAAACTTGAGCCCATTAAGATGGCTATTCATGATGCCAGAAGTCTCAACAGCAAATAGCACTTTCTTGAGACTCTCCTGCATTTAGTACACATATGTCTATAGGTGATTACTAGGATAATGACCCCCAGGAAAGCCTTTTTAAGCCTATCACTGCTTCCCAAACACATCTTACAAGTTTTGATAGCCTAGGATTATTTTAAGGAGTATGTGTAGCCTTGGGCATGGTGGTCAAGCATTTACAGACTCTCTCTGTCCACTGAAGATATATATCTCTGACCATGAACAAACTATTTTTTTCCATCATCTGTTCCAAGTTATACTCAAATTGGGTTAGGGAAAAACCCTGCTTCACATGGATAGAAAGCCTGTTCCACAGAAGGGGTAGTCTCTGACACACATACCTGTCCCTTCAACATAAGCTGTGGCCAGGACCCAACATTTTGAACAGTTATCCTTATTCCTAGTATTTTACTTTGTCCTGCAGAGGCTGCAGGCTGAGATAACAGAACCCTGCTTCATGGATTTCATGGTCTTTCTTCCCTGGTAAAGTTGAACCATAAAATTATGAATTTAATTGTTAAAATCTCCAAAGCCTCGGAATCAGATATCTCAGAATTAAAGAATTTCAGAAGTACTAACCTCATCCAATTATATGATGAAGTGACACAATTTATGCATAGCAGCATCAGCTCCAACATTTATTTATTTATTTATTTTTCAGTTTGATTACCGGGGAAGTCCACTGAGCCAAGAAGTGCCCATTTTCAGTGGAGGCCCGGGGAGAAAAGCTCCATGAACAGTATAATACAATATAGGTTACAAAATGCAAATAAAGGTTGCAAAGTAAAATACCATACAGTATAGGTTGCAAAATAGAAAATAAAGGTTACAAGGTGAAATACAAGAGTAGGGTTCATACATTCGAGAGTTGCAGAGTGTAATATACATTATGAGACAGTTTAACAACTTGACGACAGAGTGTTTTTTTTTTTTTTGATGAAACAATATTTACATGCTTGGAGTCAATTAAAGTCTGCTAGTTCTGGATCTTTTGAGAAATAAGAATAAGTATGAGAGTATAGTGGAGTGGGGGTAAGGAGAGCTTAGTGGGGAGTCCCTAGAATTTAAGTGGGGCGAAAGCAGGAGCATTTCCATTTGGCAGATAGGTGAAGAAAAAGTTGAGTTTTGAAGGATTCAGTGTTGGGTATAGTCCTAAGTGAAGGAGGCAGAGAGTTCCATTTTTAAAAGTTGAGTTTTGAAGGATTCAGTGTTGGGTATAGTCCTAAGTGAAGGAGGCAGAGAGTTCCATTTTTTACCTAGAGAAAAGGAAAGTAAAAGCTGGCCAGCGGGTCGTTTGGGTTTAAGAATGGAGATTAGGTTTTGGTGTTCAGATCTCAGTGATCTGTTAGGGATGTATGGAGGAAGGATGTCCTTTAAGGCTGGACATTTATCAGGGGAGAATATTAGTTTGTGAGCAGTGGTTAGTTATAGATAGTCTACATGGTTAGGGAGTTCTAACCAGTTCAGAGAGTGAAGGCTGAGGCAGTGGTGAGTTGATGTTTTGGATTTGGTGGCAAATTTAGAGATCTTATTATAGCAAGCTTCGAGCTTAGAGGTGTTGATAACAGACAAATTGGTTAGAAGAGGGTCTCCATATAGAAGGGAAGGTAGGAGGTAGGTGGTTGCCAGGGTATGCCTAGTGGAGATGGAAAGAAAGTGATTGTTCCTATAGAGCATACCTAGCTTTTGGTGGGTTTTCTTTATGTTTTGTTGTATGTGAAGATCAAATTTGAGGTGTTCATCTATGGTAATGCCAAGGAGTTTTGCAGAGGGGACCACTTCAATGGCTTTGTTAGTTTGGCTTAGGACATTGAAAGTGTTTTTGTCCAAAGAGGAAACCTTGGAGGGGAGAAAAATTAGTATTTTGGATTTATTGGAGTTGAGAGAAAGGTGGTTTTGGTGCATCCAGTTCTCTGTAGTGGTAAAGGCTAATTGGGTTTTGGTCAGTAGTTCAGGAAAGTTTGGGGCAGAGCAGACCAAGGTAGAGTCATCAGCGTATTGGATGACTATGGTGTCAGGGATGAAGGTGTGAAGGTTATTTATAAAAATGTTGAAAAGCATGGGTCCAAGGATGGACCCCTGAGGAATACCAGTAGGTGTAGGCAAGAAGGAAGAGAAGGAGTTCTTCCATTTGACTGCTTGAGATCTATCAGATAGGTAACTGGAGAACCAGGAAAGAGTATTTGGGGAGAGATTGAGATTAGCCAGATGATGAAGAAGGTGAGTGTGGGAGATGGTGTCAAAGGCTTTTGAAAGATCTAGCAGTACTGTGGATACAATGAGTCCAGAGTCTCTTGCTTGATTGACAGTTTCTAGGAAGGATAGTAGGGCAGTTATGGTACTATGGCCAGGACGGAAGCCATGCGGGGTGGGTGTTAGGAGGTGATTTTGAATTAGATAAGGTAAAAGATGGTGGTGGACACATTTTTCTAGAATTTTAGATATTGGAGAGAGTAGGGCAATGGGGAGGAAGTTAGAAATAGTGGTATTTTTGCCTTCTTTGTGAAGAGGTAGGATGTAGGCTGAACACCAGAGTTTTAGTACGCATGACTCATTTAAGGATCTATTAATCAGAATACTAATTGGGAAAGCGATACCTTCAGCTGCGTGTTTGAGGAAGGAAGAGGGAATGTTGTCAGGGGCATTAGAGCATGGCTTTAGCTTGGATAGAAGCTTTTTTATAAAAGTGGTGGAAACAGGTTTGAGATGGAAATTGAGGGGATTGTTGTTTGGGTTGTTGGGTGAAGTGAAAAGGGAGTTAGGTGGGTTGTTATTAGGGAATGTTTTGGTTAGCTTAGCTATGGATTCAGTAAAGAAGGTATTGAAGTGGGAGCTTAGTTCACTGTTGGATAGATTAGGGTCAGGGCAAGGGTTGTTTTGAGATCCAGGATGAAGTAGGGAGTTGACTGATTTGCAGAACTGTTTTGGGTTTTTATTGTTATTGGATTATTATAGTAGTTTTTTTGTCCTTGGTAATAAGTTTTTTTACTTGGTTGCAGAGTTGGGTATATAGGAGTAAGGTAAAGGACAATTTATTTTTCTGATAGAGCTTCCAGGATTTCCTTTATGTTTTGTTGTATGTGAAGATCAAATTTGAGGTGTTCATCTATGGTAATGCCAAGGAGGATATGTGACGCATAATTTGTTTAGTTTCTTTGGTCAGCCATGGTGCAGAATTAGTTTTAATTTGCTTATTTCTTAGGGGGGCTAGGAAGTTAAGAATATCTAGGAAGATAGAGTTAAAATGCTCAACAGCATTGTCGAGTGGGAGGGTATTTAAAGGTTGCCAGTTCATTTGTTTAAAGATGTTAGAAAAAATTAAGGGGTTGAAGTTGCTGAGGTTACGAGTTTGAATGTAGAGATGTTGGTGTTGGATGGAGCTACTTGATCGATGGATGAAGGCAGGGAGATGGTCACTGAAGGTGTCAGGGACAGTGCCACAGAGAGTAATGTTGTCTGGATGGGAGACTAGAATCCAATTTAAGATGGACCCTGGGGGGTGATTTTTGTTAGGACGAGTAGTTGAAGAGATTACTTGGGTGAAGTTTAGAAGGTTAATAGAAAGTGAGGGGGATGGTGTGTTAATTTTATTCCAGTCGATATTGACATTGCCTAGAATATAGGTTTCATATTTTATTTGAGTTGAGGCCCAGTATAGAATATCTTCAAGGGTGGAGATATTGTTGCTTGGGGAGATGTATAAGGAAATGAAGCAGATATTTTTATGTTTATTTAATCGGAGAAGGCTTGCTGTGATTTCGGAATTTTTGAAATTTGGGGTAGGGATTTGAAGAGGAATTAGAGAGAGAAAATTGGAGTAAATTAGAGCAGAGCCTCTGCCTTTTTTGTTTAAACGGTCACTTCTGAGGATATGGTAACCAGGAGGTAATATTTCAGAGTCAGTGATATGGGGTTTTAGCCAAGTTTCAGAGATGGCTAGGATGTTGGGTTGATTGTGATTAATCCAGGTTTGTACATGGTGACATTTGTTGTTAAGGCTCTGGGCATTGATAGTGAAGATCTTCAGACTGCTAAGGGGGGGAAGTGGGAGGAGAAGAGAAAGGGTGGGGAGTGTTATTTGTTGTAGGTAAGGAAGAGGGTGGAGGGATGGAGTAGTTTGTGCTGAGGCAAGGGCCAGAGTTAGGATGAATGTCTCCAGATAAGGCTAGGACATTGTAGGTGATAAGTTTTGGTCTGTAAGGTTTGTATAGTAGGTATATGTTAGGGTTTAGCAGAAGTTTCAGAGAGAGAGTTTTAGTTGAGGTATAGAATAGTTTGGGATGAAAAAGATGCAATAGGTTGGGTGGAATAAGGGAGGAGGATATGGAGTGAAAGTGAGAGAGTTGGAGAGGTTGTGGCTGGGGGTTAGGGATAGTTTGAGTAGGAGGGAGGAATGGAGGAGCATTATGGGAGTAAGAAGTAGCAAGATACAGAGGTATTAGTAAGATGAGAAGGGAGCTAGGGAGTTGAATAGTTAAGGGGAGTTGGTAGGGCATGTTACAATAGTGTAGGGTAATGTACAGTGAAGAGAAGAATAATGTGGAATGCTAGTTGAGAAGGGAAGGTCTAGAAGTGAATGGAGAGAGTTAGATATTGTTGGCAAGGATAATGGAAGAATGAGTGTATAGGGGTATAGGAAAATTGTAGTGGGAGGAGTAGTAGTGGGAGGGGAAAGAGAGGTGGAGTGTTCTCTGATTAGGGAATAGGGGGAGGGGTAATTGGAAGAGGACTGTGATTGGATAGTAGGTTTGGTAGGAGGAGTTTGTTAGGTATAAATGTAGATGTGCGGGGGTGGGTGGGAATTGGGGGCAGGGTAGGGGAGCGGAGTAAGCCCGTAGGGCGAACGGAGCAGGTTCAGACAGGTAAGTGACCCAGTCAGCCAAAAACTAACAGTAAGCAGTTGATTACTGAGTTCCTTAGTTGAGACAGGGTAGGTCAAGGGGGGATACGTAATATTGGTCGTGAAGGTAAGTAGTAGCAAAGCAAAGTAAGCAGTGAGTAGCAGGTAATGATAGGGCAGAAAGACAGTTCACAAGCCTAGGACAGAAACATTAAAAAGCTATGGAGATCAGGGAAGAATGGAAGAGTTACGTACTGTCCTAGTTTAGAATGCCATCTAGTGGTCAGTTAGAGTAATAACAACAGAGGCAAGTGAGCAGAGAGATATATCAGGGTTAGGGAAGGCTCTTAAGGAATAGTTTCAGGAGACAGCACAGACGTGATAAAGGATCTAAATGCTAGGGGATAGAGAGGGGAGAGAATGGCTGCTGGGTATCCTGGCTAAGGTAGCATATAGTACGTACATTAAATATTAAGCAAGTGTTTAAATAATACCACTTTTAACACATACTTTCTTGCCTCCTAGTGAACAGGGTTCATTAAGCAGGACGGCAATTCTTTATGCTATAGTAGACTTGAATAGATTTGGTCTGCAGGGAGTCCTTTCACCAGGTAGGTATGTTCAAGGTTTATTGTAGGATAGAAGGTTCAAACTTTCTTGCCTCCTAGTGAACAGGGTTCATTAAGCAGGATGGCAAGTCTTTATGCTATAGTAGACTTGAATGGATTTGGTCTGCAGGGTGTCCTTTCACCAGGTAGGTATGTTCAAGGATTAGTGTAGGATAGAAGGTTCAAACCTGTAGTATCTTTCATTTGGCTTCTAAGAATGTACCAGAATGTCTTACTGGAGCCATGTTTTTGTGGGAAGTAGGCTGTTGTTTCAACTGAGCCAGAAGGAAAACCTACCCAGTATCAGTAATGACTGACATTAGCCTAGCAATAAGTTTTACCAAGGAGCTCTCTGTCCATTTATATATACATACAGCTTGCTAGTCCCATCCAGAACACAATATAAAGGCAAATTAAAAAAAAAGGAAAAAAGAAAAGAAAAAAGCACCTTTGTATTACTCCACAATAAATACATTTTGCAATAAAAGAAAGCAAACTAATTGAATTATACAGCAGATCCAAAAACTCCCATATCAAGGACAGTATCAGACTTATTACTAAAACTTGAAAAATGCTGCTATGTCTACTAAAGCAGACCATGAACTTATTTTAGCATCCAAAGCTATTTTTTCCAGGATTTGTTTTCAGTGATTTTATATTTTGCTTATCTTTTACCTGCTTAAAGTTGCATTCTAGTGGCTTCTGTTGACCTGCTCTTTGTGTCTGCACCATACCCCACTGACACATTAAGCCAAGTTTTTAAAAGAGCTCCAATATTGGCTTTATTTGAGTGCACACTTCTTTAGCTAGCTTGCTAAATCTAGCACAAATGAACTTTCCCCACCCAGCAAGAACTGTACAGGTGTGGAACTGTGAGTGACAAGCTTTTCATCAAAAAGGAAAGATAATTATTTCAATTCTCCTTAAAATTTTAAGTTGGACTTACAGTGATCAGTCTTGTGATACTGTTTAGTACTTTTCTGCTTTTTCTATGTCATAGCCATAAAAGTTATCTATTTGCATTTTTTTTATTTGTTCTGGGACCTTAGTTGTATGGCTTAATTTGCAGTTGTGGAAAGATTGTTTCTACATTATACTGCATTTATATTGCCACAAGCAGATAATATATCTGTTTGCATTTAAACCCTGCTGGGATATAGCCTTGTAGTTTCATTCATGATGGTCACAGAACTGTGTACTACTGCCAGATTTCAGCTTTATCTAGTCTTGTATTACTGCATTTTCCATAAACTATGTAATTGGTAAATTTCTGCATAGTCTGCCGTCTTAAACTGTAGTAGAAGTTCAAAAGTGAGAGAACTGTTTTTTCTGCCCTAGGATTTGTGCTTTGGTTCTTTTATATTTTACTTATCATTAGCCTGTTCAAAGTTGCATTCTAGTGCCTTCTGCTCTCCTATTCCAACTGAGGCATTAAGCTAAAGTTTCTAAAAGAGCTCCAAGACTGGTTTTATTTGATTGTACTGAGTACTGATACTGACTGACCACCCACCATACCTCTCAACAGTCCAGATTTTCACAGAATGTCCAGATTTTTGCGTCATATTTTTAGTCTATTCCTAATAAAATTTGTGTTTTTTTGGAAGATCAATGAGGACTGAAGTCAATAAATAAAGACATATATTTGAGTTTCAGGCTTCATATCCTTCTAAAAATGAATGCTAAAACAAATCATGTTACTCAAACAACTTTCTAAGTTTATATGAGAACATTATTTAAAATCTGTCTCTTTGGACCTCTGTCCCCCCATTATTTTAAGCTTTGTCCAGATTTCTTGTCCTAAGAGGTTGAGAGGTGTGTCACCTAACAAACCACTGTTGCTCTTGGGTAAATCTCCATTACTACATATTCTATCCTACTCATTTTTTCAGAGCTCAGCAAAGTTTGGCATCCTAACCTTTGTTCCAGAAGTGTTTTCTTTGTATCTAGCACCATCCAGACAAAATTAAATACTTTTGATTGCTAAATCACACTTGCTTAAGATTTGAGTGATCACTACTGTTTCCAGCATTTATTTGTGCATTTCACTGTCGTTTTGTGAAAAAAATGTTCTTCCTCTCACTGTTACTGCTGCATGACTGTTTTAAAATTGCCTTTAGCAGGAGATTTCCAGCTAGTTTATTTATTTATTTTACATTTGTTGACCGGGCTAGTCTAACTGGATACATGTCCATTTTCAGTAGAGGCCCGGGGAGAAAAGCTCCTACAAGTTACAAAGACAAGTATGCAATATAACAATAGACAAGTTTACAAAAAAATTGTTAGATACAATAAAAAAAATGACATGAAATAAAAAACTTAGTAACAATTTTCGTAAGGGATACTCATAAAAAAGAAGTAAGACTTTTTTTTTTTTTTATCAGATGAGAGTAGAAGTTCACTATTATCAGGGAAGTATACACTATATTTGCAAGAGCATTAGGAACCAAGATTAGTTATGAAATTTTTGTATATTGGGTATAATCAGTCTGGGTTGGAGCAGGGACAAAGCCAATGATTCTTTAGATATTGTTTAAGATGCTTTTTGAATAGATGTGTGGAGGCAAGTGAAGACAGTTCAATTGGAAGTTGATTCCAGCTTTTTCCTACTGTGTTGGAAAAGAGCGAGTCCCCTGCTTTGTTGTTTGGTTTGACACTAGAAACTAGAGGTTTGCTAGCTGAGCGAAGTGTAGGGAGATTTTTGTAGGGGGTGATTAGATTAGTGAGGATTGGTGTATTATTGGGGTGATGGAGGATTTTTTGGGTTATCACAAGTTGCTGATAGAGTAGCTTATTATGCAGTTCAAGCCATCCCAATTGTTTGAGGTTATGACAGTGGTGAGTTCTATAGGGGGAACAGGTAGCAAATCTAGCTATGTTGTTATAACAGGTGGAAAGTTTATTCATGTTATTTCTAGATAGATTAGTATAAATAGCAGAAGCATAGAAGAGGGTAGAGGAAAGATGGGTCTGTGCAAGAGTAATTCTGGCTGGAGGGGTAAGGAAGGGCTTGATTCTATAGAGAGTGCCTAATTTTTTGTTGGCAGTTTTTATTGTGGAATTAATGTGTTCATCGAAGCTAAGGGAGTTGTCAATTGTAACTCCCAGTAAGCGGGTAGAGGTATCAGGGACTATATTAGTGCCATTGCTAGAGGTTACTGTGAAGTTAGGGTTAGATGACTTAGGAGTAGGAGCAAAGAGTAGTAGCTTTGTTTTTTTGGGGTTCAGAAGGAGGTAGTGTTGCATGAACCATTTTTCAACAGTGTTTAAAACTGATTGGGTTTGGAGTTGGAGAGAGTGAATGGATTTGGCAGAACTAATTAATGTTGAGTCATCTGCGTATTGGATGCAGGTGGCTTGTGGAATATTGGTATGTAGATTGTTAATAAATAATGAGAAGAGAAGAGGACCTAAAATAGAGCCTTGAGGTACACCGATTGTCACTGGGAGGGAAGAAGAAAGGGTATTATTCCAAAGGACAGCCTGCTGTCTGTTTTCAAGATAGGATTTAAACCAAAGAAGTGATTGTGAGTCAAGTGATTGGGCTTTTAGGATTTCCAGGAGTAAGTTGTGATTCACCATATCGAAGGCCTTAGAGAGGTCTAAAAATAGGGCCGAAGAGAAAGTGTTGTTGTTGCGATTTTCATTAATAGAGTTGGTGAAGGATAGTAGAGCAGTAGTAGTGCTGTGGAATGGTCTAAAGCCATGTTGGCAATTGGCAAGCAGATTATTGTGCATAAGGTGGTCAAGTAGCTGTCTATGTATGCATTTCTCCATTATTTTAGCAATGGGTGAGAGTAAGGCTATAGGCCTAAAATTAGATAGCTCATTTGATGAGCCGCCTTTGTGTAGGGGGATAATGTGGGAAACTTTCCATATGGACGGGATTTTGCTTTCAGAGATAGTTCTATTTATAAGGATGGAGATGGGGTAGGCAATGACTTTAGCTGCTATTTGTAGGTATTCCGCTGGAAGGCAATCAGCAGACGGGGTGCAGGGTTTGAGTTTTTGAAGGAATTTAGAAATGAGGGATGTAGGAACAGGTTGTAAATGAAAAGTAGGAGTTGTAGGATTAGGGGTGTTAAGAGGCAATGTGGTGCTTGGTGGTATAGAATTTGCAAGGTTTAGAATGGCTTCAGTAAAATAGTTATTGAAAGCATCTGGAATCTGGTTGGAGTTATTTTGGAATCCAGAAGGTGAAGGAGTTTTAGAGTGTCCTGGTTGAAGTAGTTTGTTAATGCCTGACCAGAATTTTTGAGGTTGTGCTTTTTGGGATTGAAGGAGTTTAGAGTAATAGTCTTTTTTATCTCTGAGAATGTCTTTCTTGGTGGAATTTCTTAATTGTTTGAAATAAAGGTGATCTGATGGACTTTTAGAAGTTTTCCATTTGTTCCAAATTATATTTCGGAGGTGGATCTTTTGTCTAGTTTCCTTTGTTAGCCAGGGGGCAATTTTGGTCTTTAGGCGGGAGGATCTAATTGGGGCATGGGAGTTTAAGATTTGTATGAATTTTGTATTGAAAAAGGTTACTGCCTCATCTAGTTGGAGGTTAAGCATAGGAGACCAATCATATGCTTTGAGTTCATTTTGGAAGGATTGGGGATTGAAGAATTTTTTGGAGCGGCAGGTTATAATATTATGGAAATTAGGACAATGTGTTTTCTGCCTAATAACATAGGTTATCATGTGGTCACTAATATCGTCAGGAAGGATTCCTGGTTTATAGGTAGTAAGATGGCTATTGAGAAGGATCCAGTCTAAGGTGGTAACTTTATTACTTGGTTTATGGATTCTGGTAGGAGTGGTAATTATTTGAGAGAAACCATGTAGATTTATGTGATTGGTAGGATTGTGTAAAGAGCAAGTTATCCAGTCTATATTAAAGTCTCCTAGAATAATGGTTTCTTGAGGCAGGTGTGAGGAGAGGTGATAGAGTATGTTTTCAAGTGTATTTATATTATTTCCTGGAGGAAGATATATACAAATAACATAGATGGATTTGGAGTTGTTAACGTCTAGCTTGGCAGTTAGGATTTCTGCATTGTTAGTAGGTGGAAGGTGCATGTCAAAGGTGCTAACTTGGAGTCCTGTTTTGTACAAAATGGCTACTCCGCCGCCTTTTTTGGTTTTATGGTCGTTTCTTAGGATATTGAATCCTGGAGGAATAATTACCTGGTCAAGGGTAGTGGGTTTTAGCCATGTCTCTGTTATGCAGAGAATGTCAAAGGAATAAACTTGTAAGAGTGCATGAAGGTAGGTAGTTTTGTTGTTAATGCTATGGATGTTAAGGTGTGCTATCAGGAGGGAGTTAGATGGTCTATTTGTAATGGTGTGATTAGGTGTGGAGTTATTTGGGAGACTGTGTATATGAGTATTGGGACCGGGATTAGGATGAATATTGCCGGCTAATAGAGGGCGTTTTTGAGGAAATTGGATACATTTTAGAATTTTGTAGTTAGTGAAAATGGACCGTTTGACGTGGAGGTAGGTTAAGTGGGTAGGTCTATGATACTTAGGAGGTAGGTATGTAGAGGTACAGGTTATATTACTATGTTGTAGAGTATGTCTTAGGGAATTAGGGAGAGTTTGTTGGTTGGGATAGTGTTCAAGGGAGGTTAGTGTGTAAGGTATAGTGAGAGCTACAAGAGTTGCAGTTAAGAGTAGAGTATGAGTAGAAATTAATTTCTGTGTTGGATCCATTAGGTTAAAAGAAAAATGTAAGAATCAGTGGAAAGAGAGATGGAATGTGGAGGTATGTGAGAAGGGGGTGGAGAGTGGAATGGAAGTAAAAGGAAGGAGGAGGGAGAGGAGAGTTTAGTGTGTAGGTATGAAAGAGATGTGGGAGTGGAAGTAAAGAAGAGTGGTGGAATGGGTGAGATAAGGGTTAATAAATAAAGAGTAAAAGGAGGAGGAAGAAAAGGTTTCTATACTGTGTAGTGGTTTAAGGTAGGGTGAGGAAGGAACAGGTGTTGGAAGAAATCCTAAGAATAGTTAAGAAAGGAAGTTGCAGATGAGGGGGGTGTGGTAGAAGTGTGGTAGGGAGTTTAGATAGGGGAAAGAAACAGGAAGGGGAGTGGTAAAGGAGGTATATAGTTAGGACCACTGGGGGTGGGTGGGAATTGGGGGTAGGGTAGGGGAGCGGAGTGAGCCCGAAGGGCGAACGGAGCGGGTTAGAGCAGGTAAGTAACAGATTTCCTGGAGTCAATCAGAGAGGAGGAGGAAAGCCAGAGACAGAAGCAGTAGTCCGGGTAAGTATTGAGTGACTTCTGTAGTTCAATGACAGAAAAAAAAAAGGGGGGATAGGATGAAGGATAAGACGATAGAGTGGTAAGGGAAAGAAAAAGAAAGGCTAAAAGGATAGAGAGGAGATCTTAAAGAGAGTGAGAGAAAAGATTAGTGGATGGGCAAGAGGTACGATGAGACAAAGGGCAAATCAGGTAGGGGAGTAGTATCATTAAAATAGGAGAAACCAGAGGAAAGGAAATAGCAAAAAGGTAGGCAAACAGCACCCTCTAGTGGTCAAGGAGCAGAATGCGGGATAAGTTAGAAGCAAATAGTAGCTAGAGGTGGCTCCGACAGATAAGTCAGGGAGGGGGGAACACACCGCAGGTACAAGGACAGGTAGGGGTCTGGCTGCTGGCTATCTGACTCAGTGCCTAAAACAATCAGTAAAGCTGGGTAGGAGATATCTAGAAGGTTAGTCTAAGTTTACACAAAGGTTACAGAGAGGTTAAGTGTAAATGCATTTTAATGTTTAGGACCAGGGAGGAAACATACTTTCTTATTTGATTAGCTCAAGAAGGATTATGGTCCTAGTGAGCCAGCAGAATTAGATGACCTCACGTTAGGATGGCTTGAAGGCAGATTTTTGACAGGGTCCCTTAAGACCACGCAGGTCCTTTCAGTAGAGAAGAGGGGTCAAGCTAGGCAGAAGAGAAAGATACAATAGTCATTAGGAGTGAGGGCAACAAAACAGTGAAATCAGTCCCTTAATTTCAAGTAAAGAGCAGACAATGCAGACACTAAGGCAACAGTATTGAGTTAGCTCAGAAACATTCATGAGGCATTATCAAGAGACAATGTCATCATCCTTAGGAATAGTTGAAAAGAGACTTTAATTGTTACGTGAAAAACAAAGTACTCCTGAGCAAACAAAACCTGCTTACTTCTATTCGGAAAAATAAAGTACATGCACAATGTCTAGAAACACTAGGCACAGTAGGTTGTACAAAACATTTGTAAAAACAAAAATGATCAGGCCTGCCTTATATTGACAGGAAAATTGATACAGTGACTAGAATAATACACACTGTGAAAAAAGTACAAAAAACAACAAAAAGCAGTTCTGAAAAGTGTAATGCACAACTTCTACATGAAAATAGTCCAAAAACAATTGATACTGTTCATGAAATAACATGGGGAGGTACGGGTAGCCAAATTGTATGAAAGCGCTTAGGAGTATGATTAAACGCTAATGTGGAGGAACAACCTTACGGCAGCTAACAACATGGGAGGATAAGATAGAGAACTAGGCTTGGAGGGAGGTGCGGGAGCCCAATACTGCAAGGGGAGATTCAGAGTAGGACAAAAACGCTCTCGCAGATTTCCAGATGCCTGGATTTACTCATCTGATGACAACAGGTGTTTGCCTTGTCTATCTTACTTAGTTACTTAAGAAGTTTGTGGAAGTTTTGCACTTGTGGATCTGTTCTACTGCATTTTTGCATTGGGATGACTGGATTTACTCATCTGATGACAACAGGTGTTTGCCTGGTCTATCTTAATTGAGAAAAACACAAAATGAGTAATAGAGTAGTTGTTTTACTGGACAAAGGCTTCATTAGTTAGTTTTCCGTTTTATCTATGCTGACATAAATTTGGTGCATTTGTATGGGTTAGCAATGCATTGTACAGTAACAATCTCCTAGAAAGCAAATTGCCCCTATAGAAAGGTCCATAAACTACACCCTGTGAAGCAGTGATATAGAGCCAATACCTTGTGGGGCCGACAAGCTTAGAGCAGCTAGTTGGGCTTCGAGTGGCAATACTTACAGATCTAGTAGAATTCAGTATGTGTAAATGTTAAAGTTAGTACAGTTTAGTATTGTTTAGCATAATTTACTCCAATAAAGCACCCGTATTAGTATGTGCCCACAAAGTACCCTTAATAGCCTTCTAACACCAATACACCACCCCTTAGTAGCTCACCAATCAAAGGTTTGGAATGTATGGATATGCAATTCCCTAATTTCTCTGTAGGCAGCTTAGTGGATATGGCTATCTTCAGACAATGCAACAATTGTCTCCTGGTACTCACAACCACATAATCCTTATAGAAACAGAAACAGTATGCAAAAAGTGTACTTTCAGATTGAGAGTGGAGGCTAAACTCTCACATAGAAATACATGTCAGGTTGTTGAAACCATCCACACAACACCCTCCTCACACAGCAAACAACGCACGCACACACACAAACATATGGTGCAACACTTAAAGGCAATCTTCCTAAACAACAACAATCACCTAGAGCACCAGTTAGCAAAGCTGTGCATCAGAAAGCCGAAAGGCACTCAGAAAAAAACACCACCTAACATCACACATACAGTCACTCTCAGTGGAGCCTCAGACACTAAGCCCCTAAATTGAGCAAACACACTTCCCAGGACTCTTATCATAGGAGATTCTATTGTAAGATATACTGATGCCTCTCTAACCAGGGTGAACAAGGAGACAATAATGGTTAGTTGATTATCTGGAGCCAGGATCCAACAAATCATGCAAGGAATCAAGTCATTGCACCACAGGTACAAGTATGATTCCATAATAGTCCATGTAGATGTAAATGACCTGAGATGTACGTCCCTGAACTATATGAAAAGAGACATTATTGAGTCCTCAGACTATGTGTTTAAGGCTAGTATGAGCTTAGCACTGAGCAGCATATTACCATCACTGTGAATGATGCCACAATATGAGGAAAACTGATTAATTTCAGCAATTGTCTGTCTTTCTGGTGTCATTATAAGGGAATCTGATATTTGTCATCTTGGGAGACATGGTTAAGAGACTATATTGATTTACCAAGGATAGTCTCCACCTGTCTCCTCTATGCTTTTGAATACTAGCTAAAACTTTATCCACCCCACAGTGCCTTTTTATGCACACCACATTGACAAACCTAGTGGCATAGCATAGGTTCATAGGTTCATAGGTAGGTATTAGGCTATCGGCCCTGGGGCCTATACAAGCCCAACTGAAAAGGTACCCTGGCTTTTGCCACCCATGAAAATGATTTTCTTGTTCCACTGTTGAGCAGAGCCATAGAGGTGATCCCCAGGGTGAATTTCCTATTTCCCATCAAATCATCAATATTTTTCTGGAAAAGTGCTAATGAGGAGCTTTGTTTGATATAGATAGGTAGTTTATTCCAGAGTATGAGAAGTCTCTGGGACAGGAATCTATCCCTCCGGCATGTTCTGTTTATTGTGTTGACAAGGTTTAGGTCCCTAGAGCGTGTAGCTCGGAGGGTTTGGGATTTCTTTAAGTGAAGCATGTCCAACAGCTCTGGGTTTGACATAGCTTTGTAAGTTAGGCAGAGATCACCACTGAGTAGGCGATATGCGACGGAGTAAAGCTGGAGTTTTTTGAGATGGTCTGTGTAGGGCATCTGTTTGAGGCCGGTAATCCTCTTTGTGAGGTATTTCTGTGGCCTTTCCAGTTGTTGTAGATGTCGTGTGAGGTACATACCAAAAGGGGCATTGTACTCTATAATGGATCTAATGAGTGATGAGTAGAGGGGAACAATGACCACTTTTTTTCTGGATGAGAAACCTTTTGTGATGAGGTGTGCCACATCGAAGAATTTCCTGACTACTGTGGCGATGTGATTATCAAAGGAGAGACTACTGTCCACCTGTGTCCCAAGGTCTCTTATCACACTTTCGGTGTTAAGTATACTACAGCCTATGTTGTAGTTCATGAGTACAGAGTTTTTACCAAAGGGGATGACAATGCACCTTTTGGCATTGAGCTTGAGGCCATGGTTTTGACGCCAGACATCTGTCTCAGTGAGACCCTTTTGTAGGATGTCCACATTGTTAGGAGTTTTGATTATGGCTCCTAGTATGCAGTCATCTGCAAACTTCATTAGCCAAAGACCTTCTGTGTTAGCCTGTACTTCAGAGAAGTAGATACCAAACAGGAGAGGACCCAGGACTGAACCCTGTGGTACTTCACTTGTCACTGGTCTGAAGTCGGATTTGGAGTCTGCTACTTTCACAGTGTGGGTTCTGTCAGTGAGCCAGTTGGCAACCCATCTTGTGACATAGGGATTTATACCTAGTTTAGTGAGTTTATCTATAATTCCAGAGTGGAGGATGGTGTTGAAAGCCTTGGCAAGATCTATATAGGCTGTGTGAACCACCTTACCCTTGTCTACGGCTTTGGTGACTGCTTCAAAGAAGTTTATCAGGTTTAGGAGACATGTTCTGCCTTTTACAAACCTGTACTGGGTGGGGTCCAGAGTTTGGAGATTACCAATGTCTTTGTTTATAAGTTTCATGATGATATGCTCCATGGCCTTGCAGACCAGGCTCGTCAGGCTAATGGTGTGGTAGGTCCCGGGGTCCATGGTGGCTCTCTCCTTGTGGAGTGGGATAACAGTTGCTGTGCGCCATTCAGCAGGGACAAAGCCTAAGGTGAGGCTATGATTGAACATGGTACTTAGGTGGGGTGCCAGTTCATTCTGTAGTTCATGTAGAACGCAGCCTGGGATGTTGTCTGGTCCCATGGATGCTGTGTTCTTGGCTTTGGAGAGTGTGGTTTGTACCTGTGCAGCCGTGATTACAGGAACTTTGCATTCTTCCAGTTTAGAGATAGGCTCTTTATGGTGTGAGAGGGGGCTAAAGTTAGCACTGAACCTATCTGCCAGGATGTTGGCAATATCAGTTGAGTCTGTATATTTTGTGCCATTGTGCTGTAACTCAGAGGAGATCTGAGTATTGCCATTGAGATTCTTGACATAGTTATAGAATTCTTTGTGGTTGTCTTTAGAATCAGTGGCGATTTTATTTTCGTAACTTGCTTTGGAGGATTTTATCAGCGATCGCAGCTTCTTACTGAGGCTGACCAGGGAGCTTCTCCACTCAGGGGATTTTACTCTCTTTTGCAACAGTTTCTTTCTTCTGTTGTACAGTTTGTTTATGGCAGGGGACCACCAGATTGGCTTCCTTTTTTTGGAGGATAGCGTCTTGGTTCTGTTTGGGATAGCACGATCTATGCACTCATGTAAGTGCTTATAAAGTGCAAAGTTGTAGGATTCAGTAGTCGTGACTGTATTGTCCATCTGCATGGGTATCATGAAGTTCACCACTTCTGTCTTAAGAAGCATGAAGTTGGCTTTGGAGAAATTTTTTACCATGGTTTCCTTAATGGGGGGTGGGGGCAGGATGTGGATATCTAGGGTAATTAGCTTATGGTCGGATTGGACCAATGAGGCGTTGACTTCAGGTGTGGAACACCGGTCACTCATGTTGGTAATGACTAGTTCTAGGATATTGTTGCCCCTGGTGGGGGTGTGGATAAGTTGATCCAGGGCATTGGAGTTTTATGAATCCAGAAAGCGTTGAGCGAAGGAGTTGATACATGAGTAGTTTTCCCAGTTAATGGTGGGGTAGTTGAAATCACCCATTATTAGGGTGTTTGGTTGAACCCTAATATTTTCCAGTACATCAAGAAAAGAGGAGTGGGAATCCTGGGGCACGGTGGGTGATTTGTAGCAAGCTGCAATTTGGATTGCAGTTTTGCCCAGAGTTAGTTGCACTTGGATAACATCGACTGCATTATGCTGAGCAACTAGCCTGGAGGTGTGGATATCCTTAATGAATATGGACACACCTCCACCTTTGGTGTTCCAGGCCAGGTTACATGGCCGAAAAGTGTGGTATGAGTTATAGCCTGGTAGTGCAGGGGTGATCTCTGGAGCCTTGAACCAGGTCTCAGTCACTGCACAGATATCGATATTCTCCATTTTAAGGAGTGCCACAAGTGAGTGCATTTTGAGATTTAGACTTCTAGCATTGAGTAGCATCACCCTCAGTTTTTGCTTCCTGTTATGGTGGTAAATTTGTCATTTGAACCTTGCCTAAAAAAGGCACTATAGGAGTGGCAAGAACCTTAGCCAGTATCCAGAATCCCAGGGGTGACAGGTGCAGGTTCTCTGGCAAAGCATCGGGGTCTGTCGACCATGTCATCCCAGGCAGACAGATACTGGATCCCTTTAGAATGGCACCAGAAGCATAACCAATTGTTGAAGTCAATCATTTTGTCCTTGTACTGCAGCATCATTCTGGGTGATGGCAGAATGCAACTCAGGGCTAGGGTCATACCTGCCTAGTCTACAAGATCGAAGAGCTCTTCCATGTCTCTTTTCATGTAGTTAAGGGAGGTACATCTCAGGTCATTCACACCAACATGAACAATGACAGGGTCATATTTGTACTTGTTGTGGAGTGACCTGAGTGTGTGTGTTATGTGACGGATCCTAGCACCCGACAGGCAGCTGACACTAACCTTCTCCTTGTTTAACCTGGTGAGTGGGACATCAGTGTGCCTGACTATAGAGTCACCTATAACTAGTGTGTTGGGTACATTGTTTTGCCTTATTGGCTGTGGTTGAGTGGCACACTGAGTCTGCAGGCTATGTGTCATTTGGCAAAACAAATAAAATAAAAAAAAATACATTCCCTCTAGGCCATCCTCACATTTGAGAATATAGATATCTGTGCAGTTACCAAGACATGGTTTAAAGTAGCAGACAATACCCAGGCAGTGCAAGGTTTCAGTGCCTTTCAAACATTTGGACAAGTAGCTGCACAGACAAGGGCTAAAGGAGGAGGTGTCTCAATATACATCAGTAACAAGCATACCTCTAGGGTGGTCAAACAGGATGACATGCTGGAGTTTCTGCATATGCAGATCACCATAGACAAAATCCTGTACCATATCTTAACCAACTATAGTTCACTACATGTCTGAAGAAGCTAACAATGCATACTTGGACGTAATGGAGACACTAACCATCCAACCTAACACCATACTCATGGGAGACTTTAATTACCTCTCTATAGACTGGGAATCCAACACTGTCTCAAATCTACAGGCACAGAGATTCCTGGGCTTCATACAAACAGTCTTCACCAAATAGTGACTACACCTACTAGAAGCTCCAACATATTGGACATCTTGCTCACAAATATAGGAGAAAGATGTATCCCCCACTGTTTCAGTCACCCTGGTAAGCTCTGAACATAAAGCTATCTCTTTCAAAATGAAAATCAACTCTAAACTCTCATTAAAATTAATAACGGTTAGGAAGTATATGATGTATGTCAAAATTCAGTGTCCCTCCAAACCCCAAGAACACAGCAGCCTGCACTGAATTGCTCTCAGAAACTCTGTGCAACCATATCAATAGCTATATAAAGGCTCCCGAACCTACCAGAAGTAAGCCAAGAACTAGCCCTAGAAATAAATTGCCTGATTGTATCTCAAATGAAATATGATATACAACAAAAGGGAAAAAAACAATATGGCAAAATCAGGAAGGATAATTCCCATAAAGATAAATCTCTCCCGTCAGACTAGCTAGGCAGCTAAGAGGACTGATTAGGACAAGCTAAGCCATTTTTGAGGTTAAGATAACCTCCCAGGTGAAATATAATCATAAGACCTTTTTCAGTTACATTAGAAACCTCATGAACAGCACGCAGCAATGTTTTGATCTGGTGATTAATGGTACCACATTCACTGAGTCTGGTGATATAGTGAACTTGTTAACAGACAAATTCAGTTCCAACTTTACCCCACTCAACCCAACCATCCTCTTAAAAAATACCCTCAAACATAACTCCTCCAACTATAGTTAGAGAGCATGTACTGGCTGTGCTCACTAAAGCCAAGAACATACCTTCAATGGGCTTTGATAGCATCCCAGGATGCTTTCTGAACAGCCTAAAATATGATTTTTTAGGACCACATGGAGTCATGTAACTTCATTCTTAAAAAGTCTTTGTGCTACAAGAATGGAGGACTGTTGTAGTCATCCCACTTCATAAGGGAGGACTTTTAAAGGTGCCTGGAATCTCAAGACCTATTAGCCTAAATAATCTTACTTGCAAAGCAATGGGGAAAAATTAACATGAAAATTATCAACAAGAACAGAAGAGAACTCCTGACACTGAATCCATCTCAGTTTGACTTTGTAAAAGGAAAGTCATGCTTACTGAATCTGGAGGATTTCTTTTCAAAGGTCACTACGGCAATGGATGAGGGGAAAACAGTGCATACACCTACTAAATCTGGCTAAAGCATTTGATATAATACACACTTGGGCATTTTCCACAAACTTACAGAACTAGGCATAATTTCCTTTATAACACACTGGACAGTTAGCTGGCTGATGGAGAGGATCCAGGAGATTAGGATCACTTAGGCCACCCTCACAAAGAGGCCAGTCACCAATAAAGTCTCACAGGACCTTTGCTAGGCCAACTACTCTGTGGCATCTACTTTTCTGATAGAAGAAATAGGAAGGTGTAGTGCAATAAATGTCAATCAAGAAACAAAAATATCAAAATGTACCAAAATGAGGGTCATCCAGGTTTAAAATCCACAGTTTAATATAATAAATCAGTGTAAATATTGAGCACTTTCATCCCACTGAATGGGGACTTCATCAGAATACAAAACAGTGTCAAACATAATTCATTTAAATACTATTTTTTTATCTACTTCTCTGATGTCAAAGCCAATGTCAAAAGCCTCTGGATAACCAAGTTCAGAAATGATTGCAAAGTGGAAGCAGTCACTGAGTCCCCCAAAGAAAAGAACACTCATCAGCAAGGTCTAACAGAGACAAATGCTTTGTGCCAAAGACATGGTTTACAACTCAATGCAAGGAAATGCATTATAGTACTTTTTGGGATGTTGGCCACTTTGGTAAGTGTGTCATCAATAAAACACCCTTAAAAGTTTATTCAGTAGTCAGGGATCTGGGAAAATAATCTAGTAACCTAGCTTTCAACCAACATATGTCCAAAATAGTAGGAGATCATTCTATGTTGCTCAGCTTATAAGCAATGACATGTCATCTAGGTCCAGAGATGTCATCAAACTACTGTACTCGGGCCTCATTGGACTCCTCATAGAGTATAATAATAATGTTCCTTTCAGAATATACCTGAACAGACATGTGCAACAACTGTAATGTCCACAAAGGTTCTTTACAGGAAGAATACAGGGAGTTAGCATAATGTCCTAGGCCGATTGTCTCAAAGCCCTGTCTCTTAACTTGGTTTCATAAAGATTTCTGAGAGGTGATCTTTCCCTGAAGTACAAGGCATCCCTGGTCACTGTTTTGATTAATCTTTTGCACTCCGCCCCCCCAACAAAACAAACCACATCAGAGCTAGTACATTAAAAGATGTAAATTTTGCTTGCAACATAAATAAAACATGTTGGAGAGACAGGTATGTTTCTCAGAGAATTCCCATTTTCTAAATCAGGTTCCCCATTCATGTGAAAAATAGTTCCTCCCTATCCCTGTTTATGTGCAACCTGAACCAGTAGATGGGTAATTGGAAATTTACCCCAATCTGGCACCAATCTCTGATGGATAGAGTGAGTCAGTAAATCACCCCTATATAAATCAGATTTGTTTGTCACATTTGGGTTGAATGGCTAGGCTTATAAGGGCCCTAATGGCTGTTAGTCTGGTATACACCTAAAAACCTATGAAGTTATTAAAAATGATTATAAATCCTGCTTTGGCTACATTGGAATCCTAAGGAATAACAACAATTTCTCTGACTTTATTCAAAATAGAACCACCCATTTATACCCAGTAGATATTGCTAATATACTAGCAGACAAACTTAGTGCTAATTTTACCACAGACACTTTGACCCAAAGTCCACATATTCCAGGATTCAGTACACTCCATATTATCACAAAGGAACATATACTAAAGGTGCTATCTAAGACCAAACATACTTTTTCCATGGGGGTTGACAACATAATTGCTTGTTTAATAAATATTGTTTAGCATGGACTGGCAGAGCCAATTCTCAAATCACTTAACCTAAGTTTAGTTACAGGTTTTGTCCCTGAAATTTGGAATGTCTCAGAGCTGATGCCTTCATAAAGGAAGCCCTGTCATTGATACTGCAGATTATACTCACATCAGCCTGAGGAATCTCCTGTAAAACCATGCAACATATTATAAGTGACATCATAGACTATTCTATTAAAAATCTCATTAAGCCTGACCCTAGACAGTTAGACTTTGTCAGGGAAAGGTATCTGAAATTAATTTGGTTAACTTTTTTGAGAGGGTTACACATGGCATAGGTGTTTCACACCATACCTTTTACTGGCAATGTAAATAAGCTTAATGCTTTTAAAATAGACTTGAATCTCATAAGATGGATAGCAAACTGAATGAAAGACAGAACCCACTCAGTAAAAGTGGAAGACACCTCATCTGAAAGTATGAAGGTAGCCAGTGGTGTCTAAGGGCTCAGTGTTGGAAACCCTCCCTTTCAACATCTACTTTTCTTATATCTGGACTAGAAAGCAAGAAGTTTAATAACTAAATTTGAAGACAACTACAAACTTAGAGTTGTTGTAAAGTTCCCCTGTGAAATTAACCCTTTAGCAAAAACTGATGCTCTATTTTCATAATTAATAGGCAACCTACCCCCTCTTCATATCACCTATCCTGTACCCCACTTGCATATGAACATGTAGTTATGGACCTTGGGACATGCATTTCTAATTCCCTTTTTCTTGATCACGTGTCAATAGTAGTCAGAAAATCCTTTCACTTAGATCAGCTAATTGCTAAGGCAATAATATCCAGATCTAAACAGGTCATTGTTCCTTATATACTGCATCGATTGAGTATAGCATGCCATTCTCACTACTACATGCCCAATGGCATAAAACTCAACAACATCATACACTTAACAAACCAGGCTCTTCTAGAAACATGTAACCTAACTAAATATTAAAATCGCATTAAATCTTTTGTCTACTTTCAGCCAATCTGAGTTCTTAAAAGAGATCACAACTCTACCAAAATGTAGCCTAGCCTTCAAACTAATATTATAACTGAACCTTTTCTACTCCCTTTGAAGTTAATTCAAGCAAAAAACCTCCTTCCACCTCATTCCTCTACTTGAACATATTCACCTGGATGCACTTACAGACACAGTTGACTAATTTGCACCCTTGTTTTTTATAACGTTATAGGGATTTTTAGCAGTTAATTTTTTATGTCTTATAATCTTTGTCTCATACAAGACACGATGCATACCATATTGAATACTGCCTTTGTCACAGTTATAGTCAAACAAACTACACCATGCAAAAGCGTACAGCTTCAGACAACTTCTTGTTTAACAAAACTAGATAAAACTCTTTAAAAACTGGTTTACACTCAGCTAGCCAAATGCATACATACAAGCATACTAATACCTATCCCTCAACAAACATGAGTTCTGGCTGGCAGGATATCCATAAAACGGGTCTATATTACATCATTGAACTCACAGGAGTTCAAACGATGTAATATTGAAACGGGAAGTTCGAAATCCAAAAAGTACGAACACACAGAACAGCGATTTTTTTCCCAGGGAAAAAAAATCGCTGTTCCGGTACAAAAACAAAAAAAAACAAAACACGTACATTTTAAACTTATACTAATGTGAGGGGCCCCCACACCCCCCTACTTAAATATACCAACTCCGAGATCACACCGCAGTGGAGGAAATAGCAAAGTCGCAAAAACTGCCCACCGATTTTTTTCCCTGGGAAAAAAAATTGGTTTTCCGTGACTTTGCTATTTTCACATTTCGAACTGTGAGTTTGACATTGTAATATAGACCCCATAAAACAATATGGTCATTTACTGATGGAATTCATCAAAACATGGATGATGGTCAGCAAATAGGGGCAATCTTTAACCTAACAAAAGTTTTTGGCCTTGTTGACCACAGCCTTTAACTTTCTCATCTTCTTGATCCCTGCATTAGCCCAGCAGCCTAACTCCACTTCTATACTTCATCTTACAGATTGTTTTCTGAGTTAAAATCAGAACATCCTGTTCAAAGACAGCAAAGACAGACCCCTTAATAGAGGTATACATCAAGGCTCCATTTTTCCTTCTTTACAATTCAATATATTCATCACCAAATTCTCTTATGATCTTCATCAACTTCCAGTCCTGCCATATGCTGATGTCCTATGTCACTCAAACAAGTTCACTATAAACTGTATAACATTGTCCACTACACCACTTCAGCACTTATTTTTGACCTGTCTGGCAAACAAAAAAAAAATGACTAGTGACCCACTCCAAGGTCAAATGTATGATTTTTGCAACAAAACCTAAACTAACAGGGCTCTCTGGAACCCCTCATATACAAATTATGGACATTTATTGACACTGTTTCTTCTTCTTTTTGGTATTTTGGCTTATGGCTAGTTACATCCCTTTCTTCTTTCAGCACACATCAAGGTAAGACAAGAACAAAATAAATCACCTACTACTACAGGCCATAAGAAAATCAAACTATATGTCACACTTTGCCAGAACAGCCACAGGAAAAAGAATACTTCTCTCACAGCTCAAATATGTATTAATGATAAAAAAGAATGAAAGAAACAATTCATGCTATATCAAACAAAATATGTAGATTTTCCTACTGCTTTCACAAACAGGAACACCACTCTTTAACAAACATCCAGGGTCTTCCTGTGAAAAAGAGCACTGAAATGTTGCTTACATCTCATTCTCCTGCACTGTGACTCTTTCTCACTGTTAGCCACCATACTCTGTCCAAACATACCAACATGACAGCTAAGAAACCACAACTACATTTGCTGATCTGTGGTTGCATTTTTGTTTTCCGCCCACCCAGCTGCTGTTGTGTTCTTAAAGTTGGTGGCTTTTGCTGTTGCCCACCCCTACTGGGAGTTTGTTGTGTACTCAGTCCAGAGAGGTAAAACTGGTCAAACAGCTTCTGTGTTATCTGTTTGTCTCAGGGTGTGGCTTTGGAAGCATCTTTTATCTTCCTGGTATAAAAATATAACATTTGAGTGAATCTCTGCTCATCCTACTAGAACTCCATTTGTGTCTGATGGAGAGTGCTTCTTAAGCTGAATTGCAGAGCTACATAAGTATATTTTTGCACTTTATCTAATTATACTGTGTTTTGTGGAGTCTGCATGTCCTCCCCACGGTCGAGTCGGCGTTCGAAAGACATGCGTTGAATGGGCGTGCCTTCGTTGAAATTTGGGTGTCGGGCTGCCAACTCGACACCATAAAAACCAAATGCCAATCATTAGCGGACCGGAGTTCCGCTTTGGCAACCCCTAACCGGGAAAAGCCAAAAGACAAACAACAACAGCAGCAACATCTAATTATACTGTGTTTCTTATCAGCACTGCACTGGTTGTATTTATTTGCTTATCAGTACTGCATTTTTTAAATTTATTTGTATAGCAGTTATGCACTATTTTACTGCACTGTTTTTATTTATTTGTTTGACTAAATTATTTACTTTTGTGTGTCTCCATTTATATATTTGCTGATCTGTGGTTGAATTTTTGTTTTTCCCAACCCAACTGCTGTTATGTTCTTATACTTTTTGGTTTTTGCTGTTGCCCGCCCCTACTGTAAATTTGATAAGGGACACTCCTCTTAGTCCCATCTCATTAGCTCATTCTACCTAATACAGAGATCATTTGGGAAGGTCAAACCCATTAGTTCCTTAACCTTGAATTTTCTTCTGTTCCTCCTCTCTCCCTTTCCACTTTAATAAAAAAAAAAAAAAAAAAAAAAAAAAAAAAACATTTTATTCAGCTTCTTTCACTGCATTTGTGTTTCCTCTTCCTGCTCCATTACTTCATCTTGCTTTTTCTGCTACTTGCTGTGGTTGTTCTCGAAATTGTTCAATTGCATCTTTTCTGTTGCATTTGTTACTGCTTGTTTATAGCCTGTTTAAATTGTAAGTGTTATTCTAAGCCTCTTTGTTTTGGTTTAAGTACTTGGGCTTTAGGCTAACCCCTTAGCTCTCCCTGGCCTTTCCTCTCAGATTCTGAAGAATATGGATGGACAATTTCCTACAGTTTCTCCTGCCAGTCTGGTTGATATGGGCATCCTGAGACAGTGTAACAACTACCTTATGTACACAGACAACTACCTACTACTACCACCTAGGAACACAATTTGCACGAGATGCAATTACATTAGGAACCTAGAGTCCATGCTCTCTCTCTCAAAAGCCAGTATATCTGGCACTGAGAAGGCTGTCAACACAATCACTATAACTGAAACACCACCCACACCTACACAACACATACACACATATGTGGAGGTCCTCAAAAAAAAACATACCCAACAAAGGAGACCACTGAGGTAAAAACCTCTAAGGCAAAAACACATGATCTCCACAGCCCTCAACACCACATACCATGCATAGTTCACACACCTGTGTCTCACAACCACTAAGGCTTATCCATAAACCCAACATATTAGTCATAGAAGACTCCATTGTGAGACCCACAGATGTGCCTCTCACCAGGCTGGATAAGGCGAAAGTCACAGTTAGTTGTCTGTCAGGGGCCAGAATCCACCATATCACACACGCACTCAAGTCTCTCAATAACAGGTACTGTTATGATTCTGTCATAGTCCATGTTGGTGTGAATGACTTGAGATATACCTACCTGGACTATATGAAGAGAGACACTATTGAATGCACTGAATATGTTTCCCAAGCAGGTGTGTCCCTAGCCTTAAGCAGCATTCTACCGTCACCCAGAATGATGCCTCAATACAAACAGAAAATGATTGACTTTAACAATTGGTTTAGTTTCTGGTGTCATTCCAAGGGGATCCAGTACTTAACAGCTTGGGAAGGTACAATCGACAGGCCATGATGCTTTGCCAGAGATAGCCTGCATCTATCTCACTTGGGCTTCAGGTTTCTGGCAAAGGCACGTGCCTCCCCCACAGTGCCTTTTTTAGAAAAAGTGATGAGGTTAAAACTACGAACATAAAAAATTTCAACAAAACCCAAATTAAAGGTCATGCTGCTAAATGCTAGGAGTCTAAACATGAAACTCTACTCATTGCAAGCATTCTTAACCCTGGAAAATGCTGACATCTGTGCAGTCACAGAAACCCGGTTTTATGCTGCGGAGAGCACCCCAGCCATACCTGGTTATTCATCCTACATTCAGACCCCAAACTGTGGGTAGTAAAGCCAAAGGAGGTGGAGTTTCAATATATATTAAAGACATATACACTTCCAAGCTGGTCAAACAGTATGACACACAGGAGACACTCAAGGTGCAGTTAACCATTGACAAGACCTCTATACAAATCATAACTAGCTACCGGCCCCCAAATCTGAACCAAGATGCCCAAACTTCCTGTCTAGACCTCTTTGAATCTATCAAGATTTAACCCTTTACCCTAATCCTGGGTAACATTAACTACCCAAACATAGACTGGAAGAAGTACTCATGCCAGAACACAAATGCCCAGAGATTCCTCAATTTTGTCAATGCAAATGCTTTTGAACAGCTAGTTGATACCCCACAAGAGGTGATAATATGTTGGACTTGGTATTAATCAACATGAGTAATCACTGCAGCATCCCTGCAGTATTATCCTCCCTTGTAAGATCAGACCATAAAGTGGTCAAGTTCGAAGTCACCATCACACCCAACCCCCCTCTAGCTAGGGTCAAACAAAAAAACTTTTCAAAAACTGATTATAGCCTCCTGAGGAATGGTATAAACAACTTCACAGCCCCCTCCCCCTCTCCAGCAACTGGCACCAGTATCCAAAACTATACCAAATAAATAATACAAATATTTACATAGATGCATGGAATCAGGAGTACCTGGCAGGATTAAATCATCCTCCACAAGGAAGAGTAAACCTGTCTGGTGGACATCTGCAATAAATAAATTCTATAACAAAAGAAAAAAATTGCTGTCCAGGACCAAGAAGGAGCAGGTGCCCAACTGGAAGCAATCTTTCCTTAGCTGAAACAAGCAAATAAGAGCACTAGTGAAATCTTCCAAAGCAAACTTCGTGTCAGAATTGACCACATCTGCTGGAGACAATCATAAGGCCTTCTTCACATATGTACATAATCTCAATGATAGTACCCAGATCTGTTCAAAACTGGTGGTCAAGGACACCGCATATACAAATGCCGGAGATATAGCAAACTTGATGGCTGACAGATTCAGTGAAAATTTCACCACTCTGTCCCCCCCATCAGTAAATCAGGACATTCCCATACCTGCCCCCTTCCCCTTATATCTAGGGATCAGGTCATCACTGCTCTCTCAAAGGCAAAAAATACAGCCTCCATAGGATCCAATAACATCCCAGGCTGCATCCTACATGAACTCAGGCAGGAACTTGCAGCACCATTAGGCACACTATTCAACCAAAGCCTGAGTACCAGTTTTGCCCCAGCTGAGTGGAGGGCAGCCACTGTCATCCCTTTACCAAAGGTGGAGCGTCCACTGATCTGGGAAATTATAGACCCACCAGCCTAACTAGCCTGATCTGCAAGGCCATGGAATGGATTATCATGGACCTAATTAACAAGGACATTGGCAACCTCCAAACCCTCGATCCCACACAGTTTGGCTTCATCAAGGGGAGGTCATGTCTGTTAAATTTGGTTGACTTTTTTGAGACAGTCACCTTGACCTGGCCAACACCTTTGATACTGTTCCCAACTCAGGCATAATAGATAAACTCTCTCAACTAGGCATCAAGCAGTATGTTACCAGATGGGTAGCTAACTGTCTCAATGATAGAACCCACCTAGTCAAAATAGGGGAAGCCAACTCAAGCAGTAGACCCGTATCGAGTGGCGTACACCAGGGTTCGGTCTTGGGGCCTCTGTTGTTTGGGATATACTTTTCTGAGGTGCAGGTCAAAATCAGTGGGCTATGGCTGACCATGTCTGCAGATGACTGCAAGTTGGGAGCTGTCATCAATTCCCCTAGTGACATAGACATCCTCTACGAGGGTCTCACCCAAACAAATGCCTGGTGCCAAAAACATGGCCTCAAGCTGAATACAAAAAACTACATCATCATCCCCTTTGGGGAGAGTGATGTCCCCATAAATTATCACATTAATAACAGTGTCCTAAGCACACAGTCAGTCGTGAGGGACTTGGGCACCCAGATTGATAGCAACCTGGCTTTTGACCACCATGTTGCTTCCACTGTATGGAAAGCTTTCTACATGGCCCACCTCATAAGTAAGGTTATCTCATCCAGGGACAAGGAGGACATAACATCCCTGTATTCTTCCCTTATAAGGCCCATTATTGAGTACAGTGCCCCATTCAGCATGTACCTCACCAAGCACATGCAGCAGCTGGAGAGACCATAGAGATTCCTCACCAGGAGAATCCAGGGCCTCAAAAATCTACCATACATAGATAGGCTAAAAACCCTATCCCTCTACATCCCTGTGTTTCATACAGACTCCTCAGAGGTGACCTCTGTCTGGCATACAAGGTGATCTCAGACCCTGCTTGATGGGACTGCTGCATATCCGCAAGTCAAGCTCCACTCAAGTAACCCACACACAGGGCCTCAACCTGGTCTGTGACATCAATGGAACTTGTTGGCGGGACACATTTGTGCCTCAGAGACTCCCCCACCTATGGAATACACTCCATTTCCATGTCAGGCAGAGTACTTCTTTACCCCTTTTTATGTGCAACCTAGATAACTGGATGTGAAATAAAAAATACATCCCTGGGAATCCACCAGTGTCCCTGCTGGACAGGGGCATTGGGTGCTGATTCGTCTATGCATAGGCTAAACTCTTGGTTAGGCTTATAAGGGCATCAGGGCCATTAGCATAGTAATGTCCTATGATCCTATGAATTCTGTTGCAAATCCACAGAGCCAAACATAAAAGTACAATTATTGTCTCTCTAACCTAGGATCCAAAATTTAGGAATCCCTTCCATTTCAGCTCAATTAAAGAAATTCTTACCCAGTGTGTAGATCAGATTTAAAAATATACTGATAGCAAAGCTAAATATAAATGTCTTTGCTCAGGATACATAGCCTAAAATACAATATATTAACCTTCCTTGTGTTATTAGTCAAATTGGTATAGTAGGGATCTGAGTGCATATATTTCAAATATCATAGTGACAAAACTCTGCAATGGGTCTGTAGTCCTTTAGTGTTCTGGCAAAAGAGGCATTAGATAAGGAAATTATGGTTGATTGACTATTTCATTGACTGAATGATTGACTGACTGATTTCAGTTTGATAACTGGGTAAGTGAACTGGTCAAGAGATTACTTTTAGGCATGACTTTGGCAACATGGTGTAAGACACCAACAAAAAAAATATGCATAGCCAAGGAATGCACTGAGTTGTACTTAATACAGCTACAAAGTGGAGACAAAACATTTGCATTTCATTTACAATTATAATTCCAATTTTAAATCTAAGTGATATTATCATTTATAGTATGCACAGTTAATGCAGGCATTTAAAAAGTGTAACTGTAGCAGTGAGCTGCAGACTATTGTTTCAGAAGCAGAGTATTTAGTGTGTTTAAACAGTTCTTTTAGTTTGTAAATCAGTGCATAGTGGTGAAAGAAACACCAAAAGCCATATTGTGTAAAATGTATTTATTTATTTATTTATATTTGTTGACCGGGAGTGTCCGACTGGACATAGGTCCATTTTCAGTGGAGGCCTGGGGAGAAAAGCTCCACAGTTAAAACAAACAGACAGTAGTTACATTGGATTAAATAGAATTAACAATTTACATAGCAATTACTTACAACATATTTACAGATGAAGAACATAGCACATCAGTAGACAAGTAGAATCTATCTGTGAAGTACATAACAGACATTAACAAATGTTACAATAAGATGTTCCTGCTGTATAATAAGTACTAGGCTTATGAGCATCTGAGCTTGCTATAATCAAGGTAGTTAGTGGAGTGGAAAGAAAGGTAGTGGTTGGATGGGGTGGGTGATATTAGAGTGGGAGTTGCAAGGGCATAGCCAGCATGTTTTAGGTGTGCTTTAAGTAAAGTTTTGAAGTGGGTGCATGATGGTATGGAAGTAATTGTGGGTGGGAGGGAGTTCGATAATTTGGCTATGGCGCAAGAGAATAGTGCTTCACCAGCAGAGTTATTGGCTTTAGTGAGCTGCAAGTGATTTTTGTTTGAAAATTTGAAAATTGAAAGAGGTTAGCAGCCATAGTCTTAAAAAATAAAGCTGAGGATAGTTGAGCTAGAAAAGTTTTAAGTACCTCAAGGGAATATACAGAATTGATGTGAATATACTTTATCAGTCGAAGACACTCATGAGAAAAAGAGACCACTATATGGTGATTTAGGGTAAGAGGACCTTGCACCATTTGATTGAAAGGCATACACCTTAACCACTGTACCACTTGGCTTTTCAGATTAAGAGAACAAAGACGATAAAAGGAAATATTTTATATATATATATATATATATATATATATATATATATATATATGTGTGTATATATATATATATATATATATATATTGGGCTACTGTTGGCTGAAGGAGGAGAAGAGGAGGAAGGTATGCCCGAAGGCAGGCAAAGGTTAGGACTGTGATAGTGAGGGTCGGAACTTTGAATGTTGGCAGTATGACTGGTATAAGTAGAGAGCTAGCTGATATGATGAACAGAAGGAAGGTTGGTATATTGTGTGTGCAAGAGACCAGATGGAAGGGGAGCAAGGCTATATGGATCAGTGGCGGGTTCAAATTGTTTTACCATGGTGTGGATGGGAGGTGAAATGGCGTAGGGGTTATCCTGAAAGAACAGTATGCTAAGAGTGTTTTTGAGGTGAAAAGAATGCCGGATAGAGTGATGTTTATGAAGATGGAAATTGATGGTGTAATGATGAATGTTGTTAGTGCATATGCTCCACAAGTTGGGTGTGTGATGGATGAGAAAGAAACATTTTGTGGTGAGTTGGATGAAGTGGTGATGACTGTACCCAAAGGTGAGAGAGTGGTGATTGGAGCAGATTTCAATGGGCATGTTGGTGAAGGGAACAGAGGGGATGAGGAAGTGATGGGTAGGTATGGTGTTAAGCAAAGGAATGCAGAAGGTCAGATGGTAGTAGATTTTGCGAAAAGGATGGACATGGCTGCGGTAAATACATATTTTAACAAGAGGAAGGAGCATAGGGTGAAATACAAGAGTGGAGGAAGATGCACACAGGTGGATTATATCTTATGTAGAAGGGCCAGTCTGCAGGAGATTGGAGACTGCAAAGTGGTGGCAGGGGAAAGTGCAGTTAGGTAGCATAGGATGGTGGATTGTACGATGACATTGGTGATCAAGAAGAGAAGGAGGAGTGTGAGGGTAGCACCAAGGATCAAATGGTGGAAATTGAAAAAGGGTAATTTTGAGGTGGAGTTCAGGGAAGAGTTAAGACAGGCACTGGGTGGGAGTGAAGAGTTACCGAATAGCTGGGTAACTACAGCAGAGCTAGTAAGGGAGATGGCTAGAAAGGTGCTTGATGTGACATCTGGAAAGAGGAAGGAGGACAAGGAGACCTGGTGTTGGAATGAGGAAGTACAGGAGAGTATACAGAGAAAGAGGTTGGTGAAGAAGAAGTGGGATTGTCAGAGAGATGAAGAACGTAGACAGGAGTATAAGGAGATGAGGTGCATGGCAAAGAGAGAGGTGGTAAAGGCTAAGGATAAGGCGTATGACGAGTTGTATGAAAGGTTGGACACTAAGGAGGGAGAAAAGGACCTGGCTTGGCTAGACAGAAGGACAGAGCTAGTAAAAATGAGCAGCAGGTAAGGGTGATAAAGGATAATGAGGAAAATGTACTCACAAGCGAGGAGAGTGTGTTGAGCAGATGGAAAGAGTACTTTGAGGGGTTGATGAATGAAGAGAATGAGAGGGAGAGAAGGCTGGATGATGTGGGGATAGGGAATCATGAAGTGGAGTGGATTAGCAAGGAGGAAGTAAGGATAGCTATGAAAAAGATGAAGAATGGAAAGGATGTTGGTCCAGATGACATACCTGTGGAAGCATGGAGGTGTTTAGGTGAAATGGCAGTGGAGTTTTTAACTAGATTATTTAATGAAATCTTGGAAAATGAAAGGATGCTTGAGAAATGGAGAAAAAGTGTTTTGGTACCGATTTTTAAGAATAAGGGTGATGTGCAGAGCTGTAGTAACTACAGCGGGATTAAATTGATCAGTCACAGCATGAAGTTATGGGAAAGAGTAGTGGAAGCTTGGTTAAGAAGGGAGGTGCTGATTAGTGATCAGCAGTATGGTTTCATGCCAGGAAAGAGCACTACAGATGCAATGTTTGCTCTGAGAGTGTTGATGGAGAAGTACAGAGAAGGTCAGAAGGAGTTGCATTGTGTCTTTGTGGATTTAGAGAAAGCATATGACATGGTGCCTAGAGAGGAGTTGTGGTATTGTATGAGGAAGTTGGGAGTGTCAGAGAAGTATGTAAGAGTGGTACAGGATATGTACAAGGGTAGTGTGACAGCGGTGAGGTCTGCGGTGGGAGTGACGGATGCGTTTAAGGTGGAGGTGGGATTACATCAAGGATCAGCTCTGAGTCCTTTCTTATTTGCAAAGGTGATATACAGGTTGACAGACGAGATCAGACAGGAGTCCCCGTGGACTATGATGTTTGCAGATAACATTGTGATCTGTAGTGAGAGTAGGGAACAGGTGAAGGAGACCCTGGAGAGGTAGAGATATGCTCTAGAAAGAAGAGGAATGAAGGTCAGCAGGACTAGGACAGAATATATTTGTGTGAATGAGAGGGAGGATAGAGGAATGGTGAGGATGCAGGGAGTAGAGGTGGCGGAGGTGGATGAGTTTAAATACTTGGGCTCAACATTTCAGAGTAATGGTGAGTGTGGAAGAAAGGTGAAGAAGAGAGTACAGGCAGGATAGAGTGGGTGGAGAAGAGTGTCAGGAGTAATTTGTGACAGACAAGTACCAGTAAGAGTGAAAGGGAAGGTCTACAAGATGGTAGTGAGACCAGCTATGCTATATGGGTTGGAAACAGTGGCATTGACAAAAAGGCAGGAGTCAGAGCTGGATGTGGCAGAGTTAAAGATGTTAAGATTTGCACTGTGTGTGACAAGGGTGGACAGGATTAGGAATAAGTATATTAGAGGGTCAGCCCAGGTTGGAAGGTTTGGAAACAAAGCCAGAGAGGCAAGATTACATTGGTTTAGATGTGCTGAGGAGGGATGCAGAGCATATTGGGAAAAAGATGCTAAGGATGAAGCTGCAAGGTAACAGGAAAAGAGGAAGGCCTAAGATAAGGTTTATAGATGTGGTAAGAGAGGACATGCAAGTGGTTGGTGTGACAGAGCAAGGTGCAGAGGACAGGAAGAAATGGAAACAGATTATCTGCTGTAGGCGACCCCTAACAAGAGCAGTCGAAAGAAGAAGAAGAATATATATATATATATATATATATATATATATATATATATATATATATATATATATAAACTGCTACCTGATCAGATTAGACAGAGTAGGTATTTCAAACAGTCCTTAACTACTCTCTCAAAAATCTGTACTTCTATTTATATATGCCTACTGCATTAACAACACATTCACACTAAGAATTTATGATGGCATAGAATTACTTAGACCTCCCTCTACACTCTTTGTTGCAGAAAACGTATTCCAGAAACTAACACCAGCTTCCTGGAAAGCAATCCTAAAAAAAAAAATAAACAGACTTGTTTAACTCAAGAGTAAATTACTTAAGACCATCACAAAGAATCTTCTCAATGCAACTGCCTTAATACTCTAGGCTTAAAACTTCCAGCCTCCTTTATTTTCCTATTCCACTCCTAATGTTCTCCTTCTACTCTCTCTTTTTCTTTCCTCCCTTACTTTAAGTCCCTTGATTTACTTCTCCTTGTAGTTCGAAGTAGCCATTATGTGTACTTAGATAAGCCCTGTCCCAGACATCACAGTTTTGCAAAGCATAGTGGTAGTTCTCAGGTTATTAATATTTTATATCTTGGTTTTCTTTGTCTTGTTATGTTATTGAATCTCTTCTTAATCTTAGGACAATAGCAAAAAAAAAAAAAAAAAAAAAATCAGACACGGTGTTATTTTTCCTCTGCTTGAGTAACAGAACAGGTGGTAACTCTGCAGTGTCTTCTTCAAGTATGACCAGGGACAGCCATGCAAGTGACAAGCATTGTTTTACTGCTAAGGTAACAGGGCATTAAAGGCACCGTCCCACAATAAAAAAATTCATAATGAGCAATTTAGAAGTTTCTTCTCCCAGTCATTCTATCTACATTGCTTGCTGCTCCTGCACCCCTCATCTCAGTTTACTTGAATGACTTTTTTATAACTTGATGCTGTTGCGTTCATAGCCCCCTTTGCATATATAATTATTTTCAATTCCCAGTGATTTTATGCTCATTTTGTCTCTGGTTGACATTGTTTATTCAAAGAGTTTTTATTTAATAAAACGCTTGCTTTTTTTCCCATTATGCTGCTTTGCACATTTCTTGCAATAATCATATATTAAGAATTGTTTTAATTCATAAAGTACTAATTCAAGTAACTAAAGCAGGCATCTGTAGTTCCTGAAGCTCTTGAGGTTTGTTTTAGTAGGTAATGTCAGTGGGTAAGATAGGACTGATAGTACTTAGTTACTTCATATGACACAACTCTTCCATACCATTGCAAGCTTGAACTGCCACTGTACAACAACAACAAAAAAACAAAAACAAATGGAGTTAAATAGTACCTTTTTCTACAGCAAAAAATATAGAGTGATAAAGGTGTACAGTGTGATTCTGCCATTCCCTGATTGTAATTTTTACAGTGAAATCACAGTATATTTGTTTCTTTTGTCATTTGGTAATATTTCTGTGATATTTGTTATCCACTGTGATGAAAGGAGATACTGCCATCCCAGCTAGCTGGAATTTTGTGAATAATTATATGTAACTGGGGGATATCAAAATGATTTGTGCAAGATGCGTGCGTTACAACTGTATTAGAGCAGTATGTTATGAATATATCAAACTTGTTTGTACATATATGTGTGTTGAAAGGGTTTATAAAGTACTGAGCTTATAGATGTATCTGCAGTGTGCCTTGCTGGAAGAGAACAGAAATGTATATACACTATTGTAACTGTTTAAATGTATATATTTTAATAGCAGAAACTGGAACACAGGAGGTTAACCTCAGTCTAGTAAATTGCAGAAAAATAGCTGAAATGAAATTACTTTATGGCAAGGAGACACAATCCCCGGGATTCAATAAAGGGATTTCTCTGTGCCATAATAGTGCAGCAGCTTCTTCATGGAATATGGCTGCTGAGCGATTCAGTAAACAAGGCTGGAGGCATACAGGAGCCTGCTAAAACTATTCTGGCACAGGCACCACTAAATAATGGTAATTACCTCATTTTCTGGTGGAAAACCATGCAAATGAGGTAAATTAGTGATTCAGTAAGAAGGCATGCATCTGTGCAGAACAGTGTCCATTGTAAAAATGTATATGGTTATTGACCGTGTTGATTTCTGCAAAAATCAAAATGGGGGCATGACAGCTCAAAGTAAAGCATGTATTATAATCCTTATGCATAACAATGGCCAAAATATGGCCATTGGCATGGAAAATAGTTGCAAAAATATAAAAATTAAAGTTTATTATTTTTGGGCGATTTTGGCCGTTTAAGCATAGCGCAGGCGGGCAAATGAGATTGTACTGAAAATAAAAAAAATGTAAAAAGACAATTTTAAGTGAAATCTGCATTTTGCCATTATACTGGGTAGCATGTAGAATCAAAACAATAACAGGTAACACTAGTTACTAATGGGAAAGGCTCTGGTCTAGTGGTGTAACAAGGGACTAAGGCAGTGGGGTATGCTAATGAGCAAAATTTACTGAATCACAAAATGGGAGACCATTGTCTGGCTGGACTTAACCATGTAGGAGCTATAAGGTAGAAGTGTAAGCAGGAGAAGCAGCTGACATGAAAAGGGGCTGTGTCATGTTGGTGTAAGCACATTGGAGCCCCACGACTTCCATTTGAGCTTAGCTAAGCACAGCTAAGCAACGGGGTGTGTCTGACGCTGTATTTACTTATTCCATGAAATGGGGAGTGTGTTCGCATCCAGGGGAGGGCCATTTCTGCTTAAAAATGTTTACCTTAGCTAAACAGGTTTGCGTGGTGTGCACCGGGTCTTAAAAAAAAAAAAAACAGAAATAGCAGAACTGTTTAAATTTGACCAGTGCGTTTGCATGCCATTGGGCTTAAAAGGGGTGAAAATGGAAAGGTTAAAAAAAAAAAAAAAAATGGAAAATAGCAGAATAAAAGCAATCAAGTGCAAATAAAATAGCTGGCAGGTGGAATGTATCATAGTCAGTCAATCATGCAGGCAGCATCTGCTGCACAACAGTATAAACTATGCAAACACCTTTCAGTCTGTTTTTCTCACAAATTCTGTACCATTGGTGTACACACTCAGGGGAATTTTAACTGACAAAATATTAGTGGTTGCTGTCATTTTTATACATCAGTATGTGCTAGAGGCTGAGGGCAGTGAGGAGGATAATACTGGCAACCACCCCAGACTGAAGAGGAGGAGAAGAGTGTTCAGACCCAGGGTAACCTACCAAAGCTACATGATCTGGAGATAGTTGAGAGCTACAGGGTGGACAGGGACATACTCCAGCAACTCATTGAGCTGTGCCGGCCTCACCTCAGACTCAGAGCTAACAGAAGGGAGCCCATCCAAGTGGATACTAAGGTATGTGTAGCCTTAAGAATACCAGCTACGGTACTGTCCAAAGACCTATGGGTGACATCATGGGGGTCTCACAGACATCTGCATCCAAGGTACTCCACCAGTTCCTGGATGCCATGCTACCACATGATGGTGATCACATTTACTTCCCCAGCACCTGTGAGGAGTGGACCAGCAATATGCACCTCTTCCACCATGTAGCAGACTACCCAGAGGTACTGAGTGCCATAGACTGCACGCACATCCACATCAAAGCACCACCCAGTGAACAGGGTAGGGTCTACATAAACCACAAGGGCTTTCACTCCAAATGCCAGGTCATGTGCAATGACCAGGGTATTATCGTTAATGTGTGAGCTGGCAGCCCTGGAAGCTATCACAACTCCCACATCTGGCATTCCTCACAACTGCACCAGGAATTTGCCAGTGGGGACATCCCATATGGCCATCTGGTGGGGGATGCTGGCTATGCACTGGAGCTGTGGATGATGACTCCCATCATAAATGCACACACACCCACTCAAGAATGCCATAATGAGGCACACAAACAAACCTGGATCATTATAGAGCATGCATTTGGGATGCTCAAGTCATGGTTCCTCTGCCTTGACATATCTGGTGGAGCCCTGCAATACTGTCCAGATACATGTGCACACATGTTCATAGTATGTGCAATGTTACGCAATATGATCCTGTGGAAACAGCTGCAACAGGAACAGCACGGAGAAGGGCCGCACATCCCCCCCAACATTGCCAAGGTCTGCACAGGCACAGAGGGACTTGGAGGAGGAACCCCCTGAGCCAGGTCCTGTAGGGAGACAGTGGCATGTCCATTATGCCTGGCCTAGGCAAAGAGGCAACATATATCACAAACACTGACAGGGACCCAGGGACTGACACCTCTGTCCGACTCACATACACAGTAAAATGGATGCTTCATGCATCACACTACCTGTACCTTAACATGTATAGGCAGTGTACTGAGTGCATCTGACATAGGCAGCCCTCAAGCGCAGTACTCACAACTGCCACAGGCACAAGGTAAGCCAGTCTTCTTAACAATAAATGAATGGAGTAGTATGTTCTGGTAGCATATATATGGTATTGCTGCATGCATGCAAGGGAATGGGGTGTCCTACTGGGATAGCAGCAGACAACTGACAGTTATGTGGGACACCAGGAAATGTATGCCTAATACTGGCTTCCCCACACTATGCAGTAGAAACCAAGGTGACAAATCCCACTACAGTATATGTGGGGGCTAACTAACTAGGGGTTCATAGGTCACAGGCATGGATGTCAGTGTGGAGGTCCTATACTCACCCCTCAGCCTCACCCAGACAGTCAGCTGTAGAAAACCATAAAGAAATGTCTGGCAAAGGCCCAAAAATGGTGACAGAGATTAAATACCCCCTTACCGACTTTCACAATGATAGCGCAGCATGTCTTGCAGTTGCAGTAAGGCTTTGAAGGATAAGAAGTCTGAAACGCAAGTGTATGCCATTACAATCTGACCTGTGGTGTTTAGTGATATGCCTCTAGTCTCCAAGACAGGGCACAATGCTATGATAAATGGAAGAAAAATGTAAAGCAAATAGCACATTATGTGCAAATATGTACAGTTGACAGGTGTGCCCCCCACCCATATTTCCATAGAAATGCAGTTACATGTATGTTTGCAAGGAAATAGCAGCAGAGCACACATTGCCAGGGTTGTCTCAATCAACATGGTAACTTGCTGCATGTCCACAATATGCAGGGGTGAATAAGCTATGTATATGTGTGGCTAATACTGTCAGGATGTGACCAGCACCTACTCCTGGCTGTTGTGTCCTACTGGCCTAGGTACAGTACTGTGGTTTACATGGCCATGTTCCAAGAACTGCAGTGCCAACTATCCTGCACATCAGCTACACCTATGGCAGGAGTTGTACACACTGTCCAGATGTCAGTATCTGTTAATGCAGGAAAGCTAGACAGGTCATGGACAGGGGGCCGCACATATGGACAGTACACAGCTTGGAGTAACCTACAAAGTGTATACCATACCTCTCAACTGTGCAGACCTATTGCAGAATGTCCAGAGGTTTGCATCATATTTGTGGTCTGTAAAACATGAAATAGTGGTTGTCTGGCAATTCACTGGCAAATCACGTAAGACTAAGGTCAGAAAATAATGATAGATTGTAGTGTCAGGCCTCATACCCTATAGAAACATGCATGCTAATGCAAAACCTGTTATTGAATCACCTTTCTAGGTTTGTAAGGCCAGTACTTAAGAATGGTCCCCAGATGTAGGCCTCTGCCTCCCAATTACTCATGGCTTTGTCCAGATGTCTGGCTCTCAGACGTTGAGAGGTATAGTGCCTAGTAGGACAGCAGGTACCTGAAGGTCAGTGTACTGCCAGTTTATAAAAGGTTGCCACCTTTCTACGTCAGCACTGACAACATGTCACTGGCCAACAGCCATACCCCTGAAATGACACAGGTTGTCACAGAAGGAGAACAAGTATGCCCAGGATATCTGTTCTGCTTGTCATAACATTGCATTTGCTTGCAAACTATCTGCAAAACAAGAAAGGGTCATGTCAAAACAGCAATGGTAGTCAGTGGGGAAGCACATGTCATACCCATAAGAGCAAACAAGCAATTACCAAACCGGTCTCCCAACTGTCTATGTTTAGCAGAACATGATAAACACCCGTCCTCATATGTTGGCCTTCATCTGACTGTCATATTTGGGCCAGTTCAGATGTCAGTCTGTGACAGTATGACAGCTAGGCCCACATGTAGCCTCATAATAATATATAGCAACACAAACCCTCTAAGGACCACTGCAAATGGAGTGGTGCAATGATGGACAACCTGCTAAATAGGTACACTCAGAGGTGTGAAGTCCACAACTTTGTGTATGATGTAACTGCAGGTACCCCACTCACATCAGAATTACAAATACATAATAGCAGCCACTATGGCCAAAGCCTGTGACTGGACTATAGAAGGATAAACAGACACACATAAGGGGAAGGGGAACTACTGGCCAGACAAATGGAGAATGTGCACAACAGAACAAATTGTGCAGTAACATAGGTGCCACTGCCATGCAGTGTATGTGGTAAGTAAACATCACCTGCAAATGTACAACACACACACATGTATGTGGAGGTCTACAACTAAACATAAACCCAAACAATGGACAACTCAGAGGCAAAATCACATGAGAACTCCACAAACCTACAAACCACAGACCATGTAGACTCTACACACCAGGGCCTTGCAAACACTAAGGCCATACCCCAAACCCCAAACACCTACCCTACACAGATAGGCTAATAGCACTGTCCCTCTACCCCATGCCATACAGACTCTGCTGAGGTGAACCCTGTCTGACATACAAAGCAATTCAGACCCTGCCTTGATGGGACTGTTGCACATCTGGAACTCAAGGCCCACTCCATCAACCTCTAGGTACAGCATCAACCTGGGCTGTGATATCAGAACGGCGTGTTGGTGTGACAGATACATGTAGCACACACTTCTCCATCTGTGCAATACACTCCCTGTCAACATCAAGCTAAGTGCCTCAATACCCCTAGTGAAGTGCTCCCTGTATAAGTGTATGGGAAACACAAAATACAGCCCGGTGATTCCACCTGTGTCCCTGCTGGACAGATGATCTGTGTGCTGACATATTGTAACATGGGATACACTCATCTGTATGGGTTATGAGGGCTTCAGGGCCAATACCCTGCTAATGTCATAACAACCTATTAACCTATATACAACTGTCTGTCAGTGGTTCACCACATTACTCTGTACTGCTCTGCCACTGACATACCTGGAAGTCACAGTGCTATGTGGAATATTCTACACATATAATGGACATTTCTGCACAGTAGAATGCACTCTGTACCCACACCCATTCCTCCCAACCTCTGACAGCAAGACATCTGGACAAAGTCATAAATAAAAGTGGGACAAAGGCAAAATGATAGGCATGCATTGTAAATATTGCCCTTACATATTGAGAAAGTTGTTAGAATAACAGTTTTTGCATTAGCAGGAATTGTCTGAAGGTTATGAAGTTTGAAACATTAATGTCCGTCATTATTTTGTAATGTCAGTCTTCAGTTATATGGAACTAACTTGTCATAAAAACACAAGTTAATGTAGACTGGACAAAACTTCAAGACAAACACCTGGACAATCTGCCAAAAATGTACAGTTGAGAGTTATGGACTTTTCAGGTAAGAAGAATACCACACAAGCAGGAGATCCCCAGCCAGTATTTCACAAAGTTGCTGGACTGTTTACACAGCTTCATCAGGCAAACGGCTGTAGCCACACCTCTCAACTGGCCATTTTGGGCAAGAATGTATATAGTCAGGCTCATAATATTGGTCTGTGCATCATGCATATTGTATTCCTCTGGAAGTACTGTGATGATCTGAGGATGTCTGTCACTAGGTAATGACACAATACATTCCAGTGTCAGACTTCAGTTATGTCAGAAAGTGTCTGCTAAAAACAATACAGTACCTCTAGGAAAGTCCTGTTTACTTTTGAGAGGTATGGCTGAAGCACACAAACCCCTGGATCAGAGTACAGCTATATCTGGAACGGAGTCCCACTCTCACTGTAGAAAGTCATACTGGGCATGCTCCTACACGTAGAGAATCACAGGCCACGTGGGAACCCACATCGGACTATATAACTGTAATGTGCATATATGTCTTTGCATACAGGCAGCTATGTATACCTAAACAGTCCCTACACACACCCATCAGACAGGATTACCCTCAGCTAGCTGTAGGGGGCCCATATGTGATATATCGGCATCTGTTGCATATGATACACAGACATATATATGGGCAACATATAACAATATGTCAAGCATACACACACATAAAGGTGGGGAAGAGAGAGACAGACAGTGATAGAGCGAGAGAGAGAAAGAGACACACACAGGGGGGCACACAGAGAGTGAGTCATACACAGAGATACCCTGAATGGCATAGAGTGATGTCCTGCTGCGGACAGTGGCATACCGGTCGTAACCAGCCACACATGCCAGCATGAAGGCGATCTCTGTTGTGTAATAGTACTGAGGTGGGGGTTAGAATATCACACCACCTGCCTCTGTGTGTGCATGTGTGTGCATGTGTGTGCATGAGTGTGCATGTGTGTGTGTGTGTGTGTGTGTGTGTGTGTGTGTGTGTGTGTGTGTGTCTGTAGGTGTAAGTAGTAGGAGGCCGTTCCCACTCAGTGCACTTCCCATTGCCCTACTTCACAAGATCTGCTGCTGTCATTCACATTAGAAGTGCCATTGGACACCTGTTAGCTGTAATAGCTCTGCAGCATGTGCAATAACTGAGTAATACTGTAGTACAAAGAACTAGATAGATAGGGGTACTAATCTCAGTTCTGTCAAATGTAAGTGTGTGTGTGTGTGTGTGTGTGTGTGTGTGTGTGTGTGTGTGTGTGTGTGTGTGTGTGTGTGTGTGTGTGTGTTTGTGTGTGTGTGTGTGTGTGTGTGTGTGTGTGTACAAGTGTTTGTGTGTATGTAGGCTGAAGTTTTTTGAGGCCACCCACCCGCAATACTTCCCAGTGCCCTACTTTAGCACTTCTGTTGATGTCATTCACCTTAGAAGTACCTTTGGGCACTTGTCAGCATTATAAGCTTTATAGTGCATGCAATTAACTAAGTAACATTATAGTACAAATAACTAGATAGGTAGGGGTTTTATTCCCAGTTCTGGCAAATGTGCGTGTGCATGTTTGTAGGCTGAAGTATTTTGAGGACTTTCCTACCCAGTGCATATCCCAGTACCCTAAATTAGCAGTCCTGCTGATGTCATTCACCTTAGAAGTACCTTTGGGCACTTGCCAGCCCTATAAACTCTATAGCACATGTGATAATGGCATAACACTATAGAACAAATAAGTAGATAGGTAGGGGTTCTATTCCCGGTTCTGACAAATGATTTGTGTGTGTGTGTGTGTGTGTACAAGTGTGTGTGTTTGTAGGATGAAGTATTTTGAGGATTTTCCCACCCAGTGCCCTACTTTAGCAGTTCTGCTGATGTCATTCACCTTAAAAGTACCTTTGGGCACTTGTCAGCCCTATAAGTTCTGTAGGGCATGCGATAACTGCATAACACTATAGTACAAATCACTAGACAAGCAGGGTTCTATTCTCAGCTCTGGCAAATGTGTGTGCATAAATGTATGTACAAGAGTTTGTAAGTGTGTATGTATGTATGTAGGATGAAATATTTTGAGGACTTTCCCACTCACAACACTTCCCAGTGCCCTACTTTAGCAGTCCTGCTGATGTCATTGGCCCTTAGAAGTATCTTTGGACAGCACTCAGCCCTATGAGCTCTGTGGCATGTGTAATAACTACAGTGGATATAAAAAGTGTGCACACCCCTGTTAAAATGCCAGGTTTTTGTGATATAAAAAAATGAGACCACAGTAAATCATTTCAAAACTTTTTCCACCTTTAATGTGACCTATAACCTGTACAATTTATTGAAAAACAAACAGATCTGTTAGGGGAAAATATGAAAAATAAAAACATGCACAATAAGCTGGTTGCATAAGTGTGCACACCCTTAAAGAAATACTTTGTTGAAGCACTGTTTGCTTTAATTACAGTATTCAGTCTTCGTGGGTACACACCTACCATCAACTAAAGAGACTTTGATTAACCCCAAATAAAGTTCAGCTGTCCTAGTAAGAGTTTCCTGACATTTACTCAGTTGCCTGCTACAGTAAAAGCCATGGTTCACAGAGAGCTTACAAAGCATCCAAGGATCTCATTGTTGAAAGGTATCAGTCAGGAGAAGGGTACAAAAAAATGTCCACAGCATTGGATTTACCATGGAACACAGAGAAGACAGTCATCAAAAAGTGGAGAAAATATGGGACAACAGTGAGGTTGCAAAGAACTGGAGGTCCCTCCAATATTGATGAAAAGGCAAGATGAAAACTGGTTAGGGAGGCTGCAAGAGACCTACAGCAACACTGAAGGAGCTGCAGGAATTTCTGGTAAGTACTGGTTGTGTATTACATGTGACAATGTCCCGTATTCTCCATATGTCTGGCCTATGGGGTAGGGTTGCAAGACGGAAGCCTTTTCTTACACAGAGAAACATCTAGGCCCAGCTGAAATTTGCAAAACAATACATCATGTCTCCCAAAAGCATGTGGGAAAATGTGTTATGGTATGATGAGACCAAGGTTAAACTTTTTGGCCACAATTCCAAAAGGTACTTTTGGTACAAAAACAACACTTCACGTCAGCAAAAGAACACCATCCCCATGGTGAAGAATGCTGATGGCAGTATAATGCTTTGGGGTTGCTTTTCTTCAGCTGGAACTGGGGCTGTAGTCAAGGTGGAGGGAATTATGAAAAGCTCCAAATATTAGTCACTTTTGGCCCAAAACCTTCAGGTGTCTGCTAGAAAGATGAAGATGAAGAGGAATTTCACCTTTCAACATGACAATGACCCCAAGCATACATTCAAATCAATAAAAGAATAGCTTCACCAGAAGAAACTTAAAGTTTTGGAATGGTCCAGCTGGAGCCCAGACCTAAATCCAATAGAAAATCTGTGAGGTGACCTGAAGAGGGCTGTGCACAAGAGATGCCCTCTCAATCTGACAGATTTGGAGTGTTTTTGCAAGGAAGAGTGGGCAAATATTACCAACTCAAGATGTGCCATGCTGATAGACTCCTACCCAAGAAGATTGAATGCTGTAATTAAATCAAAAGGTGCTTCAACAAAGTATTAGTTTAAGGGTGTGCACACTTATGCAACCAGCTTATTGTATGTTTTTTTTATTTTTCATATTTTTCCCCTAACAGATTTGTTTGTTTTTCAATTGAATTGTACAGGTTATAGGTCACATTAAAGGTGGGAAATGTTTTGAATTGATTTATTGGGGTGTCATTTTTTTATCACAATAAGCTGGCATTTTAACAGGGGTGTTTACACTTCTTATATCCACTGTAAGTAAGAGTGTAGTACAGATAACTAGGTAGGCAGTGTGTGTGTGTGTGTGTGTGTGTGTGTGTGTGTGTGTGTGTGTGTGTGTGTGTGTGTGTGTGTATGTTTGTAGGGTAATGTATTTTGATACCCTTCCCAACCTACTGGCTTCATGGATGGTGAGATAACCCAGCAGACATAGCAATTGGTCTTGTCTAATATATTTCCCATTGCCATATTTTACAAGGGCTCTTTATTTGTGACATGTTGAATCATATAAGCTCTGTGTCTGTGTCATGTGTGATAACTGTGTAACACTGTAGTGCACATAGCTAGGTAGGGGTTCTAAACTCAATACTGGCAACTGTGATACTGTGTGTGTGTGTGTGTGTGTGTGTGTGTGTGTGTGTGTGTGTGCGTGCGTGTGTGTGTGTGTGTGTGTGTGTGACTTACATCATTCCTGTGTGTGTGTTTGGGTAAGAATCATATCTTCTGGGGGTATGGGTTATACCATTTTGAGGTGTTTATTGCCCTACATTACAAGGCCTGCTGATGTCATTCACCTTAGATGTAGCTGTATTCTCTTGTCAACCCTCTAAGCTCTGTGGCATGTGCAATAACTGTGTAATACTAAAGTGGAAATAATTAGATAGGTAGTGGTTCTAATCTCAATACTAACAACTACAGTAGTGTGTGTGAAGCATATCCCCTGTGGATTTGTGTTTGTAGGTTATGGCATTTTAAGGCCTGTTGACCCTCTACCCATGACATTACTTTAAAGACAATGTTAATGGCATCTGCCTCACATGCACTATGTAACACTATACAGCCCATACCAGTCACCTGTACAGATGTACATTTGATGTCCACATGTTTACAACCTATATGTGGTCTGTGTCCCCTGACGATGAGCATTCCTGTGATATAATTGCCAGATATGTCACAGTTACTGTACTGACACACATGCCAGCATCAGAAATCATACCTGACTGACACATCATGTTGATACAATGTCTGTCACTCTATCACTTGTGCAGGTTTGCAGGAGCATTAAACAAGGCCAATTGCTATGTCTGCTGGGTTATCTCACCATCCATGAAGCCATTCACAAGATTACCTGTTGTAAGAGGTTGTGTGTTATGTCCCAGGCTTATAATCTATGTGGAGCATGTCAGGTGTACGCAGCACTATAGTACATACAAGTAGATATGTAGGGGTATTAATATGTCTGTTGGCAACTGTGTATGTGTTTCTCTATGCACAGCCCCTGTGGCTGTCTTCAGTGTGTGTATGTGATGGCTATAACATTTTGTGTGCCTCTTCCACCCTGTGAACTCCCCCATTGCCAACATAGTGTCAGCCCATACAGATGTCATTCACCATGCAAGCACAGTTAGACAGTTTTTAACACCAAGCCACTGTGGTGCATGCAATGGTCATATCACTGTGTATTGTACATTAAGAGATGGGTAGGTCATCTACTCTGAGAAGTGTCACCTCCATGTGCATGTGTGTTTCAATGCATGTCCCCATGCAAGTGTGTGTGTGCGTGTGTGCGTGTGTGTGTGTGTGTGTGTGTGTGTGTGTGTGTGTGTGTGTGTGTGTGTGTCAGATGGCTGTAAAATGTTAAGGGTCTCTGAACCCACCATTGGCAATCCTAGCAGCCCCTGCAATTGTCACCTACTTCAATAGTAGTGGCAGACACTGCCACAATACAGTACTGCTGTGCTATTTGTGTTATGTATCTAATGCTATCATTTGTAAGACTGTGCAAGTAGGGGCTATGCTCAGACCTTCATCAGCTGCCCCATGTACAAGACTATGACTCTGTGTGCACTACCAGCATGGGAGGCCAGACATGCATATGAGATAGCAGACACACATGCTGGTGATTGTCAGGTTAGACTAACACAGGCTGATCTGTGTCAGGAATACATACCCCAAACCTGTCATACACAGGACCAGGCAAACGCTCATCAACTGCATGACGGTTGAGTGGATGGGACAGAAATGGCAGGGGTAACAGGTGCTGATAGCTGAATCTGTTGCAGTTAAAGTAATGGCTAAGCTTGTGAGGGACCTAGTGCCAGCACTCAAGTAACCTCCTCTGTGTATGTGAGCCTGCAGTCCTACAGAACATCCAGGTGACATGTATGAAGGCTAGATGGCTATGTCAAGGGTATGTATGCAAGGTCACACTGTCTGCTGCCACAATTGCCCCTCACACACTGTTGCATGTAAACACACCTGGTAAACATGTACATATACAGCTGTACCTTGGCTATAAAAAGGTCACTGTATTTCCACTCCACCTTACTCATCATTGCTACTGTCAGCAGGCCCACAGCATGCAGATTCACAGACACCTGGAACACAACCAGAATACAGCATGTGACACTACAGTCAGTCAGCAGTAATAACAGCAATAGTGCATCATGGCTAGCAATTTACATACACCTCAATGTGTACCCATAACTACTGCCAGCAGATAGCACCTTACACAGCATGAAATTGCTACACTATACTATAGTCTCCCTCTACATCAGACACATATGAGCATATCTGTGCATGGATGGTATGGATAACAGGGTTGTGACACAAGTATCATCACATGCACAGGAAGTTGTGTTGGATTGCTAGAGGCCTATGCTGGGCCATATGGCTGACATTGTGTGTGTGTGTGTGTGTGTGTGTGTGTGTGTGTGTGTGTGTGTGTGTGTGTGTGTGTGTGTGTGTGTCTGGAATGGTGGTGTTCAACTGGGCAGTGCAGAGGAGCTGTTCGTATCTGTTGGTGACCAGCCTGTGATAGGGATGTGTGAGTATTTGTCTGCATACCATCAAGCCATGTGGATGCCCGACACAGGGCTATGTTGGACAGCTGTGGACTGTACAGGGCAGGATGTACAGTTCACCGTCTACCGGCAGGGATGCGGGAACTGATTCTGCCAAGAGTATCACTGGCACCACCAGGCCCAAGGACAGATGCAGTACTACTCCCTGATGGTGACTGCTGTCTGCTGGATCTGTATCCCTGATGAGACTGGCTAGGACAACATGCCTATGGCCTGCTCTGGTGTGGTGTGGCCAGTACCCTCCCTTTAGTACTGCTTTTGGTACTGCCACTATGGGACTGTGAATGTGCACAGCCACGTGGGCTCTTAGCTGATCATGATGCTAACCTACATCCACCTGGCCAATGCCCTACTTCCACCAGTGCTGAAGCACAGACATTGCACAGTCGAGCAGTGACAATGTCTCACCCCACTGTCTCTCCACAACATCGGCAAGATAATGTATGGCAAACAAGAAAAACACCAAACTAGCACTTGTAATCCAAAAAAGCAGGGCAAACAAAACAGCTTCTATACTCCAAAATGATTTTATTCCACATAGTACAGCTAAAAACTGCTTCAGCCAAATGCAGTACATAAAAAAGCAACACAGCAGTTAAAAGTAATCCAAAAAGAGAAGCGCTTTCGTTACACTGACATATAAAAAGGAACTTCATCAGATAAATGAAAAAAATGCCAATAAACTTCTTAACTACTCTGAAACCAATCACAGCAAAAAATCAGAACAGGCCCTTTTTCCATCAAATAGACTGACAAAACCCAAGCATAGTAAAAAAGGGCATAGTAAAAAAAGGCATAGTAAAAGAAACACATCCCCTCCATTTATAAAAAAAAAAATGTAAAAATGTTATACAAAATAGTACCATTCTAAGGCTGAAATTCAACTAAAGAGAAAAAAGATACATTTTATCTGTTTAAAGCTCTTAATTTAAGTAGACATTTTATATTCTCTGCATCATTTATCCCTGGCCAAAACTGGGCATTTAAACGAAGCTGCCAAAGCAATTCTACTTTCTCAAGTAAAAGGGGCCAGGCACCTTCACGTTCTGACATTATTAATGTTTGTAAAACAACAAATTTGAAACATGCGCAGGACTAGCAATAATCTGTCTTGCTAAAGCATTTGCTTCTTTCCCTAGATGAATGTCACTAAGGTGCTCACTCATTCTATTTTTTTTAATTTACTGTCAGATTACCCTACATTGAAACATAAACAATGAGAGCAAATAGCACAATACACTATTTTACTAGTATTAAAATTAGGTCTACCCTTTATGCTCACCTTATATTTATTAACGAATACCTCACTAGTTTCAAGAATATAGTGACAAAATACACATGAACCACATTTATGCATACAACCTGTTTTACAACTAGGCCCAATGTGTTCAAAGGCTGATTTTAAATTTTGTCCTTTTTTATAGACAAAAATGGGGGAACCACCCAAATGGCCCCTTAGGGTATTTTCTCTCCACAAAATTTCCCAATTCTTATAAAGACTATTCCTAATCATATGAATACTTCTCCAACAGCAATCTATATTCAAACCCCTAGGAATTAGGGTTCCATACTTCAAAATAAAAATAGTTTCTTTCTTTAAAAGTGCATTCTTGATCAGATTCTCATTTAATTCACTTATAAAAACCTGTTCTAAAATGGTTGCTGTTAAACTATCACATTTTCCCTCATGACATTCATAAAAATGCTGAGCTAAAGGGCTCTCTATTTTTTTTACCCTAATATCCCTCAGATGTTCCAATAATCTCACCTTAAACATTCTCTTCATTTGACCAATGTAAAACTTATTACAACCACATCTGATGGCATATATCACTCTCTGAGTTCTACAGCTATACTGGCCATTTGTCTATAATCAATATTATTTATATAGGGGAAAAAAAATAATTACATAAGGGCAACCACTACATTTTCCACATGATAACATCCCTCTAGTAGCAATATGGTAGTGCAATTTCTCATCAGGTTTATAAAATCTAGTATGCACTAGCATATCCTTCACGTTTCTATCCCTCTTGTAAGAGAACATTAACTTTTTTTCAATTAAATTCGTCAAATCAAAATAATTTTTTAAGAAGTCCCAAAAGTGTAAAATACATTTTTTAATATTCTCACTACAAATATTATAAGTAGAAACCATAAATATCTTTTCCACATCTTTGTAATTCATAATATCATTCCTACATTTATTTTTACATAATGGCCCTCTATTATACCTATTATTAAATATCTTATTGATATCTAAGTCAATCAACTTAATATCATATTGTCTTTTTTCAAACATATTCCTAGTGCATAATATTTCATTCATAAATATATTATCATCATTACATAACTGAGAAATTCTCAAGAATTCACCATACGGTAAAGCTTCAATAGTATGTTTAGGGTGGCAACTGGTGCCCATCAACAATTCATTCGGCAAGTCAAATTTTCTATGGATACTAGTGATAATATGTTGTCCTGCAATACCCTGTAAATTAATATCTAAGAAAGAGACTGTTGATCCACATTGTATACCATCAAAACATATATTAAACCTATTTATTTGAATATCCTGTATAAAATCATTCACTAAATGCCTACCCCCTTCACATAAAAAAATTAGATCATCAATAAATCTAAAATAAAATTTTACATAATTTTTAACAAACAATAGGTATAAATACATTCTTGTTCAACTAATCCCATAAAAATATTAGCATACATTGGTGCAAAGGGCGCACCCATTGCTGTGCCTTGAATTTGATGAAAGATTTGATTATCAAAATAAAAATAATTATTTTCTAAACAAAACTTCACTAAATCTAAAATATAATGTGTTAACGGATAATCTCCCATCTGTTTATATACTGCCTCAATTCCAAATACATGTTTGATATTGGTATAAAGACTCTTAACTCTAGTGTCAACCAGTACATATTTTCTTCCCATATAACATTTTTTATTTTATGAAGAAAATCAAAATAATCTTGTATATAAGACGGGAGTTTCTGAGCTTCCTTTAACAACACTTGATGCAAAATAACTCCCAAATTATGTAGAAAATATCTACTGGCCGAAACTATTGGTCTACCCGGAGGATTTCTAATATTTTTATGAATCTTGGGTAGGCAATAAAAATAGGCTGGACCAGAATCTTCCACATTTAATTTGTTCTTAACATCAGCTTCAAACCAATATCCCAATCTCAAACCTCTCTGTATTAAACATGTATACTTATTTTTGGCCTGTTTAACAACATCTTCTGAAACTACACAATATACTGTATCATCACTCAATAAGTCTAAGCACATTTTATAATATTGTGTGTAGTGCATAATTAAAATTGTATTTCCTTTATCCGATGGTTTAACAATTAGTTCCTTCTGTTTAGAAAAATTAACTAATTCAGACTATTCCCTTTTAGATAAATTGTAATTAACCTGTGTCAAATCTAAATTATTTATCAACAAATTAACTTCAAATTCAACCATCGCATGAAAACTTTTAATACCTTCATGTGAAAAAGGGGGCATATAGGTACTCTTGGTATTCACTCTAGAAGTATCTATAACACAATAGGCATTTAAATCACTTTCACAGGATACAAAAGATTCACTTGTGTCTAAATCTGAGACATAATCAACAGTAGTATGTGTATCATTAAATGCAGTTTCCACACCAACATTCAAGGAAGATAAACAGTGAAAATGATACCATAAATGTAATTTGCGCACAAATCTGAACAGCTCTATTTTACACTCATATTTCTTAGGTAAAACAGTAGGTACAAATTTTAGTCCATGATTCAATACAGCATAAATGCTATCATCCAGACAAGTTAATTACAACATTAGTTCCAGAACATAATTCAATACCATTTTGCCCTTTTGTTGTCGCGCCATTGGTGTGGAGGCCCTCCCCTATGCTGTTCCTGGTCCGAATAACTTCTCTTCTGTTGCCTCCCATACACCCTTGGTGGACGAAAATGTTCAGAAAAATAAAAATCATCCACCGGTGATGGCAAAGGTGGAAAATCATTGTTCATGATGTTATTTGCATCTTGTCTAACAACTGTACTTGCAGGCATGTTAGCGTTAGTGGTACTAACAGTTCTTTCTTTAAACCAGCCAGCATTATTATGACGATGAGCTTTGGAATGTGAACGCTGATTGGATCCCCTGAAAAAGGCAGTGCCTTTTTCAAAATCATGGAGATCTCTCTGTATTTTATACATTTTCTGTTCAAGAACTCTTTTTTCTTGTAAATTTAACTTATCTCTAATATCATGTAAACAAGACTCAAATTTCACCCTGTCTAAAGCAGACATTAAATTAGAACAAACCGTATTAATGTCTTTTTTTATATTGGACAGTTTAATAGTGTCTCTCTCAATCAAAATATTAAGCCATTCTCTAGAGCAGAGATGTGCCGCTTTTTCCTATCTCTGCTGAAAAACCTTGTCAACTGCACAAGTTCCAATGAATGGCTCAGAAGGAAATTTAACAGCTCTCAACCCTCGCGGTATGATATCAAGGTCTAAATATCTTTGCAGGCTCTTATAATTATAAAAAGTCAGCATTTCCTTATTCATTAGATTACTTAACTTTGAAATTAATGTCTTTACCTCCACCGGGTAATCCACGGAGCGTTTTCTGATATTAGCAAATGGATTGTTGGCATGCTTGTTCCTTGCTTCAGCTAAAAAATGCTCCCATTTGACTTGCCAAATGAATTTTTGATGGGCACCAGTTGCCACCCTAAACATACTATTGAAGCTTTACCGTATGGTGAATTCTTGAGAATTTCTCGGTTATGTAATGATGATAATATATTTATGAATGAAATATTATGCACTAGGAATATGTTTGAAAAAAGACAATATGATATTAAGTTGATTGACTTAGATATCAGTAAGATATTTAATAATAGGTATAATAGAGGGCCATTATGTAAAAATAAATGTAGGAATGATATTATGAATTACAAAGATGTGAAAAAGATATTTATGGTTTCTACTTATAATATTTGTAGTGAGAATATTAAAAAATGTATTTTACACTTTTGGGACTTCTTAAAAAATTATTTTGATTTGAAGAATTTAATTGAAAAAAAGTTGATGTTCTCTCACAAGAGGGGTAGAAATGTGAAGGATATGGTAGTGCATACTAGATTTTATAAACCTGATGAGAAATTGCACTACCATATTGCTACTAGAGGGATGTTATCATGTGCTAAATGTAGTGGTTGCCCTTATGTAATTAATTTTTTCCCCTATATAAATAATATTGATTATAGACCAAATGGCCAGTATAGCTGTAGAACTCAGAGAGTGATATATGCCATCAGATGTGGTTGTAATAAGTTTTACATTGGTCAAACGAAGAGAATGTTTAAGGTGAGATTATTGGAACATCTGAGGGATATTAGGGTAAAAAATTTAGAGAGCCCTTTAGCTCAGCATTTTTATGAATGTCATGAGGGAAAATGTGATAGTTTAACAGCAACCATTTTAGAACAGGTTTTTATAAGTGAATTAAATGAGAATCTGATCAAGAATGCACTTTTAAAGAAAGAAACTATTTTTATTTTGAAGTATGAAACCCTAATTCCTAGGGGTTTGAATACAGATTGCTGTTGGAGAAGTATTATTTAATTTTGCCTGGAATGCATTTTAAACTTGTTTGAAATGCACTTTAATTAATTTTAATGATTTAATTGTTTAATTGTTTGATTAATGTTAGTAGCTGATGCTATATAAACGTTTTTGCCTGTGTTATGTGTTACTCCTTGAAGGCTTACTGTGGCCGAGGCACTAGAGAATAAATACAGAGCCATACTTGTGTACTGGCTTTGTTGTTTCATACTGTGGTGTAGCAACTTGTTTTTTTCTTTTCCTGTTGTTGTTCGTCATATTCCTAATCATATAACTGTCATTGCTAAATGTGGTAAAAAAAAGCACAAGAAAACTGTTTATTATTATTATTATTATTACTTATTGTTTCATCATTATCCTTTATATTAGGAATATTAACATTATTACTATCCATTGATGAACCACAAGAGACTACCTCAGTCATATCAGTAGGGACCATCCTATTAGGCTTATCACCCAAAATGGGTCTAAAATACCCCCTAGCTCTTTTTTCAATAACTTCCCAACTTAGTTCATTAATCCTCAGGTCAGGATATCCTCTATGTAAGAACATATTTTTTATTTTATCAATCTCATTTAAAACTGATGACCAAGTAGTAACCATCCTCGCCACTCTAACAAATTGTACTTTGACAACTGCTCACTTTTGTGTATAAGGATGGTTACTACTAAAGTGTAAGAAGTTACTGGAATATGTCATTTTCCAATAAAGTTTATCTAGAAATCTATTATTAAAGATGCCTTTAATAATAAGAACATCTAGGTAAGCTATTTGGTCTGTATTAACAGTATGGGTAAATTTCAAAAACGGTGAAGTGTTATCGATGTATTCAATAAAGTCAACAGCAGTTGTACTGGTGCCCTTCCATAAAATAAAAATATCATCCAAAAAGTAGGTATATGACACACAGTAGGTGTACCAATCAGATGGAAAAAGAAATCTTCTCTCCCACTCAAGCATTGCTATGTTGGCATATAAACTGCTACATGAGGACCCCATAACTACCCCCTCTTTCTTACGTTCTGGTTCCTTATTAAACAGAATAACATTTGACTTTAACACCATATCTAATAGTTGTACAAAGGTGTTAATCTGTTGCTGACCTATACCCTTAAGCCTAAAGTATTCTCAGCATCTGTCTTCACCATCATGGGGTATGACTGAATACAGATATTTGACATCAGTGGTGATAAACAAGTAATCTGAATCAAAGATTACTGTATACAATCTCCTTAAAAATCCCACAAATCTATGCACAAATGTGACTCATTCCTAACTACATGTTTTAACTTAGTATCCAGGAATTTAGCTAATGGGTGAGTGACAGACCCTCCAGCATCAACTATTGGTCACATGGGGGCTGGTTCAGGTCTTTGTGAATTTTTGGTAATCCAAAAATTGTAGGTATAACCGGGTATAACACAGACAAGTAGTTGTAGTCGTCCACGGAAATAGACCCATCAATAAAGAGAGGTCCTGTATGAAACTTATAATTCTACAATATGTGGTATTAATCTCATTCTGTGAACTACGATCATATGTTCCACTGTCCAAAATATTTTTATCTTACTATTATAATCATTTACATTCATAATAACCAACCCCCCTTCCTTATCAGGTTTCATGAATCGGATACCAACTGATGACAAAAACAGGTCTAAATTCAATTTTTCATATTCAGATACATTGTTTTTACCTAGTTTGTTACCTGACTGAACTGAATGTTCTGATTTAGAGGGGGGGGGGGGGTTCAATGTACTAGAAATTGTCAAACTATTACTTGGACGAGTATCATTGTGAAACATTAAGTTCAGATTTAATTTACAGACATGAAGTTTCAACTCAGGCAATACTTGCACCAAGTTAATACTTTTGCTAGGAATAAAAGACAAACCTTTAGCTATCAGATCATACATATTAGTATCAATGACAACCGAAGAAAAATGATAAATTTTAAAATCACCAAGGTAATTTTGCACAGTATTTAAAACTGGTGCTGCATATGAGAAGTCATTAGTAGGCATGAGTTCAACAGTCATCTCCCCCCTCTCTGGGAACCTTTGTTGTTCCCTCTGAATTGTTTGGACCCCCTCTGATATTGGTGGTGCCCCTCTTGTCTTGATGCATTCCAGTTCATGTTTGATCTCTGCTTGTCAACAGATGTTCTGATCATCTCAGGGGAGGGAAATTGTTGTTGCTAAAAATCATTCTCAAGTTCATTCTCTACATCAGCATCCTCCATGACAGCCAAATCAGGCTGTTCTCCCATCTCAGAGGCAAAATATGTTCTTCTATTTCACACTTGTGAGTGTGGTGGTGGTGGATAAGGAGTGTTACTTCTATATTTCTCTATGTCGCTTGTTAGTTTTTTTAAGTTTCCTGTACTTAACGGTTGTCATCTGTTCATCTATTGAACTCAAAATGCCATAGAGGTTATCACGCATGGCAGGAAGCACTGCATTCATGATCCTGAGCATCTGTCTGGTATTGCAGTCAGTAAGCACTTGTGCCTCCATGAATGACTGTAACATGCATCTGGTGACACAAGATGGGCAGCAGTCCTTCATCGAACACCCCTGTCCATCTGCCTGTGTGTGACCTCGCCTCCTCTCTGGCAATGGCCGGTGTCTGCACTCATCATAGTCAACACACTAGCCTGTTCCATGCCACCATCCTCAACCTGTCCATTATCCATGGCTGCTGGGGACTGGGTATGTGTGGGCATACTGACTGTGTACAGGGACATTGTGGGTGAAAGTGGGATACCAAACAATGGCACAGATTCAGGCACCAACAACCCCATGTGTGCCTCACTATGAGCACCATCAGCATGGGAGTCTGCTAAGACACTGACATCAGGTTGTGAGAGGGAGAAACACCAACTCCTGTGTTCACCTGCGAGGGGAAGACAACATATGTAAATTAATACCCTGCAGTATTAGGGTCTATATTATCATATTGCATGTTCAGAAGAGTGAATGGCAGATAATAAACCCCATTTAAGAGAAAGCTTAAAACATCGAAATTTCAGAACAGTGATTATTTTCCAATGGAAAACAATTGCTGTTCCGAAAAAAAAAACAAAAAAAAACCCAGTAAAACATTACTTAATGTGGGGGGGCATCGCCCCCCACACCCCCTACTTAAATATACCAACTCCGAGATCGCACTACAGTGCTGAAAAGGCAAAGTAGCGAAAGTGGCCAAATGAATTCTTTCTCGGGGAAAGAATTAGCTGAACAGCCGCTTTGCTATTTTGCCTTTTCGCGCTTTACTGTTCGACAAAGACGCATTCAACAACTTGCGTCTGCGACAGTGTAATAGGGAACCCAGTATTATGTTTGCTGATACACGCACACACACACACACACACACACACACACACACACACACACACAGACACACACACACACACACAGACACACACACACACACACACACACACACACACACACACACGCACACACACACACATACACACACATGCACACACACACTCCTGGTACAGTCTGGTACAGTTTTACCAGCTATGGGCCCTTCAGGGCAGACTTTACGGTACTCCTGACTGCCACAATCCATCTTTTTCACAGCTACTGTAAGGCCCACAACAAAGGGTGACAAACCCTACTGTGTGATGGGCCTAGTAGCAGGATGGTAATTGTGACCAAGACCAAGGCTATTGGAGAGAGCTATACAGTGTCACCAAGTGCATATACACATACTGTTAAAGCTGAATTTCTGCTATACAGACCACACACAATGACAAAGTGTAATGATATGTGATGATAACTGATGAAGAAACTATCACTGCAGTACCTACACAGTTCAGACTCACAGGGATTCATTTCAGACAACATTGCAGGACAGTCTGCAATTTATACAGGAAATATGCAAAGTACTAGGTGCATAGTCTTGAAAGATGATACCAGGCTATTGGCCCTGATGCCCTTATAAGCCTTGCCCAGACTTTTGCCCATGTCACTTCAAAGCCAGTACCTGTTTCCCATGTCCAGCTGGGACACTCCTGGGATCCCAAGGGTGTCTCATCTGTTTCCCATGCAGTCATCTGGCTTCTTCTTCAAGAGGGCTATACACATACTCTGCTAGACATGGGGATGGAATGTATTTTACAGACAGTTTATTGTATGGGATACTACACTATCCTGCCAACAAATACTATACATGTCACAGACCAGGTGAGGGCCTTTGTGTGCATGTTGCATGAGTGGGGATTGTCTTACTGATATGCAGACTCACCATCAAGGCTGATTTGGAAATGGCCTTGCATGCCAGACACAGGTCACCTATGATAAGTCTGCATGAGACTGAGTACAGGGACAGGGCTTTCAGCCTATCTATATAGGATAGGAGTTGCAGACCCTGGATTTCCCTGGTCAGGAACCTCTGTAGTCTCTGCAACTGCTGCGTTTGCTTGGCAAAGTAAATGCAAGAGGGGCCATTGTACTTGGTAATGTGTCTGATAAGGGTGTAGTACAGGGATGTTCTGACCTCCTGGTTCCTGGATGACATACCCATAATTGTGTGGTGGGCCATTTAGACAGCCTTCCATACAATGGTGCCCACATGGTGGGAAACTCTCAGGTTGCTACCATCCTTGGTGCACAAGTCACCTCACACCTGATTGCATGCTCAGTACATTATTACTGTCATAATTACTGTGGATGACATCTGCCACAGCATGGAGAATGATGCATCTCCTGGCATTCAGTTTGTGGCAATGCTTCTTCATCAGCCATTAAATGGGTTAGGGCATCTTGGAGGATGCTCACATCAGTAGGGGAATGTAAGGCTGTGGCCAGCTTGCAAGCAGCTGTAAACCTGGTCAGCCATAGACCACTGCTCTTGTCTTGTACCTCAGATATGTATATCTCAAACAGTAGGGGCCCCAACACCGATCCCTGAGGTACACCACTCTGGAAAACTCTACTTCTAAAGGTGGGTTCCACTACTTTGACCAAGTGGGTACTATCATTGAGCCAGTTAGCTACACATCTGGTAACATACAGGTTGATGCCTAGCAGTGTAGGCGTATGTATCCTGGCTACCTGGCGGTTATTGTGAGAGAAATGGGCTAGGTGAAGGTAGGTGTTTTTCACCATCTTCCCCTTGTCCTTGTGTTTCTTGACCACTTCAGAGAAGTCGACCAGGTTCACCAGGCCTGATCTCCCTTTGACAATACCCCACTGTGTGGGCTCAGGCATTTTGAGGTTGCCAATGTCCCTGATCATAATGTCCTTGATATTGCCTTCCATGCCCTTGAAAACCAGGCTAGTTAGGCTGATGTGCATATTATTGGCTGGGTCAGTGGATTGCTCTGCCTTTGTGTATAGGGATGACACTGGCTGTCCTCTATGCAGATGGGATGACACCGGTGGTCAGACTTTGGTTGACTACAGTGTGTAATGGATCTGAGACCTCATGCCTGAGTTCATGAATGCAGCCAGGGATGGTATCAGACCTATGGAGACTTCTGTCTGTTGCCTTCAAAAGGGCATTATGAATCTGCTTCCTGTTGATGAGGGGCAGGGGGGGGCAGGTGCTGTGCATGCATATGTGTACCAATGGGGCGACAAAGGGTGATGTTTACACTTCATCTGTCTGCAGCAGGTTGCCTATATCTATACAATATGTGAATGTGGTGTTATTGACCACCACTACAGAGCAGATTTGTGTGTTGCCTCTGGGATTGCAGACATATGTGTGGAAGCCTAGTGATTGGCCTTGATAGATGTGCCCAATTTGCACTCAAAGATAGCCTTAGGCTAATTCACCTGTGAACTTATTTGCTTGTGCAGACCAAGGTGACATTGCTTCTAGTAAGGCACCTGTTTCTTCTTGGCTCTGTCCAGCGATTATTTCCACCTATTATGGTATTTGTGTATTGCTGCTGTCTACCACAGATGTTTACACAAACTGGAGGGAAATTATGTTGTTCTGTCAGGTATTGCTGAGTCCATACAGCAATGTAGGTGCTCACATAGTATTGTGGTGTGGACTTGGACACTACTGCTAGTTCCAACTGATGGGATGTTGTCTGTAAAGCTACTTCTACCTGCTCTGAGGAGATCTATAGTCACTTGTGTAAAGTTTATCTTGTTTGATAGTGACAAGGGGGGGGGCAGGGGAGATGGTGACCTGAACAGTGATAGCTATGTGGTAAGATTTTACAAAGGAGGATGACACTGTAGGAATGCTACAGTGGCTACTCATGTTGGTTAGGACCAGGTACAGGATATTTCCACCTGTTGTAGAAGTGTTGACTGGCTGATCTACTGCATTGCTATTGACAAAGCCAAGGAATCTCTGTGCATTCATGTTCAGGTGGCATAGGTCATGCACACTATGGTTGAGTAGTTGAAGTCACCCAGGAGCAGGGTAGACGATTGAATCCTGACAGATTCCAGTAAGTCCCATTAGGTGTGGTGGGTGTCCATAGTCATGGTTGGAGGCCTGTAGCTAGCTATGATTTGAGTAGGTGTTTTGTCAACTGTTAACTGCACTCAGGATATCTCCTGTACATCATATGTTTGGCCAGCCTGGAGGTGTGTATGTGTATGATAATGTTTAACACTCCACCTCCTGTGGCTTTTCAGCCCTCCATTTGGGGTCTAAACATATGATGGGATGAGTAACCTGGCAAGGTTAGTGTGCTCTCCACAGCTGTAAAGCAGGTGCCAGTGACTGCACAAATGTCAGCATCCTACAGTACAAGGTACGCTTGCATTGACATGGGTTTCATGCTAAGACACCTAGCTCCTGTTAGAGCAAGACATCTGCAGAAAGGCACACATCACTGGTGGGCAAAGGCTGGGAAATAGTGTCACTTTTTGAATCTAGCTGAAACACAATTAGTTGTCAACAAAGACGGTGTCACATTCACAGGTCTACTCCACAGGATTTGACATCTGACAATCAGATTATGCTATTATGTTATTACTTCTGTCTGTAATGGGATTCCAGTGATGTGCGAGACAATGCACAACTGTATGAGGCATTGACTACAAAATATGAGGCAGACATGTGGTCAGTTTGCAAAACTCTGGACAGTTGTCAGGTATGGGCTTAGTATATAACATACAGATCAACACTCACTTCTGCACCTGTTGTTTACTATGCAAGTACATTATATAGGTCTCTTACATTTGTAAGACAAGCATATGTATCATAGTAGCATTCACAGGTGACATATAAATATTTACAACATCCCAGGTTGCTGACCTAGCAGTGTCACAGTCAGTATTGGACAACAGACACTCCAGTGGTAGTCATACATGAGCTGACCTTTGCTGGTGTGACTCAGAGGCCAGAGATGTGATCCATATCACTGCAGACAGGGCAAGCAGGAATGGCCATAGGTGCCAAACAGCAGCATGTGAGTCCAGCAGGTCTTGTTGCGACCTAGTGTTTAACTTCCTATTCCACATTATTGCATCCCCCCTTCTGTATTCCATTACAAGCTTAAGTGATTGACATGCCAGTTATAGTGGTGAAGAGTTTCCTCAGAATAATGCAAATGGTTAGGTTTGTGTAGTCACAGTCTGTCTTTGTGTAGATGGGTTCAGACCTGTGTTGAATAGGCAGCAGCTTGCCTTCTGCAGGTAATGCTCATGAGCAGGTGATGGCCTGTGCACCATTCAGTGTCTCCCACTTGCTACTTGCATCCAGAGGAGCTGTGTTATCTTTCCTTTAGCCAATACCTTAGCAACACAGTGCTATAATTACGTCCTTCTTGTGGGTCTTGCCCATTTCCCTTGCCTGTGTGGAGGACATTATGGAAGTGTGGGGGCTACAGCTTCACAGGCAGTAGGTGGAAATACCTAGATTAACAGGGTTTGCCTGGACATGCAATTTCTGCATGACGACATCTGACAGTGATATTTCTGTGACATACCTCCCAACTGTCCAGATGTCCACAGACTGCCCAGAGGTTTGCCTGTTATGCTTAGTCTGTTCCTCAGACAAATTCTGTTTTTGAGAAGTCAGTAGGATAATGTAACGATTGTTGTCAGTAAATGCTGACATCCATTAGTGTTTCAGACATCATACCCTTCCAAGATGTTATGTTATAACAAACCTTGTAACACCAGCAACTGTTTCAGTTTGTAACACCTTTATGTGAGATGTGTCCCTCTTTTCAGCCCCCTGTCCCACAAGTATGTCATGTTTTGTCCAGATGTCTTGCAGTAAGATGTTCAGAGGTATGGTATATCATCATTTAGTGAATACACTCCTGATATCATCCCAGTGCCTTAGCAGACTCCTGGAAGTGGTATGTGCAGTGGCCATAAATATGGTTCCATATCCTGGACATTCTGTGAAAAATCTGCACAGTTAAAAGTTATGTATGGCTGGCCATTGTTAACAGACTGCCAAGACTGTGTAGCAGTGTTGTGTGTAAATGTTTGTTGGGCTGAGTAGGGAGAGTAGCAGATGTGAGTGTCATAGTTCCTTTTCTATCTGACTGTGCATGCTGCTACAGTTGCTGGTGGTCTGTCAAGTGTATATGTTTGTAGGGGCAGACTGAGAAATGTCCTGTAACACCTCAGGATTCCCAGTAGACTGTGAGTTGGGCCAGTATATGTCAGTGAAGTGTGTGACTGGCAATCAGGATATTTTTGTTCAGTCGTTCTACTCTAGAGTTTATTTGGGGTACTAGTATGTTGCTGTGACTGTGGTGCAAATGGTTGTGGGTGGACAATTTCTCACCAATGTCTGCATTTCCCTACAATTCCATCCCTGTAGTGCATGATATATTTGGAAATACATGAGTAATTCCTCAGAGCTGATTTGGGGTAGAGTCGTGTTGTTCTTACTGTGGTTCAGAAAGTGCTGAGTGTAATGGTTGTCAGCTCTCAGTGTTGTTTGTCTTCAGTTACATGACTGCAGTCATACCTCTCCACTGTCCAGATATCTAGACACTATCCAGATGCATGGTTCATATGTTTTGTCTGTTCCCCATAACTGTGGCTTTCTGACAAATCATTGGGATGATGTGAGCATTGATATTAGTAAATGATGACAATCGTGTTTCAGAGCTGGAATTTATCAGAAAATGTATGTTAAATCAAACCATACTACTCTAGCAAACCACTACACATATAACAGCCATATTTCAAATATGTCACTATTGTTTACCCTTTATCCCCCTACTTTGTCAGGCTTTTTGCACATGGTTTGCAATAAGAGGTTGGTTATATATGTGTATATATATATATATATATATATATATATATATATATATATATATATATATATATATATATATGGGTCCCCTTGACTTGATCGACATGCCAAAACACCGACGCTCAGAAGACCGAATCCAGAAGACCGACGAGACAGATGATCGACAAGGTGAAATCCCGACAGCCGAAACACCAACATGGGCAATGTGTGAGCGCGACTCGGCAAGTGTACGATAGTGAGGGATTTAGCGTTAGGGAGCGGACAGGTAAGTGTGAGATAGTGAGGGATTTAGGGTTAGGGTGCGGGAAAGGTGAGTGTGTGGTAGTGTCGGACTTAGGGTGCGGGTAAGGTAAGTGTGGGATAGTGACGGACTTTAGGTTTAGTGGTGGGTTAAGTGAGTTAGGGTTAGGGTGCGGGTAGGGTAAGTGTGCAATAGTGACGGACTTTAGGTTTAGTGGCGGGTTAAGTGAGTTAGGGTTAGGGTGTGGGTAGGGTAAGTGTGCGATAGTGACGGACTTTAGGTTTAGTGGTGGGTTAAGTGAGTTAGGGTTAGGGTGCGGGTAGGGTAAGTGTGCGGTAGTGTCGGACCTTAGGATTAGGGTTTGGGTTACGGTTAGTGCATGTATAGTTGTGTGTAATGTGTAGTTTACGTTTTGTGTATCGGTGTTTTTGGTGTCGGTGTTATGGTGTTCGGTTTTGTGAGTTGTTGGTTTTGTGTGTTTTCGGTCTTTTGGTGTCGGTGTTTTAGGTGTCGGCTTTGTGGCGTGTCGGTGTTGTGATAGGGATCTATATATATATATATATATATATATATATATATATATATATATATATATACATATATCTATACACACATATATATGTATATCAGAGTACTACGGATATATATTCTTCCCTTATGTTAAAAGACTGTAGTGTACTCCTGTGGCTTTACTTGACAGAGGCACTAGGAACTAAGGTCAGGTGGCAAGATGCCAGGGTAATCCTATGGGCTAGGCTTGTAAAGGCTCTAGGGTCATTAGCCTAGTACACACCTGTGAACCTATATGTTTGTAATAACATTACAAACTCCTATAGCTCAGATGGTGTAGAGGTATGTTGCAGAGATTGTAGTGCACAGGGTTCTGGTTTCAAGACTTGGTAGTGATGACTTTCTTTCATTCATGTTAAATGGCCATAATGCATGATATATTTGTAAAAGCATTACAAACCTTCACAGCTATATTGTTGTGATTGCAGTGCACAGCATCCCAGATTCAAGACTTGGCTGGACTGATTATTTTGTTGCTGGGCAGAACAAGGACTGATGGAGACAGAGTGATTAAGGCATTTTTAAGCAGTTGTAAGTGGATTTGCTCAGTTTTGCGTGAACTTAAGCGTTGCTAACAAATGGTTAAGTCCTCTTAGCTTCACTTAACACCGCTTACTCCTGCTTACATCCGTGCTAATTTTAATTAAAGAAAGAAAAAAGGGTGATAGGAAAGTGGTGAAATTGGGGCAAGCAGTGGGTAAAACATTAGGAAAAGCAGCTAGGGATGTTCAGGACAGGTGTAGGAAAGGACCATAGCTCTACATTTCTTCTGCAGCAACAGCTGTGAATAATGTATAGAATTTGGAATTTACAGCCTCACACCCCAGAGGGAGGGGTGTTGGTGACAGACAATTGCAGAATAATTTGTGGGTAGATTGAATAGTTTCACTGTAAATGGGGGCAAAATGTAGAGCTATGTACGGGGCAATGATTTTTTTGTGGGGCAGCTACCCTTTTTTTGAGGTGAGAGTGGAGTGTTGGGGAACGGCTGTAGGCATGTTTGGGGAGGTAGGTTGGGTAGGATAGGTAGCATTTGCAGACATATAAGACACACAAGACAGCAGACAGGGGAGGTATATGACACATGAGGGGGTAAATACCTTGAACTGGTGGGTAGTTGGGAATCAGATGCCCATGAGCCCCCAAATGGATACAGTGGAACTGACATCCCCACCCATGGGTAGTCACCACTGCACCTTCACGGCCCTGAAGTTGGCTGCGCTGGGGGCTGAACAATAGGGGCAGCCTGCCCCTTGAGGTGTGCCAGGTGGCCCTCCATCTGGTGCAGCTGCCCTCCCAACTCAGAACAGATGACACTGTGCACCATACCCTGGAACATTTTACAGGTGACAGGATCCTCTCTATGCCTATGCCCGGGGGGATGGGCCCCGTCCCCTGAGGTGGTTCCACACAAAGGTGATGCAGGACCAGCAGAGGAGGATGTTCCAGGTTGGGTCCCAGATGTGCTGGGGCCAGGTGCAATGGACAGATATGGCAGGACAGGTGGATCTGCTGGGAACACTTGTTGTGGTTTTCCCAGATATATTGGTTAGTCATGAACAACATATTTCAAAATTAGTTATAACAGCATGTGTGGGTGTTCCCATTAATCCATACCAACTGATTTGAACCAATTGCATAACAAACACAACACATGCATAAATGGGACAACAGTAAGCATTTTAACAGCATGCAAGTTACATTGACAGCAACAAGTAACCAATAATGGTATCTGAACAAGGTATGTTAATATGCAACCAATGAAATATATGAAAAATAATAGAACACATGACCCAACAATAGGTTTTGAGAACAACATACCCGTAGTATATGAATAACAATTATTGATGCAGATTACTGTTGGGGGGAGATAATAAGTCCATTAGCAACTGTATTGGCTTATACTTTTCACAACAGTACTGCTCAGTACTACACAGGTCTGCCCTCACTTTACTTCTACCTATGGCCCTTAGCTTCTGTGGCACATACATACCTGTTAGATTGTCAACTTGTAATGGTCTGGGACAGACTGGGTGAACTGTGGCTACTTTACTGTAGGGGGCTTGTACATGTCAGGGTTACATACTTGATAAAAAAGGAGTACCCTGCAATGATGCTGTGTGAGTCTGCTACTAGCATAGTTCACCTGGATTCCTATTATTGTCCAAGGTGATTGGCAGCAGTGACCACTAGCCATGACTGAGTGACAACTGAAAGACATGTATCAGGAAGAGGGCATGGTGTATGTACCTATCCTGCTGTCATTTGCAGTGGTGGTGTTGGACAGTGGGACAGTTGTACACAGTGTATTGGTATACCCTTCAAACAGCTACTACAAACATTTCATTACCTGTAAGACCTGTGGAGAAAATATCTGTTACCACTATCTGACTGTTTCTACAAATATGCAAGATTCCTTGTGTGTATATATGCACATATCTCGTACCTCTCCCTGGATTAGAACCATGTCTGGGCATGCTAAAATAAACTACAAGGCTGTTCCTCATCACACTGAGCTACTGTTGAAATTCTGCCTTTTGTTTGACTGTTTTCTGCCTAATACTCTATGGGTTAGACAATCTGACCTTGGAATCCTGAGATTCATGCATGACAGATAGTTAGTGTACTGTGTAGTAATCCTTTGAAATTATGCGATCTGGAAAGCAAAGGTTAACACAAGGCACTGCAGCAGGGGACAGGCTATAATACATTTGACATTACTCTTCAGGGTTCGGATCTTAGTGCATAGCATATGTCATATTTCATATATATCTTGATTTACAGCTCCACAATCTACTGTTTTGCATACTGGCTGATTCTCAAAGCAACCTCTGTTAATTCATGCTGTCAAAGCCATATTTTCTGTGCAGAACATGTACACATTGTATTTCTACAACAACATACCAGAATAAACACAACAGCTGGTGGTTTAGTTTTTTTTTTGTACTTATATGACACAGTGCTCTACTAGATGTGCTGGGGCCAGGTACCACAGCCAGATGTGATGGGACAGGTGGATCTACTCAGATCTGCCTTCCCAAATGTATTATGGTGTTGTAGTTTTCCCAGATATATTGGTTAGTCATGAACAACACATTTTAATATTAGTTATACAGCATGCATTGGCGTTCCCATTAACCCAAACCAACAGATATGAAACAGTTGCATAGCAAACAGAACACATGCATAAATGGGACAACAGTAAGCATTTTAAAAGCATGCAAGTTACATTGACAGCAACAGTTAACCAATAATGGTATTTGAACAAGGTATGTTAATATGCAACCAATGAAATATATGAAAAATAATAGAACACATGTCCCAACAATAGGTTTTGAGAACAACATACCCGCAGTATATGAATAATAATTATTGATGCAGATGACGGGTGGGGTGAGAGAGAAAAAAGTCCATTAACAATTGTATTGGCTTCTATTTTTCACAACAGTACTGCTCAATACTCTACGGGTCTGTCCTCACTTTACATCTACATATGGCCCATAGCTTCTGAGGCACATACATACCTGTTAGACTGTCAACTTATAATGGCATGGGGAAGACTGGGTGAACTGTGTCTACTTTACTGTAGGGGGCTTGTACATGTTATTGTTACATACTTGACAAAGAAGGGGTACCCTGCAATAATGTTTTGTGAGTTTGCTAGTAGCACAGTTCACGTGGATTCCTGTGTCCAAGGTGATTGGCAGCAGTGACCACCAGCAGTGACAGTATGACACTTGAAAGACATGCATTGGGAAAAGGGCATGGTGTATGTACCTATCCTGCTGTCATTTGCAGGGATGGGGTTAGACAATGGGACAGTTGTACACAGTGTATTGTTATACCCTTCAAACAGCTACTACATACATTTCATTACCTGTAAAACCTGTGGAGAAAATATCTACCACTATCTGACTGTTTCTACAAATATTCAAGATTTCTTGTGTGTATATATGCACATATCTCATACCACTCCCTGGATTAGAACTGTGTTTGGGTGTGCTAAAATGAACTACAAGGCTATTCCTCATCACAGTGAGCTACTGGGGAACTGCTGTCTCTTGTTTGACTGTTCTCTGCCTAATAATCTGTGGGACAGACAGTCTGACCTTGTAATGCTGAGATTCATGCATGACAGATAGTGCACTGTGTAGTAATCCTTTGAAATTATGCAATCTGAAAAGCAAAGGTTAACACAAAGCACTGCAGCAGGGGACACACTATAATACATTAGACATTACTATTCAGGGTTCAGATCTTAGTGCATAGCATATGTCATATTTCATATATATCTTGATTTACAGCTCCACAATCTACTGGTTTGCATACTAGCTGATTCTCAGAACAACCTCTGTTAATTCATGCTGTCAAAGCCATATTTTCTGTGCAGAGCCTGTACACATTCTATTTCTACAACAACATACCAGAATAAACAGAACAGTTTGTGGTTTAGGTTTTTGGTGTACTTATATGACACAGTGCTCTCCTACTGCATATGCTTTAGATAACTATTAGTCTGGCAAACATTTCTTTAATCGTTACACACAGAACACATTAAACTATATACTCCTTCTTATTTATTTCACTATATACTGCAAGATACATCTGTACTCACCAGCCTGTCAGCGCAACCTTGTCAGTCTGTTTGCATGGGCCTCAGCATTGCTAGACCTCTGCATTGCAGCTGTGGGGAGAAAATAAACATTATGCATACCTATCTATCACATACACATGCTGGAATTTGGTACAGCTCTATCTGGGATACATACGAACTGCTGGAGCATGGTTGTCGCAAGTGTCCTGGATCCATTGGGCCAAGAGCACCCCCTTCCTCTGCTTTAGGTTGGCATAGTGATGCCATACCTGCTTACCAGTTCAGAGGATGCCAGTGACGCTGGTCAGATTGTGTTCCAGATGGTTCCAGTCCTGTGCTTTATACTGTGAGCCCTGGTAATGGGCTTGCAGCAGTCTGTCATGGTTTGCTACAAGGAGCCCAGCCATGACTCTGGACTCCAAAATGCCCCAGAGCTGCTCCCGAAAGCACGAGCCCTCACCAACACCTGACATAGTTCCTACTGAGAGGAAGCTACAACAGATTCTGACTGTATTGCCACCTGCACCATATAAATAAGGCTATATTCCCACCCTTTGCTGTCATTGGACCATTTTGAAAATACTAAGCTCAGCTAAGAAGTGCACAAATCCTCTAAGCTGGGTTGAATACTGCTTAAAGGGGTAATTGCTGATCATTGGTTAACAGTGCACAAATCTGCTTAGCTGAGCTGACTGCTGCTTAGTATTTACATCTAAGCAATGCTTAAACCAGCTGAGCATAGCTTAGCACTGCTAACCACTGCTCACTTTTCATTTTTAGAAAATATCAGAATAATGACCTAATTAATCATTAATGACATATTAGTAAGTGCATATGATTTACTTTACAGGAGATTCCTCTATGTGCTTTCATTCCATTACCATGGGGTGTGACTATACTGTATGGGACACTTGTGTATACATGGATGATTCCACATGTTATATGCACTCACACATCCATTTTAGACCAGCTACACTACCCTGGTTGACAAATATCAATTACTCCATAATTTAAAATAAATATAATTTCAACACTGCTTTCCCATATAAAAATAAAGTGCCTGTCTTGGTAGTCAAACCATGAATGTCTGCATGCAAAGCTGGGTCTCTAACTACTACGCTATCATGGCGTTAGGATTTTACCAGTATATTTTTATTTATCGCCTATGGGATGTTTAAGCAACGCAGAGCAGAGGGCCATAATGCACATACCCACTCAGCTATGCTTAAACATACCTTAGAATGGAAAACAAAATAATACACTCACTTTATTTACATGTATCTGTACTCCTTGTTAATCACAGTAAGGGAAATTGCAAGGGGACACATAGGGAGAGCTTTTAATTATTGCTCTTACAAACGTAAAAAGTGTGACTGTGGTTTTCTAGGAAATCATTGGGAAATCACTTGGGGTTTAAGTCAGAACATAATGACAGACATTTGGGTTTCAGACTTCATACCCTTCAGGAAATCTGTGCTAATGCAAACCTTTTATTCTATCAACTTTCCAAGTTTGTAAATGCAATATTTAAAAATTGTCCCTATTTTTGGGCCTTTGTCCCCCCATTATTTATGGCTTTGTACAGCTTTCTTGCTCTAGGAGGTTGAGAGATATGTGGGGCAGGCATCTGGGCATTCTGCGGAAAGCTGTACTGTTGAGGGGTATGGCCATATGGTTATTTTGCAATGCAGGGGGGGGTGTGACAGTACCGGTCACATATCCCCTGCATTGCTTCCTATTGGAATTGTTGCTTTCAGTTTCTGCAGACACTGAAAGAATTTGCAAAGTTCCGTATGGCACATTGACAATGCAGGGGTTGTATGACAGTACCTGTTACACACCCCCTGCATTGTTTCCTGTTGAAATTGTTGCTTTCAGTGTCCAATGACACTGAAATCACTTGCAAAGTGCCATACAACATTTTGACAATGCAGGGGGTGTGAGAGAGAACCTGTCACACACCCCTGCATTGATTTCTTGCTCCCCTATCTATTTCAGTGTCCCAAGACAAATTTGATTTCAGTGCCCATGGACACTGATGTGTTTTTTATTGTTTTATGATTTCCAGCATCTATCAAACATCTGAGGAAAAGCCCTTGCCTATGCATTTTCTCTGGTATATGCTAAATACTACCTGATTTGAGCAGTGGGGGGTTGACGTGGGATAGGGTCAGATGACAAGAAATCATGTAATTCTGCAAGCTTTCTCAGCAGCAATATTTGATATTTTAATTTAAGAAGTATCTGAGAGTGAGACACAGCATTCTATATCCTGTCTTGGACATGACAACATCAAGATCCACTCACCACATCTGCCTTGCTCTGTAGTAAGTAAGGTCATAGGTTATAGTAACTCTCTTAGATATAGTCAGGAATATAACAATGCTTAGCTCAGACATTTTTCTTTATTTATTTGAGACTGTCCTGCAATGCAGTTTTAAATATTTCCTGTGAGTTTGAACTCTGATGTCACTATATATATATACATATATATATATATATATATATATATATATATATATATATATATATATATATACACACATATATATATATATATATATATATATATATATATATATATATATATATATATATATATACTATTGTCTTGTTCTTTTATTATTGATTAACTATATTTAAATCTTTCATCCTGGTTGATCTGTGTAGAGATATTTAAGTTCTGAGAGTACTTGCATATTTATTTGGTGACACTGTGTAGGCCACTTGTAATATCCTTGTCCTTTGCCAAACTACCATTTTTATTAATAGTAACATTACACAGTAAGAATGTACACCCTTTAGTAAGGGTCTACCTTATAGTCTGGGCAGAATGGGACATAGCTATTAAAACTGTGCCAGTCTTTCCCAGGTATGTGTTTGTGTGTATAAATCAAACCTCAAAGAGTGTGTGTCAGCATTTTGGGCAGAGATATGAAGCACTGTTTGGACAGAGTGGGTGTTGGAGGTCTTGGCTTGGCCACTCAGGTAATATGTCAACCCTATAGCTGTGCCAGTGCTGAGTCTTTTTGGGGATTGGGAGAAAGAGGGAGAAACTAGCCCTGGACTGACAGTGGTCTCTGTGTGGTCTTAAGGCACATTGCACTTGATGCAGAAAGCTGCATCTGGAAATACTGTGTGTGTACCTTATCACCCTCTCAGTGTATATCCCACACTGGTGCCAGTGGTGAGGACATAGACTCCTTGATTACAGGTCCAGTGGTGGGACATCACATTTATTGGTTGGCAGTGATGGGATATCCATATATTGGGATTCAGTGGTGTGGATATTGAACCTCTTTAGCCTGTAAACACTGGTCACTAAAGAAGGTGTTTATACTCTCAGACAGCCACACAGAGAGCATTCAAAGTTTCAAATAAAAATAGTTTTATTTATTTTTGTTAGCTTAGTTAGTCAGGGAGAGCAGGCAACAATGTCAGCAGAGGAGTATGGCAAGCAGACAATGAGCCAGTTCGCTGAGATATGCCAAGACAAAGGACTGGTGCATGTCATTCTGACTAAAGCAGAACTAATTGCAGTGTCAGTCACAGCTGCATCACAGACCAGCAATGAGGAGGACAACCAGACTGGCCTTGGGGGTGTACAATTCTCAGAAAATTGACAGTTCAAGGTTGCCTCAGAGGACATAAAAATCCATTTGGAGTTAAAGAGCCTTGAACTGGAGGCCAAATGCTGGGAAACAGAATCAGCAGAGAGACTGTGGCATTTGGAGGTCGAGGCAGAATCAGCAGAGAGACTGATATGTCTGGAAGCCAAAGTAAATGAGAGGCAGAGGCAACATGAAAAGGACATGTTGACTTTTCACCAGGGTCATGGAGGTAATGGGGAAGGGAGTAACTGAAACTCAGAAGCAATAAAGGTCAGAAAATTTCTTCCACGATTTACAGAGGGTGATACAGTTGATATTTTTATTCATAAGTTTGAAAGGGTATGTAAGCAGTATAATGTTTACAAAGGGCTCTGGGTACAGTTCCTGCCACCTTACTCCTCGGTAAAGCTGTAACTGCTATTTCTAAATAACTGATTGCTTAAATTATAATGCTGTTAAAATTGTTTATTAGAGTGTTTTAAGTTAACATCTGAAACTTATAAAAACAGTTTTGTGAGCGTAGGTGCAAGGTAGATGAAAGTGTGTGTGAATATATTGCTTGGTTAAGCACTTATTTTCATTGATGGGTGAGTGGGTGTCAAGTCATCACTTTTGAAAAGCTGGCAGACCTTTCTGTGAGGGAACAAGCCCTTAGCACTTTGGCTGAGGACAATGAGAATCGGATACCCATAGGAAAGGGATACCCAGTGCTGCTCATGGGTCTAAGGGGAACCATGTTGGGCAGTCTAAACTATCCCAACAGAGTCCACCAATACCAGCGGAACCACTAGTTTAGGTCCACAGCCAGGATCAAGGGTTAAATGTTTTAAATGTAACCAGTGGGGGCATGTAGCATATAGATGTCCATGGAGATGAGGTGGGGAATAAAAGGTGAGAGAACCAGTAAGTGGGAATGACAGAATGCCAGCAGTAAGTTGTCTGGTGACAACAAGGGTACCAAACTACCACAAGAGCTTATAACCTATCTTAGTAGATGGAAAACAGGCCACTGCTAAGAGAGATACAGACGATGACCTAACCATTGTGAAGCCTGCAATGGTTAAGGAGGAGTACTACATGCTTGGGCAGTCTACTCCAGTCAGAGCTTTATGAGGGACCCTATCCCAAATACCTTTGGCTAGGGTTCACCTTGACTGGAAGAGTAGAAAAGGAAGCACACAAGTAGGTGTGTTTGAGGATATCCCTGCTGACAGGGAATGATTTTGATAATGCAGTACCTTGTGAGTGCATGCAGTAAGGCTTGGAGAAAAGCATGTGGGTCTGGTAGCCTGGTAGGTGACCCAGACAAACTGCACACTTGAAGCCAGGACTGGTGAGGTGGCTACTTCACGGAAGGCGCTACCCTGTAGCAGTGAGACTGAAGGTGAGCCACAGCTGCTTGTGGATACTGATTTTCCCTTATGCAGAGTGACTGCAAAGGCAGAGGTGAGTACTAGTAGTACCCATGCTGGCAGTGAGGCACTGCTGTCACAGAATACCAGACTTCCTGTGGAAGGAAGCTGGGAAGGGTTACAAAGAAAGAGTTGAGACAGGCTCAGCTCTCAGACCCTTAATTACAGGGCTTGAAGGAAATAGCCAGAGAGGCACCATATTCTTAAGGAAAAGGGGAAGCTGTATACTAGAACAAAGGGTTACTGTATATACAGTGGACTCCTGAGGGGGGGGGGGTTAGAGGGTGAGAGAATATAGCATTTGCTAGTGCCCAGAACTACCATCTGCCACTTATAGCCATAGTCCATGACATTACCTTTGTAGGTCATAGAGGCATAAAGCATAAAAGAGACATGTTATGCAGAACTTTTATTGGCCTGGGATTTCCAGGAATGTAACAGGGTACTGCGGGATCTGTGAGCAGTGCCTAAAGGTAGGCAAGGCAGGAGACAAGGTGAAAGCTCCATTTGTGCCTTTGCATGTGATTGAGTAGCCACCTCAGAGGGAAGCTATGGATATTGTGGGGCCTCTGAGTACCCCAAGTTGGACAGGGAAGAAGTATATCCTAGTGGTAGTAGATTATGCTACCAGATACCCTGAGGTGGTGGCTCTGTCCTCCATTGAAGCAGAAGAGGTGGCAAATGCTTTGTTAAGAGATTTTTAGCAGCATAGGTCACCCAAAATAAACACTGACTAACAGAGGTGCCAATTCCATGTCGGACCTGCTGGCTTGTTTTTGAAGCACTGTAGGGTAAATCACCTAAAGACAACCCCTACCACCCCCAGACTAATGGACTGGTGGAGAGGTTAAACTCTACACTAAAGACCATGCTATGGGCATTTGCAGGCCAGTTTAAGAGGGAGTGGGACAAATATCTGCCCCATCTGTTATTTGCTTACAGGTAGGTGCCCCAGGAATCCACAGGTTTTTCACCCTTTGATGGGCTTAAGGTGAGGGGATCTTTTGTGATGAGTGGATGATGAGTGTGAATGCCATGAGGAGTCTGTTATGGCATATGTCCTGAACCTCAGGGCAAGGCTCGGGGAACTCATGGGCTTAGCCCAGGGGAATCTGGCAGTAGTCCAACAGCAGAAAAAGGTTTGGTAAGACAGGAATGCTCAAGCTAAAGAGTATGCTGTGGGACAGCAGGTTATGGTTCTCATTCCTGTCAGACACAACAAGCTGCATGCAGCTTGGGAGGGACCCTTCAAAGTGGTAAGAAAGGTCAGTGATATTAACTACATTGTAAACACTGGTCACTAAAGGTGTTTATACTCTCAGGCAGCCACACAGTGAACATTCAGAGTTTCATATCAAAATAGTTGTATTTATTTTTGTTAGCTTAGTTAATCAGGGAGAGCAGGCAAGGATGTCAGCAGAGTATGGCAAGCTGACAAGGAGCCAATTGGCTGAGATATGCCAAGACAAAGGACTGGTGACTAAAGCAGAAATAATTGCAGTGTTTGTCACAGCTACATCACAGACCAGCAACCAGGAGGATAACCAGACTGGCCTTGGGGATGTACAACGCTCAGAAAAAGAACAGTTCAACGTTGCCGCAGAGGAGTTAAAAATCTATCTGGAGTTAAAGATTCCTAGCTGGAATTTTGTAAATAATTACATGTCAATTGTGAATATCAGTATGATTTATGTAGAAGTGTCATGAAAGGAGATAGTACCAGCACAGTTATCTGAAATTTTGTAAATAATTATATGTCATTGGTGTATATTGAAATGATTTTTGTAAGATGTGTGTGTTACAACTGAATTAGAACAGTACGTTATGTGTTTTATCAAACTTGCCTGTACAAACATTTGTATTGAAAAGGGTTTGTAAAGTATTGAGCATAAAGATGTATCCATAGTGTATCCTGCTGGAAGAGAACAGAAATGTACATACACTATTGTAGCTTTTTAAATGTATACATTTTAACAATGGAAACTGAAACACAGAAGGCTAACCTCAGTCTAGTAAATTTCAGAAAAATAACTGAAATTAAATTACTTTATGGCAGCAAGGAGACACAATGTCTAAAACTAGGGAATTTCCTGTATTGTCTTGGAAGTGTTTTATTGTTTTATGACTTCCAACATCCATCAAATATCTGAGGAAAATCCCTTTTTTGTGTATTTGCACAGGTAGATGCTAAATACTGCCAGATTACAGCAATGAGGATTTTACTTGGGATAGACACAGGTGTCAAGAAATGATGTCATTTTGCAATCTATCCCAGCAGTAATATTTGAGATATTAATTTAAGAAGTCTCTGAGAGTGAGACATATCATTCTGTATTCTGTCTTGGACCTAACAACATCAAGATCCACTCACCATATCTGCCTTGCTCTGTAGTAAGGTCATATGTTATAGTAGCTCAATTAGATACAGTCAGGAATATAGCAAAGCTTAGGTTAGGCATTTTTCTTTAAATATTTGAGACTGTCCTGCAATGCTGTTTTAAATATTTCCTGTGATTTTGAACTCTTATGCCACTGTAAATATATGTTTAGTATTGTCTTGTTCTTTTAATATTTATTTTTAAATATATTTAAACTTTTCATTGTAACTGACCTGTGTAGAGATATTTAAGCTCTGAGAGTACTTGCATATCTGTTTAGTCACACTGTGTAGACCACTCCTAATAGCCTTGCTCTTGTTCAAATTAACATTTGTATTAATACTAACTTTACATAGTAAGATTGGGCATCCTTTGTTAAGGGTCTTAAAGTAGCCAATAAGGAGTTAGCTGGTAGCAGTGATAACTACTTTATAGTCTGGGCAAAAGAGGGCATAGCTAGTAAACCTGTGCCAGCCTTTCCCAGGTGTGTGTGTGTGTGTGTGTGTGTGTGTGTGTGTGTGTGTGTGTGTGTGTAAATCAAACCTCAAAGAGTGTGTGTGTTAGCTACTTGGCAGGGACATGAAGCACTGGTTGGACAGAGAAGGTGCTGGAGGTCTTGGCTTGGCCACTCAACTGAGATCTCAACCCTATAGCTGTGCCAGTGGGGAGTCTGGGGGTCTGGAGAAAGAGGGTGAAATGAGCCCCGGACTGACTGTAGTCTCTGTGTGCTATTAAGGGAAATTTCACTTGATGCAGAAAGCTGCGTCTAGAAATACTGTGTGTGAACCTTGTCACCCTCTCATTGTACATCTCTCACTGGTGCCAGTGGTGAGGATTGAGGCTCATTGATTACTGGTCCAGTGGTGGGGCATCACAGACATGTACATATTTTTTCTTGCTGATGATGTGTCAGAATAAAAATCCAGCTACTACACTAAATTATACCAAAAACAAACCTGCAGTCACCAAGAAAGTTCAAAATGAATTTTAATTGATAAGCATTTTCATCCACTTTGATCATTTGTAAACTTCATTAAATAAAACTTCCTTAATTTGTCTTCCTTAAATAGTTTAGTATTACACTCCCATCTTGTGGTTTAAAATCAAATCACAGTACATTAACTTTGATACACAGTTATACTACAAACATATGAAAAAAATACACATTTAAATTTAAAGCCTTATTTAAATTCCAATAAAAAACAGTATTGCCATAAAAATTATTTTGAAAATATTAAATAATTAAATCAAAGTTAGTAAAATACTAAACAACCTATTGTTTCTAATATTGTGTTCCAAGAACAACACTTAATATGCAGACTTTTGAACAACAAAAGCCAAATGATACATACACTATTGTTAATACCTGGGAGATTCATTGCATCCAACAGTACCTGCCAACATAGTTCACTTTTCTTAACATAAGCATCCCAGTTACCACCTCTATCAAACTGAGGGACCTTTTACAAAATACAAAATAAACATTTCTTGAAGTTCTGACAATTTTCAGAATGCTTGAATAATACATTGTTGGGGTCACTTTTATTAATTGCCTATGCACGTTGGTAAATTCTAGTCTTCAGTGCTTTCACTTTCTTACCAACATAAAAAAGAAAAGAACTGTACTGAGCTAAATAAATGACTGCCCTAGTATTACAATTAATTCTCCCATTTGGGTAAACAGGTTTTGAAAAACTGCCTACAGTAAACCCCCCCCCCCCTTCAACAAAATGCCTACTTTGGGCACATGCCCCACATTTAAACATACCTTTGAATTCCAAATTGTTCTTCAACTTCCCATTTCTATTTTTTTTGACTAAAATGTATAAGTACTTAATTTATTTATTTTATTCTATATGACCTTTGGTTACCGAGAAAAATTGACTGGGTGAGAAACCCATTTTCCGCAGAAGCTTGGGTAGAAAAGCTCCATTACAATACAATAGTACAATACAATACAAATGAATAACAATGTACATATGTTAACAAAATTCAGGAAACTAGCCATAGATGGAATCAAGTGTTACATATACAATTAATTTGCAAAAGAGTTCAAAGACAAATGTATGTTTGACCTTGCTCTATATTTGTCAAGTTTACCTTGTTTGTCATTGTTTGCTGTTTTAACATATACACACATTTACATGGAGGTAGGTATTGTAAGTAAGACAGAAAGAGAGAGAGTATGTATAGATGTTCTGGATATAATGAGCAGCTTACAGAAGAAAAATAGAGTATGTATATGTTCTGGATATAATTAGTAGGTTACAAAAATCAGATGTGAGAAAAAAAGATTGTGAATGATAGCAAATGAGATTCAGATTAAGTATACAATGGAGAAGTTTGAGATTAGGTATTATAGAATAGGATAAGAAATGGTGTGGGGTCAATAAGAGTTAGTGAAGGGAAGATTGTAGTAGTAATAAAATGAGTAAAGGACATTGGTTGTGGGTGTGGAATAGGGCAAGGTTGAGCGAGAAAGTGAGTAGAAGGAGATGTAGGGAAGGAGGTGAAAAAAGGGGGACTGCTAGAGTTGTAATAAAGTGGTTAGTATTTAATTTGGCTGTGTACAGGGACAGTTACTGACTTAGGTAGTAATTGTTTTAGCTTGAATTTACATTTCCTGTGGTTTAGGGTAGATATGATATCTAAAGGAGGTGTGTTCCATATTTTAGTAAGTGAATAGGAGTAAATAGCTTGTTCTTCAGCTTAATTTGGTTTATGTAGAGCTAATAGATGTTTGTCTTTGGAGTGTAAAGCTCATTCGGGTGTATAGATTTGAAGTACAGAAGTTATGAAAGGACATGTTTCTGAATTATAGATTTTTTTGTCGGTCATAGTTAGTTGTCAATAGTTTAGCTATTGGGATAGTCCAAGCCAGTTAAGGGAGGTTAGAGCAGTGGAGTGATGTTTGTAGAATGGCAGACCTGATTCAAATTTAGCAATTTTATTGTAACAGAATTCCAGTTTATTTGTTAGTGCAGCTTGGAGGTTGGTTAGTGTGGGGGCATCATATAGTGAGGAGGGTAGCAGGTATGTGGATGCAATTCTTCTTTTAGTGTTTAAGTCCATAAAATATTGTGCCTATTCCCAGTTTTTGGTGTTTTTTTGATGGTATTATGGATAAGTAGTTCAAAGTTTACTTTATTGTCTATTGTTACCCCTAATAATTTGGCATGAGGAACAAGTTCCATTTCTGTGTTATTAAGGGGATGTATTTTAAAGTCAGTGGAGTGTGATTTCGGTGTGACAAGGAGTAGTTTGATTTAGTAGGAGTTGTGCATTGTTCAGCCAGGTTTCAGTGAATGAGAAAACAGTTTTGGTTATTTGTTTTAGGTGTGTTATATTCTTTTTGGAGGATTTGAAAGTTGAATCATCTGCATATTGGTGAAGGGTGCTTTGGCAGGAAACTGTATGGAAGCTATTTATGAAGATGTTAAAAAGAAGGGGCCCAATGACAGAGCCCTGAGAGACTTCTGTTTTGTTGGGTAGATATTTTGAGAGAGAGCCTTGCCATTTTACACATTGTTGTCTTTGAGATAGGAAGCTTGAGAACTATTGTAGAGAAGTGTGTTTAAGGCCTAGATTAGATAGTTCCTGCAAAAGTTTGGGGTGTGACACATGTCAAATGCATTTTTTTCTCAATTTTTTTTTATTTTTCAAATGCAATTGAATGAATTCCATAGTATTTATAGATAACATCTTAAATAACTAGGTACCCTACTTACATTAGCCTGACTGTATAACAGATCTTAATGTATACAGCTACTTTATAAGTATTCCCAATCCATTATCAGAGTGTCTGATCAATTATTATATAGTGTCAATCACCAATAAGACTTTCTCCAAGGGTTGCTGATAAATGGCTTTGGATAAATTCTTAGTTCTTTAATTTTAATTTCAAATAATGCTGTGGTCTTCAGTAGGCTGTAAAAGTCTCCCAAAGTTGGTATTGTGTTTGTATTCCATCTTCTTGTTATATACTTTCTTGAAATCACAAGTATAGTCCATACTAGATGCATGTTTGACATATTCAAATGAGGACCTTCGTTCACATTTAATAATACAAGAACTTTAGTTAAATAAAACAATTAATTAAATAAAGCTCATAGAAAGTTATTAATACCATTCCAAAATGGCTTAATTTTAACACAATCGAAGAAAATGTGGTTAGAATCTGCATTGTGTACTTGATCACATCTCCAACATATTCCTTTTATGGAAGAACCAATTTTATTGATTCTGTCTTGTGTTAAGAATGCTCTGTGCAAGCATTTCCAATTAAAAACTTTCCAGTATTGTGTAAAGGATGTATATTTTATCAATAATAAGATATTTGTTTTAATATCTTCAGTTAACTGTATTGAGTGTCCTTTTGTAATATATTTCCAATATGAGGTTTTGGGTGTTATTTTATAGTTTATCAATATTTTGTAAAATTTTGAAATACTGTTTCCCATATCAAAGTCATTATATATGATTTCATATACGTATTTCATAAGTTTAGGTATTTCTTTAAATAAAGAATCGTTAATTATTCTGCTTAAATCTTGTGAATATGACAGAATACTCTGTAAAGTTAGCCAGTCCTGTTGTGGAATTTTGTATGTTGTTTTTATTATTTGCATATCTAAAACTTTTAGTTCTTTGACACATTGGAGCCACAAACAAATCCTTTCTGTTTTCAGGAATTAATAATTGCTCTGGATATTTTATGTGGAAAGTTCTTTGTGACTATAAATGGTGTTAAAATATCAAACCTGATTTTAAATCTATATTTGCATTAATAAGTTTCCTAAATGAGTCAATATAATAATTAATCATACGAGTTTTAGTGGGTTTAGTTATGCTATACTGCATACTAATGCATAATGTGTGCCATGGCAAATTGTTTTTATCTGTTATTTGATTTTTTTTTTTGTAAATCAAATTCATTTATTGATATTACAGTTAGTAATTCTTTCCAGTTTGCAGAGTAATTTGGACTTATCCAGTCTGAGATTGTTTTAGATATTGATGCCTGTATATATGTTTCTATATCAGGAAAGTTTAATCCTCCCTGTTTCCATGGTCTGATATGATGCTTTAAAGCTATTCTGTTTCTTTTGGGAAACCAGACAAATTTTATTAGGCATGAATTTATTTCTTTAAGTATATTCCTTTCTGGTAACAGTTGTATTGCCAAGGCTATATATAGGATCTTGGGCAGTAAAACCATTTTTATTAACTGCAGTCTATCTTCAAATGTTAATAATATTTTGTTCCATTTTCCACAGAGATTTTAATTGTATTGACATTATTGTTGTTTTTTTAAGACTAATTCATTATTATCCTTGCATAAGTCAATTCCTAGATATTTTAAAGATATTTTAAGGTAGATTCTTGTTTCCCTATGATATGATCCCCCTTCTTCTTTTTTTAATGACTAACCAATATATCTTTTTTTTGTTTAAAAATAAAAAATTTTATTTTGATTTATTGAAATTGTGTCCTGAAGTCATGTGAAATTTGTCATTTAATATATCTAATTCTTCTAATGTCTTTTTTGTCTTAGATAATGTTAATAATATATGATCAGCAAAGAGCATTACTTTAGAATTTAATTGTTCATAAATATCTATTCCTTTGATTTTTATATTATTACGAATTTAATCTGCCAATATTTCAATAGCCAGAGCAAATAGAATCGGTGACGTCGGACATCATTGTTTAGTGTATTTTGTTATGTATAGATTCAGAGGTAAAAGGACATAACTTGGCATACGCTAAATTATTTGTATATATATATATATATATATATATTATATTCTTTAAGAGATGAACAAAGGATGCAGGAAATTCAAATAGCATTAGGATTTTGAATAAATAGTCCAAATTTAGGGAATCAAAGGCTTTCTCTATATCTAAGCCAATTATGAGTGTTTCTTTATTTTCTTTATTGACATAATCTATAAGAGAAATTATCCTATTAATATTGCCCTGTGTCTGTATGCTATATAAATCCAGTTTGATCATTATTTATTGTTTTGGATAGTGGTATTTTCATTCTGTTAGTTAATATTGTTATAAATATTTTATAGTCATTATTTAATAATTATATAGGTCTATATGAGGTACAGCGGTTTGGGGATTTGTGTTCCTTTTGGATTGGTGTGATTAAGGAATATCTCCAAGAGGGTGGTATTAAAGCTTGTGACTGAATTTCTAATAGAGGTTTATGGAAGAGGGATAGTATCTTTGAAGGAAAAAGTTTAAATATTTCCATAATTATGCCATATATACCTGAGCTTTATTATTCTTACCCTCTTTTATTGTATCTATAATTTCTTTGTAGGATATGGGAGTTTGCATATCTAGTCTTAATTTTTCTGGTACTTTTTATATTAGAATATTTTTCATCGCAATTTAATTGATCGATATCTGTATTTTCTTATTGGAAATGTTTCATATAGGGATTTCTATAGGCATCAAGAATGTCACGTATATCCAAGACATTTTTCATTTTCTTTTCATGGAAGATACTTTTAATGTTATTAGCTTTTAATTGTATTTTGATTCTTGTGGATAAATTATGTAGAAATGTGGGAGAAGTGACCAAGGTATTAATTTTTAGTTTTTCTAAAGCTAAACTAGTTTTATGTGTTAGAATTTTGTTGCATTTATTATTGAATACTTCTACTTTCTTTTTCATCTCCAAATGATTTTGATTTTTTTCAGCTTTTATTGACAAAAGTTTGGATTGTAGATCTAATAATTCAGAATCTCATTCTCTGATTTTTTTTTATACCAAGTTAGGGTTTTACTATATATGTAAGCTTTTAATGAGTCCCATATCATTATTTTATTTATCTCTGTGCTGTAATTAATATCTAAGAAGAACTGTAATTCAGATAATAACCAGGGTTTGGACTCTTTAATTTTAGTTATATATGCTGGAATTCTGGAGTTAAAGATTAATGGTTTGTACACATTTTGAAGTTTTAGTATCAATGAATTGTAGTCTGAAAAGGGGCAGGGAGTGAGTTAGAAATTAATGATTTTAGAGTGTAAGTCATGGGCAGCAAATATTTTATCTATTCTAGTTTATGTATCAAATCTGTAATCTTGATGGGAAAACAACAACAGAGATTTATCTTCTTTAAATTTCAAAGTATCTACAAGATGAAATGATTCTACACACTTGTTTAAAGCTTTTGATACAGCGGATGTATGCAGTGGTCTTTTATTTGTAAGATCCACACTAGCCATGGAATAAAAATCATTCCTAATCTGTTGGATAAACCTAAGTCCATCAGCTTGTCACTCATACCTTGACAATCCAGAACATCTGAGGTCCATAAAGTGAATTATCATATGGAGAATATTTTTAATAGGAATAAGCAATATTTATATTATTTTGAACAGATATAGTACAATTGTAGATTAGACAGAATTCTAATACAATATAAATGTCTACTGATTGTATAAGCAATTAATATTTACATGAAAGATAGATGACAAGAAATTCAGTCATAGTAAAGTAGGATGTATCATATATAAAACCACAGTAAAAGATTATCACACACAGTTATTTAACATATTCATGCTTATTGATGAAGCCTTTCAAAACTTATTACTTAATATAAATAGATGGTAATAATATTTATACCTAATGTTTAAAATACAATGTATTTTACTGGATATATCAGAAGTTATATTTCATTGTTTGCCAGCATTTAAGTAATCATTTTGTTTGTTGTTAATGAACTTAAATCATCAACTTTGTTTTATGTGGACATTGATGAAAGTTAGTGCATTTTAATTATTAGTGCATCCCTCTTCCCCATATTTCCTACACATAAGGATTTTTATATCTGTCATTTCTTATTATAAAATGAGTACAATTATAGGTTAAAAACATCAAATTAATTTATTGTGATTAATGATTTCAAGTAACCTTTCCATATCCATAAATTGCCATTTTATGGCATATACTGAACGTTTTTAGATTTAAAGGGTAACATTCTATTTTGTATAATCAGCAAAAGTTAAACTGAGTGTCTATTGTCAATGTAATACTATTTGTTCAGAATATGATCATTAGATTCTGTGACATTTCAAGTTCAGGCTTCTATTGTTTCTCTTGAACAACTTTGTCAGTTTGATGTCATGTATGAAACATTAGTTACCTTAGTAACCGCTTAAGTATTATATATGGTCAAGATGGGTTACAAAAACTACAATTCAAGTTAAAGCAATTACATGATTTATTATGCATATTTACTTATATAAGAAAATCATCATGCTTCCCCTTGATGTTCAATGTAGTGTATGTCATTTATGACAAGTTAAGACAGTAGTGTTATTATACACAAGCCCATGTTATTAAATCATGTCTTTAATTTTTAAATTCAGCAGACTGCTTCATCTTATATGACAAATATATATTTTATGTTTAGCTTTACTAAAATCATACATTACATAACTATTGTGTGTGTGTTTTTTTTTTTTTTGGCTGTTAGTTATTTGAAAAACTACATGCTGTAATGCTTATTATTATTATTAGCTCTTTCCAAGCATGTTTATACAGTCCATAGACTTTAAATTATGAGACCGTTTTAGTTTCTTATTTGTTATAAGTATATTTCCATCCTTACATACACACATATCAGTACTTCAAGCACAGGCAGCAAAGCCCATCCAGTTTTGCAGAATACCATTCGCTAGTTCATGTGGTGTGTTTCCAGGCTGTTCTTAAAATATCCAAACCAATATTTGTCCTGTTCCATTTTACCAGCCTGTTCCATGCAGTGGCCACTCTACCAGTGAACCACTCAACACACCTTCCATTCCCACAGATATTTCTATGAAGGAAATCTGATGACTCTCTAGCACTTCCCAGCATCCCCAAACACCCTTAGAATCAGCTATCCACATATGCTCAACATGTCAATGTAAACTCACCTCCCAGACCACTGCAAAAGGTACTGCATAAGACTAAGTACTCTTAGTCTTTCACAATAACTCAGACTTCCACTCTTATGAAAGTCCTTAATGTGTTTGGACCAACATACATTTTAAATATAAAATTGTGCTTATTATTTATTTACTTATTTTATCAAGAATCAACTTAATGAGCTAAATGAAGTGTTGGGAGACCATCAATATGTGTACATGTGATTTAAAGCAGCCCTGTTTCATATATATATATATATATATATATATATATATATATATTTTTTTTTTTTTTTTTTAAACTTCATTGCTGAGAATCATCTTGGAGGCTCCACAGAGCTGTTAAGCATTATTGTCACTCTCTCTCCATTACCATAGAAACCTGGAGCATCTGTTTCTGTTAGTGTGTCTGTGTACTCCATACCAGAAGCTCACGATGCACCTGAAGCAAAGCTTCACTTCACTGCAGCTTCAAGCCTAAATTCCTTCCCATTCAGTGAGGCAGCAGCCAGGAAAAGAATGGAAAGCAAACAGATAAAAAAAAGACCTCCCAACAAGCCACCACAGCAAGAGATAACAGATTCTTTCCGCCTTCCCACTGCTCACTCAGCAGATGTATAAACAAACTATTCTCTGCCAAAATATCCCAAATCATAGTTTTATCCAACCCTTTGCCCTGGATCCAGGCTAAAACACCAAATGTCTCTTCCTGATACACAAGCATCAGTAAACCTCAATCACAAGCTGCAACCCACAGCTTCCCAGAGACAAAAACGGCAACATACAACAGCTTCCAGACAGAGTTGCATCCACACACACCATGTCAGGGTTAATCAAACAGCACTCAAAGCTATGATACCTGCCATAATTGATATTAACTATGTTTAGACAGAATAATAATGACATTTGTACTAAGAGCTCACTAATATTATTTAACCAGGCTATACATGACATTTCTAAATCATACTTTAACTGAATAAATCATTAGTCTCCATGACAGCATTTTTTAAATACTCTACGGTTACTGCTATTAGATATGATTTTAATTTGTTACTTTTGAGTCTGAACTCTGATGAATGGTGCCTTGTTGAATTAGTTAATTAATTATTTAAATTATTATAAGTTAAATCAATGAAAAATGAACAAAATAAGTATTCATTGAGTTTAAGTAGGGGAATAGAAACTTCTATGTTTATATTATATGTTGTTTTGTTTGGCTTATCTATAATGTAAATAGTAACCTATCTTGACCTACCTTTGTTTGTGAAGAATTATTGGACTATTTGAACATTCTGAATAAATCATTACTGTTTCTCAGTTGTTTAAGAAACCCTCCTTTTTTATATAAAAACAGATGACAAGTGATGTACGATATCAGTTGATACTCTGAGAGATGTAGTTGTAAGACTTATTTTTTGGGACAGCTATCTTGGAATCAGTTTTTTTGTTTCTTCTGTCTAGCATCAGTCCAAGGATTTGTTTCTTTTATTCTTTTAAGAGTAGGGGCCATCCATTCAATTTCTTCTGGGATAGACACTATGCTGTTGTTTTTGATGGATATAGTAGCTTCTTCTAAGTCATTAAAGGTTCTTATCTCATAGGCAAAAAGTATTTTATCTTGGCTGGAAAGGCCAGCTGTGCTTTAATGTTGTTTTGTTTCAACAGTTTTATTACTGGCCAGACTTTTTTCCTTTGTTCTAGTATTCTGGAAGAATAGTCATTGTCAAACCTTATCAGGCTTTGATTGTATTTTAAGGGTGATTTTCTCCAAGCAGATTTGAATATTAGTTCCTTGTCCAGAAATGAAAGAAATGTTATAACTATGGATCTAGGGGGAGTATTTGTTGAGTAAGAAGTAGGTTTTCTCAGTGCTGTATGCACCCTTTCAATTCCAAATGAAAGCCCCTCTTTTAAGTCTAAAAATTCAGAAATCCAGGTTGTTAAGAATGAAATAATGTCTTCTCCTTCAGTGTTTTCAGACAGACCAAAGATCTTTATGTTGTTTCTCCTTTCCCTGTTTTCTAAGTCATCAATTTTGTTAAGCAGCCATGTATTCTGTTTAAACAGAAATTCTTTTTGGAATTCTTCCTCTTTGAGTATCCCTTCAATGTCATTTAGAGAAGTCTCTATATTTGTTATTTTTGCATGGTGTTGCTGTAGTAGTGCCTTAAGAGTATCAGTCTATTTTTGAGAATTTAATTTTAGTTTTTTTTAAGTCATTTTTAAAGCCATCCATCTTCAAAGATAGTTCCTGTGAGGTAGATGTCATCAATTGTAGTTCTTTTTTTTCAAAGCAGCATCTGGATGAGAATTCCTTGAGTTGTTCATATTCAGTGACTCAATATACCTCCAAGTTACTTGACAGGAACATTTTTGTATATCTCCACCAAAATTGTTATTTATGTAGTTTAGTAGTTTATCTATAGATTTCTGACATTTTAAACTTGAAAATAATAACATTTTCCTATATTATTATATGAGTTTATGGTGCTCTCAAAATTCACTGCTCTCAGTTGGCCATCTAGGCTTTGCCCCCAGTGTCAAATGATTTTTGATAGCTTGAGAAATATTGCTGGCATTAGATGGCCTAAATCTCTAGTTCTGTTGATTGTATCTATAAAGGATTATTAGGGCAGTTGTTATTACTGTGTGCTGATCTGAAGCCATGTTGAGAGAATGTGAGCAGTCTGTTATGAATGAGGTCGTCAAGGAGTTGCTTATGTACATGTTTCCAAGATTTTCAAGAAAAGAGACAGGATGGAGATGGGACGATAGTTGGACAGTTCATCTGATTTCATCAAAACAATATTAACACAATCTGCCAGCACACAACCTTCAGTGAAAAACTTCAATAAAGACTTCAGTAAAAAATCTGCAATATCACATTTGAAGCTTTTATTCACCAACTTGCATACCAGCTTCGGCTATCCAGCCTTCATCAATGCATTAAATCAAATAACAAATCAGACAATTTAAATATCCAGTGCTTCAACATGAATAGATTTACAAACCCTCAGTTTATTTATAAATAGTCTGATATACTGGGGCTTTGTAAATCTATTCATAATATTGATAGAGCACAATTATTAAGATATAACCCAAAAAAAGTCTAAAGGTTTGCTTAGAGTTACTATTAATTCTGGTAGCAAAACCATTTTTTATGGACTTGGTTCAGAAACATTGGAGCACTTTGTTATTGGATGATGGATTGAGGGATTTGCTGCCTGCTAAATGTTTATTTTCATTTAGACAAGGGAGAACATTGGGGGTGGTTTAATCATTATAAGTAGGGTGATTGGGTTAACCAAGTCTCAGATCAGCTCAGTTTAGGAGGGCAAGTCATTAGAGGATACCAACTATGCGGGAATTGTAGTTTTTGCAAGTATGTGTGCAAAGCTGAACAATTCTCTTCATTTAATACCTCTAAGGTTTTCCATATTAAAGTCTTTGGGAATTGTCATGCAGACTGGGTGGTATATTTGGCCACCTGCAGCTGTTAGGCTTTTATGTGGGGTAGACATAATGCCCATTTAAACTGAGTCCAGAGCACCTTGGTGATATTTCGTGTGGAAAAAATGTCAAATGCTTTATAGAAACATACTATGAAGCATAATACAGCTAGGTTTCAGTTTATAATTATTGATAAAATTACACTGAATAGGAATAATAAGTGATAAAAACTAAAAGGGCTGGATCATTAGGTTGGGGGGGATATTTTCTCCATGACCTAATGAATTTTTGGAGTTAGCCAATCATGTTGCAGCTTTGAATATTTAAATTGTTCGATTTGTTGTTTGATTTAATGCACTGATGAAGGCTGGCTAGCCAAAACTGCTAGGTAAGTTAGGGAATAAACGCTTTAATTTGATATTATGGATTTTTTACCAAAGTCTTTATTGAAGTTTTTCACTGAAGGTTGTGTGTTGGCAGATTGTGTTAATATTGTTTTGATGAAAAATATTCAGCCATGCACCTTGTTTTACTTGCATGGATTTTGTTTTTGCTTCAGTGCATTTGACTTGCCTCCTTTATGTAAGGGGTGACAATTGATTTTTCCATATTGCTTGGACATAAGATTTTAAGATGGATCTGTTTATGAGAATACTAAGAGGGTAAGCTATAGCATCAGCTGCAAGTTTTAAGTATTCAGATAGGAGGTTGTCAACAGAATGAGAGCTGGGTGTTATGTTTTGTAATAAGTGCTATATGTAGTCTGTGGATACTGGTTGCAATATAAGGGATGCTGGTTTTGGAGGCAGAGTTGGAGTAATTTTAGAAGAGGTTATAATGAAAGTGGATTGTTTGGAGTTGGTATTATGGAGTGGTGATGTCAGGTTGGAATTTGCAGAGAAGGGATTGTTAGGTTTATTTGCTAAGTTGTCTATACTTTCTATACGGTGTGTACTAAGCATTTATGCTATTTGTGGTGGGCATTTGTCTGTGACCAGAGCAGGAGTTTGTTTTGAACCTGGGGTAAGCAATGATGAAATTGTGGAGCACAATTTTTTAGGACTCTTTTTGTGTTCAGATAATTGCTGAGTAAAATAATGTTTCTTGTCTGCGGTTAGAAGTTTCTTTGCTTGGGTATGTAGTTGCCTATAGTTTTGTATAGTCAGTTCATTTTTATTTTTCTGGGATTCTTTCCAGGCTTTGTCTTTTTTTGTAGAAATTGTTTTGTGGTTTTTGTAAACCAGGGTACATACTTGCCTTTGGTTTGTTTTGTGCAAAGTGGGGCTAGACTACTGAGGGTATCTAAGAATAGTTTGTTTAAGTAGTTAACTGCATTGTCTAGTTGTAGTGTCTTTAGCATTGTCCAATGTAAGGTTTTTAGTATACTAACAAAGAGAGTTTGTCTGAAGTTGGATAAGTTGCAGGAAGTTTTGTAGTTATGGGTTTTAGGTAGATGTGTAATAGTCCTATAAGTGTATGCAAGTAAATGGGAAAGAGCCAGAGATATCTGTGACTAGAATCCAATCTAGAATGGTGTTTTTGTTACTACTTTTATGAATTCTAGTAGGGGTCGTGAGAAGTTATGGGAAGGCTGAAAGATTAAGACTATTTGAGAGAAAATTAGAGATTAGCTTCTGCCAGTTGATATTTACATCACCCATAATGATAGTTTCGTTACATATATTTTGAGACATCCAGGACAGAATATATATTATTTGTATTGTATTAAATGAACATAAATCTATTGTTTTTGTAAATATCTTATAAGTGATTGACTCAGCTCATACATTTAAAGATATATAAAATCTTGTCCTTCTGTATATTGAATGTTAAACTGTTGTTCTTATATGCTGCACTAATACATTGTATATTATCTTTCTGTCAGGAGCTTTTCTCCTCGGGCCTCCATTGAAAACAGGCTACCTTGGCCCAATGGACTTTCCCGGTTAACAAACTGAAATAAATAAATAAATACATATTGTAGTTGAGTTATAACCAGGGGGAATGTATATGGCTGTGATGCAGTTATTTATTTTTATTTAGTTTTAAGAAGACAATGAAGATTTCAGCAGTATTAAATGTTGGGATGGGCTTACTGTATCATATAATAGTATATGAGGATGGATAAATTAGAGCTACACCTCCTGCTTTCTTATGGGTTCTTTTTGATCTTATTATACAATATTCTGATGGAAGTAGTTCTGTGTCTTGAATATTTGGCTTTAACTAAGTTTTAGTGATAGCAAGTATGTTGGGGTTGCATTGTGTTAACCATGTATGGAGCTCTGTTATTTTATTACACAAGCTGTGTATGTTTAGTGTAGCTAGAAATAGTGAGTTGAAAGCAGGTTTATTATCAGTGTGTGTGGTAGAGAGGGGTCCTGTATTTGGGTAAATGCCCTGCATTGGGAGAGGCTCTGGAGTTTGAAGACATAATAGATTGTTAGTATAGGTATTACTTTTCCTTTCATTTTTATGACAAAGTTCCAGTTCCATTTACTGTTGCTTGAATAATGTAGAATTTTGTACTTTGTAAGGTGTAGAATATTTGAGTTCAGTAGACTGGTTGATATATCAGAGTAGCTATTTGTATGCTTCAGAAAGCTAGTATTAAATGTTATGGAGCTTTTGAGGGTTATGATGTTCTGGCTGTTTAGTGAGCTGCTTTGCATTAGAATATAAAGAAGTCCTTTAAAGCAAATTAGGCTGATGGTGCAGGAATAAGGGTTTGTCATTTTAGGAAAAAAGTTGTGGGAGTGAGAGAGCAGGGGAGAAATGATAGGCTTGCATAGAGAGGGAGTGGTTGTTCTAAATGTGGATGGTAGTGAGATTGCAGATATCAGTGCAATTGGTTGATTTTTTTGGGTGGGGTATAAATTTAACTTGTGTATGAGTGTGATTAGGTTGAGAGGTGGAGAGAGTAGAGTTAGTGTTACTGTAAATGTAATTGAAGTGGGGGTGAATGGGAATGGGGGTAAGGTAGGAGAGTGGAGTGAGCCCAAGTATAGTGAGTTGGACCGTGATTATTGGGGCTGCAAATGAAACAATCAGTAAGCACTTTCTTTGAAATGTTAGTCTTTTAGCCAAATTAGTTCACTAGAAGAGAAATGGCACTAGGAGTGTAGCGGTCTAAGAATTGCTAAGAAATTAAGTTTACTAGGGCTGGTTGTTCAGGAGAACAGGTACTACACTGTTATATAGTTTACAGAAACTGTGAGTAACAGAGAAGGGCAAGAGAGTCCATAGAATGGGATCTGATGATACACTGTAAACAATTACATGGAACAGGCAGATTAAAGGTTATATAGCATTGCATTTGGAAAAGAAAACTAGGACATATATAAATAAATACTTTTCATGGAGCTTATGCAGGTTTCTTCAGTAGCAGAGCCATGAGCAGTATATGCATAGTCAACTCAGAAGATTAGTTTTTGATGTTTGGTGTAATAAAAGGGACCCTAACAATGTATTATTCAAGCATTCTGAAAATTATCAGAACTTCAAGAAATTTTTATTCTTAATTTCGGAAAAAGTCCCTCAGTTTGATAGATGTGGTAACTGAGATACTTATGGTCAGAAACATGAACTATATTGGCAGGTACTGTTGGATGCTATGAATCCCCTGGGTATTAATGATAGGGTATTTATTAATATCCTTTTGTTGTTTAAAAGGATGTATGTTTAGTGTTTTTCTTTGAACACAACATTAGGAAAACTGGGGCTATTTAGTATTTTGGATCTTCTTCGTACATTATATTTATTTCAAAATGAATAATCATTTAATAAACACACCATGGATTTGGTTAAAGCTGCAATACTTTTTGTCCCTGCACTCTAACATGGGACTTCATCAGAACAGAAACAACACCACTCTATTTTCTTTACCTTATATAAGGTCACTTAATTAATTAGTCAATTAATTATGCAAATGTTTTAAAAAGCAAATTCTTGTTAAATAATTGTTCATGTAATAAAAAACAAAATGTTAATTTTAAAAAAAATACTTCTGACCTACAAAGCACTTCAGATATATAAAAAGCACCTTTTTAAATCATACTGTCAATTTTGAACATGTATTGAAAGTCATGTAAATATATATGCATATAAACTAAACAAGCTATTTAACCAAGTAAACATGAATTAACATTGTGAAAGTGTTTAAATAATAATGGAACAAAAATATTCATGTATTAATATATGGTGTCCTGAAACTATTATGACACTTATAATTTTGCAGCTCTTTGTTTCAACACTGACATTAAGGACAGACAATCATTTATACCAGGATAACTTGTAGCATCTAATTTCAGTTGCCATAAAAGTTTCTTATACTCTAGTTTATCCTCCCAGGCACCTTCCCCCTTAGGATGAAGTAACCTTTTCTAAAATCATTTAATAAAACTGTTTGAAGTATGGACACTTTAAGGTGTGCCTATATAAAGCATTGTTAATGTGTCATTTTGAAATATCATAACAATGTTCATAGATACACTTTTTTAATACCCTCTCCATCTTACCTATATAGAAAGCTGAACAATCTGCACACAAATAGACTATACCTTTTGTGCTACAATTTCCCCTTCCCAAAGGATACTTTTATGCATTTCTTAGCGTTCAGTTTTAGTCCATGGCTTTAACACCAGTTGCTTGTCTGTTTCAGCCCCTCTTGGAGAACAATTGTGCCAGTGCAAGATTCAATGACAGCTCCTAATTTGCAATCATCTGCAAATTTAGTCAGCCAGAGACCACTGACATTGACCTTGACTTCTGAGAAGTAAATGCCAAAAAGGAGCAGTCCAAGGACTGATCCCTGAGGGACTCCACTTATGACTGGCCTCTCTGCCCCATTTCTAACTTCCTAGGTCCTGTCTGTGAGCCAGTTGGCTATCCACTGGGTGACATATGGGTTTGTACCTAACCTCTTGAGTTTGTCAACAATGCTCAACTGGAGTATTGTATCAAATGCCTTGGCTAGGTCAAGGTTGCCAGTGTGAATGATTTTGCCCTCATCCATTGCTTTGGTGACCTTCTCAAAGAAGTCCACCAGGTTGAGTAGGCATGATCTGCCATTTATGAAACCAAACTAGGTTGTGTCCAGTGTCTGGAGGTTTACTATATCTCTGTTGATCACCTCCATAACAATTCTTTCCATGGCTTTACATATAAGACTAGTGAGACTTGTGGTTTTGTATTTTCCTGGAACTGTAGATCGCCCACCTTTGTGCAGAGGGATAACTGTTGTCTTTCTCCATTCATGAGGCATGAAGCCTGTTTTGAGGCTACAGTTAAATAGTAATTCCAGAGGCCCTGATAGGTCATGTTTCATGCTATTTAGAAGGCATCCAGGGATATTATCTGGGCCCATTGATGCAGTGTTCCTGGTCTTAGAGAGAACATTAAGGACCTGTTCCCTAGTAATAGTAGGGGGAGTTATATTTGATGGTATTTCCTGAGGGAAGGTTGAGGGGGAGAGGGGAGTAAAGTTGGAGCTGAATTTATCAGCCAGAAGGTTTGCTATATCTTCTGGCTCAGTATAGGTGGCTCCATTTACAATGAGCTCTGCACACAATTCTGTATTGCCTTTGAGGTTGTGGACATAGCTAAAGAATGCTTTGTGGCTGTCCTTGGCCTGAGAGGCTGAACTTACCTCTCATTTGGCCTTGTGAGAGTTTATTTATTCTCTGAGTTATTTGTTTAGTTTAATTAGAGTGCTTTTATACCTCTGGGTGCTGCACCTCCTAAATTTTGCCATGGTTTTCTTTTTCCTGTTATACATCCAACTGATTTTGTGATTCCACTAGGGGTTCCTCCATTATTTTCAGTCCCTTTTAGCACAGATAACTGCTTTGCAACATAAAGATGATGTCATGCCCTCAAATATGCTCTTTCTCACATTTATGGTAATACTTTGCCTATGGCTTACACAGGTTAATATACAGTTCTGTAGATTGTGGACTTACAAAGGCAGTTGTTTAAATCCAGCAACGAATACCATAATAATGTGAGTGTAGTGAAATGACACAGTGCCATATGCAATATTGCATACATTTCTTTCTATTTTTTTTTTAGTTCTAACAAAGGCCTTACAACACATTGAAGATTTACTACCACCAAACACTAATATATGCGAGAGATGCAATTATACAGCCAGACAGGAGACAAAGCTCTCTCAACCCCAGACTGAAACTGACTGTCAAGAGGAGACGGGTAATACTTGAAACACACCACCAGACTCACATAGACCTAACAAACCAACACAGGCAAATAACACACATAAATACACGAAAACATACTCGGAGGCTCTAAATAAAAATGTGCAAAAGCAACAGAGACCTCCAAATCAGACATCCAAGCAACCTCCACAACCCATCACCTACCATGAAACACATACTTCACATAGCCAGTGTGCCACACAATCACAGCCCTTAAGGCAAAATAACATACCCAACACACTAGTGATAGGCGACTCTATAGTCAGGCACACTGATGTCCCACTAACTAGGCTGGACAAGAAGAAGGTTACACTTAGCTGCCTGTCAGGTGCCAGGATCCGCCACATAACACAAGCACTCAGGTCACTCCAGAACAAGTACAAATATGACTCTACATGTTAGTGTGAATGACCTGAGACATACCTCCCTGGACTACATGAAAAGAGACATGGAAGAGCTCACTGATCATGTAGCCCAGGCAGGTATCAGCAAGAAGCTACGATCCCTCATTAAATCATCCAAGGTTAGTTTCGAAAGAAAAATTGCCAAAGACTCCAAAGCTAACCACAAAGCGTTCTTTAGATATGTCAAGAACCTAAGTGGAAACTCTCAGATCTTCTCTGAGTTGGTGCAGAATGGCACAAAATACATTGAATCGACATTTTGACAGACAGGTTCAGTGCAAACTTCACACCCCTCTCACCCCCTAAAAGGCCCATAACCATACCAGAAGAATGTAAGGCCCCAGCAATCACCGACACATAAGTTAAAACAGCCCTATCCAAAGCCAAAAACACAGCCTCAATAGGACCGGACAGTGTCCCAGGCTGTGTCTTACAAGAGCTCCAAAATGAACTAACCCCTCACCTAAACACACTGTTCAGACTCAGCCTCTCTACAGGATATGTACCCACAGAGTGGTGCACAGCAACAGTTATCCTACTCCACAAAGGTGGCGCCACAATGGGACCCGGGAACTATCGCCCTATAAGCCTGATCTGCAATGCTATGGAGCACATCATCATGGAACTCATTAACAAAGACATTGGGAACCTCCAAACTTTGGACCCCACCTAGCTTGGCTTTGTTAAGGGCAGATCATGCCTCCTAAACCTGGTGGACTTCTTTAAGGTAAGGAGGTCCACACAGCCTACCTAGACCTCGCAAAGGATTTTGACACCATTCCCCATTCTGGTATTATAGACAAACTCACCAACCTGAACATTAACCCCTATGTCACGAGATGGATTGCAAATTGGCTCATGGACAGAACCCACATGGTGAGAGTTGCAGACTCTAGGTCTGACTCTAAACCAGTTACAAGTGGCGTCCCCTAGGGCTCAGTCCTTGGACCCCTCCTGTTTGGTATATACTTCACAGTGGTATGGGCAAGCACAGAAGGACTTTGGCTGACCAAGTTTGCAGACGACTGCAAACTAGGAGCCATAATTGATTCTCCAGCTGATACAGACACCCTCCAGAAGGGTCTCACTGAGATGGATACCTGGTGTCAAAATAATGGCCTAAAGCTGAATGCCAAATAGTGCATAGTCATCCCCTTTGGAAAAAACAAAGTACCCACCAACTACCACATAGGTGGTAGTCCCCTAAATACAGAAAAAGTAATAAGGGATCTGGGGACCCAAGTAGATAGCAATCTCTCCTTTGATAATCATATTGCCAAGATGGTTAGAAAATCCTTCTACGTGGCCCATCTAATCTCAAAAGGGTTTGCATCCAGAACAAAGGAGGTTATTTTGCCTCTCTACTCATCACTTATTAGACCCATTATAGAATACAACACCCCATTTGGGATGTACCTTACGAGACACCTGCAACAGCTGGAAAGACCACAAAAGTACCTCACCAAGAGGATTACTGGCCTCAAACAGATGACCTATGCAGCCCGACTAAAGAAACTCCAGCTGTACTCGGTTGCATACCGCTTACTCAGAGGTGATCTCTGCTTGGCATACAAGGCCATGTCCAACCCAGAATTGATGGATATGCTCCACCTAAAAAAAACAAATCCCCGAGAGCCACATGCTCTAGGGATATAACCTTACCACAACAATAAAAAGGACATGCTGGAGGGATAGATTCCTGACCCAGAGACTCCCCATGCTTTAGAACAAGATTCCAATATGCATAAGGCAGAGCCCCTCACTAGCACTCTTCAAGAGAAACCTTGATGGGTGGATGGGAAACAGAAAATTTACCCCGGGGATCACTGCAGTGGCTCTGCTGGACAGAGGTGCAGGGAATTAATGGCTCTGCTGGTCAGAGGCACAGGGAACTAATCCAAGGGGGTGGTGAAAGCCAAAACACACTGGCTAGACTTATAAAGGCCCTTGGGCAGATAGTCTATTACTTACCTATGAACCTATGAACCTACTGCCAGTAAAATTGGTGTCCTGTTGCTTGTGGTGAAAGTTCTCCTTTGGTGCACACAGTTAATACTGAATTCTATAGCATGTCTAGTTACATAGGCATTGCTTCAAGACTAGGAATGTAATTGAGCAAAACAATACTGACAGTCAAAAGCAGCTTACCCAACAAATAGTGTTATGTCTTAATCACACTTGTTTGAAAGTAATATTGCTAAATTCTTTTGATCCTTCTGAATAGTTTGTCTTGGATACATGACTATCAAAAGAATATCTGTCTTTTATTATCTCCAATGACAAGCACAGGTCATACTCAGCCATGTAGAGGGTGGAGCATGATAGGCAGGTGTTTAAATTTAAAAAGTAAAGTATGTCTGTTAGACAACTGTGACAGATAGAAGGAGCTTAGCACAGTAACAGGGTCACAGTTTTTTAGGTCTCAGAATCCATGTTAGGGAAGCCATACCTTTTCAAAAGGATACTGATGTAATTCCTTTAGGTGTATTCTTCATGAGATAACAAATATGCTTATTTCAGATGCATCAATGGTTGATACACCTTTCTCTCTCTCTCTCTCTCTCTCTCTCTCTCTCTCTCTCTCAAGGTCTGATCTCATTCATGTGTTTGAGTCTGTTAAGATATAATTGCTGAGCATGTCAGAGAGCATTTACAGCCAGTATTTAGTTCCCTTCAAATACTAATCCATATTGCATGACTTAATACAAACATTTATGTGTACCTTTTATTATTTTGATCATAATATAGTCCTTTAAAGGGAGTAATGGCTTATTAATCAGTTCTTGATGTATGATATGCTGCAGAATTGTCACAAAGTGTGAGTGGACCCCAATCTTCTCAACTGTACAGATTTTCACAGAATGCCCAGATTTTTGTCTCAAATGTTGGGTCCTTTCCCATGAAATGTATGACTTTTTCACAAATCTCTAGGGATTAAAGCCACTAAATAATGTCACATATTTGAGCTTCAGATTTCATAGGTTCATAGGCTCATAGGTAGGTACTAGCCTATCTGCCCGAAGGCATTTACAAGCCTAGCCAGAGTGTGCCGGCTTTCAATGCCCCATTCATTAATTAACTGATCCTCTGTCAAGCAGAGCCAATGAAGTGATCCCAGGGGTGTATTTTCAGTTACCCATCCACTCATCAAGGTTTCTCTTGAAGAGTGTTTGTGAGGGGCTCTGCCTGATGTAATTTGGAACTTTGTTCCAAAGCATGGGGAGTCTCTGTGACAGGAATCTATCCCTCCAGAATGTTCTATTTATTGTTGTGGCTAGGTTTAGCTCACTAGACCGCGTGGCTCGCATTGACTTGGATTTCTTTAGGTGGAGCATGTCCATCAATTCTGAGTTGGACATGGCTTTGTAAGTCAGGCACAGATCACCTCTGAGTAAGCAATATGCCACTGAGTACAGCTGGAGTTTTTTCAGTCGGGCTGCATAGGACATATGTTTGAGGCCAGTAATCCTCTTGGTGAGGTACTTTTGTGGTCTTTCCAGCTATTGGAAGTGCAGTGGCGGCTGGTGACTTCAAATCATAGGGAGACAGCTAAATGGGTGGGGTCAATAGGAATGGGTGTGGCCAACTAGAAAGGGGAGGAACTATGCTCTAAACCACAAAAACTGTAACTTCAATTAAATACTCTGCCCTAGGTGCCAAACCATCATTATGAGAGTCCAATCAAGACAAAATGAAGTGTAGAAGAAAAAACATATTTAAATCCATTGGCTGCATGACAGCTTACTTAATATCTAGATGGAAACAAAAAGGCTGTGAGGCATGAAAAAATAAATTACTTTTTAAATGCATTACTGGAATGCTAGTCAAAATCTAGTATAAGAAAAACAAGCAGCACTCAACTCAAACCACTTCTCCTTGTACTCCAGTTCTAATAATAATTTATATTCAGCTTTATTAAAGTACAAAGTAACATGCTGAAAGTAGCAATCTCTGTGATACCCCCACTTGTAAAAATGTTTCTTATCCAAAAAAGACCTCCTGCCTGACAACAACTATCTACCTGTTTCATGGGGAAAACATGATCAAAGTAAAAAATGAAAAGCAAATAGGAAACAAGCTCAACATGCATTGCTTAAATGATTACAGCACAGAATATGGACCACACATGATAGATTGGCATTCTGTTTAGTTTGCAGGTAAAGCCTGTAATGAGCTCTTAAAATAATGTAATCAAGTCCTTTATTACAAATACTGTCATATACATTTCAATACCCAAGGCTTATATGTTATCAAGTTATGTAAGTATTCTCTGCATGGCAACAACAGAAAGGCTTTCAATGTTGGCAATTCTTTAACAGTATGCTTATTAAAACATACTTGCATCTTACAATCTCAGACAAGCTTACCAGATGGTCATTAAAGCACTGCTACTTAAATACAGAGCAACAGGCACTTTCTGAATAATAATAAGTATAAATCAACAGTATAAAAATATGACAGAAACCAGAACATTCTGCAAAATCAAGGACAGATGAAAAGCCATTGTAGTACTTGTGTCTACCTTGGATGGGGGGATAGTCTGCACATTTACACTGCATAACTGCTCCTTGCCTTGCTTGGACACATCCAGAGTCACTACATGGGGAGTGGGTGCAACAAGTATGTCACAATTTGAAATGTCTCTGGCTGACTGCGATGGCCCTGACACATTTGTCATACCTTTCAACCTCAGAGCAAGAAATCTGGACAAAGCCATACATAGAAGTGGGACAAAGGCCCAAAAATAAGGACAATTTTTAAATATTGCTCTTATAAACATATAAAGATAATAGAATAGTAGGTCTTGCATTAGTATGAATTTTCTGAAGGGTATGAAATCTGAAACTGAAATGTCTGTCATTATTTTCTAACTTCAGTCTTTAATGATTTGCCACTAATTTGCCAAAAAAAACACAATTTTATGAAAAATGGACCACGTGATTCAAAAATATAAAATAGCCACACAATACAGCTGGGAACCTGTCAAAGAAGGGAAACTTTTTTATATTAGTACTGCTAACTTGAGCAGCTGACAAAATAAAAGAATCTACATGCATTTCTGAAATAAAAGTAATCTATAACTGATTATTACAGTTATTTATTAATTGTAAACCTTCCATGTTTTCTTCCAAAATTGCCATTTTGCGGAGGGATTATTAGGGGAAGAGCAACATTTTGAGCCAAAATCGGGGACAGTTGAGAGGTTTTGATATGTCTAATTCTATAAAGCAATTTATTTGCATGTACCTCTCAACCTGTTAATGCAGGAAATCTGGACAAGGCCAAATATATGGTGGGAACATATAAACAGTACTAAAAATTGCTCTTGTATAAACTGAGACAGTTGATTGAATAACAGGTCTTGCTTTAGTATGCATTTTTCTGAAGGTTATGAAGTCTGAAACTCACTGTCTGTCATTATTTAGTGACGTCATTCCTAAATGAAAACCACAAATTTTATGAGGAACAAACCAAAAATAAGAAGCAAAAATCTATTCATTCTGCAAAAATCTGGACAGTTGAGAGGTATAGTTCAGCTGGGGCTGTCTTTGAGTTTGCTGCCCTCCCCCCTCACAAAATCATGGTCGAATGGAGCCCCCCCCCCCCCACAGCCATTCCAATGAACCATTACTTGACTATTTCACCCCATTTACCATAAACACTAATGTGCATACTGCTTTACTTCTGCGATGATTTGGACTTCATTTAAAAGTTTTATTTTGCATTTTACAACGCAAACACTAATAGATATCATATCTGCTAAACAAAGCAATGCAGTCTCACAATGAGAACAGACTTAGCATTAAAACTTCTCTGCCCTTGAAAACTCACAATCACTGAAACAGCATTGAAACCCACATTCAAAGAAAATACATTTTGCCAATGGCAGATTAACTTTGGGTTTGGGCTGTTTTCAAATCACAGGCCCCTTGCACACAAATCATACACATGCTCTTTCATACACCTTCCTGATTCCTTGTACAATACAGTACAGTTTTAGAGGGTGTTTAAAATGTATTGTTTTGAACTTTTTCCAGTAATCAATGAAACAAAATGCATGCACCAGTAATGACAAAACTGCCCAATTCAGAACATTTCCATCATGAAAGTCTACTCAAACTTCTACAGTCCAGCAGTATCAGTACATATGCACATTCTTTGAAGAAGTAAAAGTCATCTAAATAATTCCACATTAAAGAGATCTGTAACTAATGAAGAGGTTGCTGCTAGCAAACAACTTTGTATTTCATTGTTTCATCTACAAATAAAGTGCCCGTTACCCTTGAGGAATAAATTGCCTATCTTCCACTAAAAAAAAATGATAAGCTAGCAATATCGCAATAGAGAATGGATGGCAAACTGATAGTATCATAGTTACTAGGTATCTTCGTATCCACCCCTTTTGCAACACAGTACAGTGTCAGCAATGTATCTATGTACTGTGGGAGTAGAACCCACGGCCTTCTGCATCAAAAGCAAGTATACTACCTGTTGTGCTATTAACAATGCAAGCAGACTCAGCATAAGCAGCACTAAACTTTTGCTCCCCTGCAGCTCTCAGCTCCTTGTAAAATCTACTGACTCAGTTGTATCTCTGAACTTTGTGGCACAAAGAAATCTGGAAAAAGCCAAAGTTTATTGTGGGGGGACAAAAGCCCAAAAACCAGGGACACATTTTAAACATTGTTTGTATAATATTGGAAAGTTGCTAGAATAAAATGCTGTGTTACCACCATTCATTTTACTGCCAAGCCTTAAACCCAGGAAAACAGTCAGAGAAAAATACCACTATGCCAAATCAGCTGTTTTGTGAAAGAGGAAGATGGAAACTTAAATGGCTACCATTTAGTGAATTCAGTTCTCATCATAGCACAGCTGTCAACCTCTTAGCACAAAACACCTGAACAAAGCCAATAATGGGTGAATACAGCCCCCAAACATTCAGTGAATTCAGCCATAGCTCTCAACCTCTTTGCAAAAAACACCCGGACAAAGCCAGTAATGGGGGGATATAGCCCCCAAACATATTCAGTGAATTCAGTTCTTACCATAGCTCTCAACCTTAGCACAAAACCTGGATGAAGTCAATAATGGGGGAATACAGTCCCAAAAATAGGGACACATTTCAAATATACATCTTACACACTTAGAACATTGCTAGAATAAAAGCTTGTGTGTTACCATGCACTTTCTGAAGAATATGAAGTCTGATATTCAAATGCATGTCATTTTTAACATTTGTTAACCAGGAAAGTCTCACTTGGAACAAAAGCTATTTTTTAGCAGAGGACCAGGGAGAAACACTCCAGACAGACACATATCTTTGTAAGATGGGAGAACACTAGAGGAAACAAAAACAGGGAGGGCATACAGACTCCACACAAAAGGTAAGGCACCCCAGCCAAGAATCAAACCAGAGAACATGTAGCTGTCAGGAAACAATGCTACCACTGCACCAATGCACTACTGGCTTTGGAAGGACACAAAAATACAGACACCATAGATTTTATGAGGAACAGAACAAGTATGAGGGAAAAATCTGCAACATTTTTACAAATGGTGGTGGGTAGTGAATTCAGGCTCTTGCCACCTGGGCCCAAGGTACAGGGTTCAAACCTTATTCTCTACCCACCACCATGTAGCACCTGGGGCATTACACACACACACATACACTACCTGGTCGCTTCATTAGTTGCAGCACTAAATCCTTCCATAGCTTTGTTTGTTGGAGCACTAGAAAGCCCTGCAAAATGTCCTTCCCCAATGAGACTCCCAGCCTGCCGATGTTGCAGTCCAAGTCTGATCCCTTTCCAGTGACAGTCTATGCAGTTACAACTGCATAGACTTCTGGGATCTCTGCACTTGAATGCTTCTTAATCTGGACTGCTGCTGAGACAGTCTGTGCATGCTCCAGACTGGTTCTGCAACAGACTGGATATCGGAAATGCTGCTAGCGCGCATGTGCGAAGGTCCACTACTTGTGATTGTTTTTTTTTATTTTCTTTCTTTGTATTTTATTTTATTTTATTTTACTTTCTTTCTTTTTTTACAACTGGGGGGCTGCAGTCCGGCAGTCAAATAGCATGGGCTGCCCCTGTGGAAGTGCCTTGTGAGGTACATCCCAAATGGGGCATTGTACTCTATGATGGGTCTAATGAGTGATGAGTAGAGAGGCACTATAACCTCTTTATTTCTAGATGTGAACCATTTAGTAATTAGATGGGCCACATAGAAGGATTTCCTAACTACTTTGGCAATATGATTGTCAAAGGAGAGATTACTATCTACCTGGGTCCCCAGATCTCTTATTACCTCTTCTGTATTAAGGGGGCTGCCACCTATGTGGTAATTTGTGAGTGTTTTGTTTTTCCCCAAATGGGATGACTATGTATTTTTTGGCATTTAGCTTGAGGCTATGACTTTGACACCAGGTGTCTGTCTCAGTAAGGCCTTTTTGAAGGATGTCCGTGTCAGCCGGAGAGTCAATTATGGCTCCCAGTTTGCATTCATTGGTGAACTTGGTTAGCCATAGTCCTCCTGTGTTTGCCTGTACTTCTGAGAAGTATATGCCGAACAGTAGGGATCCCAGGACCGAGCCTTGTGGGACACCACTTGTGACTGGTTTAGAGTCAGACCTGGAGCCCACTATTCTTACAGTGTGAGTTCTGTCTGTAAGCCAGTTGGCAACCCATTTCATGACATAGGGGTTTATGTTCAGGCTGGTGAGTTTTTCTGTAATACCTGAGTGGGGAATGGTGTTAATAGCCTTGCCGAGGTCAAGGTAGGCTGTGTGAACCACATTTCCCTCATCTATGGCCTTGGTGACTGTCTCGAAGAAGTTAACCAGGTTTAGTAGGCATGATCTGCCCTTAACAAAGCCGAACTGGGTCAGGTCAAGTGTTTGGAGGTTCCCAATGTCTTTGTTAATGAGCAGACCAAGCTAGTCAGGCTTTTGGGGCGATAGTTACCAGGGTCAGTTATGGCCCCTCCTTTGTGGAGAGGAATAACCGTTGCTGTGCGCCATTCTATCAGCACATAGCCTGTGGAGAGGCTGAGGTTGAACAACATGTTTAAGTGGGGGTTTAGTTTGTTCTGTAGTTCGTGCAAGACTAAGCCTGGGACACCATCTGGTCCCATTGATGCTGTGTTTTTGGCTTTTGAAAGGGCTGTTTTCACCTGTGTGTCTGTGATTTTTGGGGACTACACTTTTCCGGTATTGTTGTGGGCCCTTTTGGAGGTGAGAGGGGGGTGAAGTTTGCACTGAATCTATCTGCCAGGATGTTGACAATATCAGTAGGTTCAGTATATTTTGTGCTATTTTGCACTAGTTCAGTGCATATCTGCGAGTTGCCACTTAGATTCTTAACATAGCTAAAGAAGGCTCTGTGGTTATCTTTTAAATCCTTGGCTATTTTTCTTTCGAAGTTAGCCTTGGATGATTTCATGAGGGACCTTAGTTTCTTACTAATACTGATCAGGGATGTCTTTCCTTCTTGGGATTTGCTTTTTTTCCGAACTAGTTTCCTCCTTCTATTGTATAGCCTGTTTATTGCAGGGGTCCACTAAACTGGTTTCCTTCTCTTAGAGGAGTGAGTCTTGGTTTTGCTAGGGATGGCATGATCCATGCATCCTTGTAGGTGCTCATAGAGTGCATTTGTAAAGGTTTCTGCATCTTGGGAAGCGTTATCCTTTAGCGTGGGGGCTATGAAGCATTCCACCCCTGTCTTAACCAAGGTGAAGTTTGCTTTAGAAAAGATTTTTACTGTGGTTTCCTTAGTTTCGGGTGGTGGTGGGGTGTGGACATCCAGAGTGATTAGTTTATGGTCTGATCTAACCAGTGACGGGTTGACATCTAGTGTGGAACACATGTCACCCATGTTGGCGATGACCAGGTCCAATATGTTTTCACCTCTGGTAGGGGAGTTTACCAGCTGATCCAGGGCATTTGAGTTGATGAATTTCAGGAAGAGCTGGGCCTGGGAATTTGTACTTGAGTAGTTTTCCCAGTGAATAGTAGGGTAATTGAAATCACCCAATATCAGGGTGTTCGGTAGGATCTTCATGTTTTCCAGTGTCTCCAGAAAGGTGAAGTGATGGTCCTGTGTCATGGAGGTTGATCTGTAGCAGTTCGCAATTTGCATTGCAGATTTGCTCGATGTTAGTTGTACATGGATTATCTCAGAGGTATCATGCTGTGCCACTAACCTGGAGGTGTAGGTATGCTTGATGAATATGGACACACCCCTTCCTTTTGTGTTTCGGTCCATGTTCTGTGGCTGAAACGTGTACTATGAGTTATAGCTCATTAGTGCTGTGGTGCTCTCTGGAGCCTTGAACCAGGTTTAAGTTACTGCACAGATGTCGACGTTCTCCATGCTGAGGAGTGCTTCGAGCGTGTGCATTTTGAGATTTAAACTCCTGGCATTGAGTAGCATAACCCTCATTTTTTTGTTAATTGTGCTGTTTATGGAGGTGGGTTTGACTTTTGAGCCTTGCCTAAAAAAGGCACTATGGGGGTAGCAAGAGCCTTGGCCAGTATTCGAAAGCCTAGGGGTGACAGGTGCAAGCCGTCTCTTGAAAAGCAACACGGTTTGTCGAACATGTTGTCCCAGGCTGACAGACACTGGATCCACTTTGAGTGACACCAGAAGCTTAGCCAGTTGTTGAAATTGATCATTTTTTCTTTATACTGTGGTATCATTCTTGGTGAGGACAGGATGCTACTCAGGGTCAGGGTCATACCAGCCTGAGCTGCATGATCAGATAGCTCTTTCATGTCTCTTTTCATGTAGTCCAGGGAGGTACGTCTCAGGTCATTCACACCAACATGAACAATGATAGAGTCATATTTGTACTTGTTCTGGAGTGACCTGAGTGCTTGTGTTATGTGGTGGATTCTGACTCCCGACAGGCAGCTAACAGTAACCTTCTGCTTGTCCAGCCTAGTGAGTGGGACATCAGTGTGCCTGACTATAGAGTCACTTATTACTGGTGTGTTAGGTATGTTATTTCGGCTTAAGGGCTGTGATTGTGCAGCACACTGATTTTGTGTTTTTATGTGTTGTCTGGTTTGTGACGGGAAGTGCAAGTTGTTTGGGTGTCTGCTTTGGAGGTCTCTAAAGCTTTTGCAGGTTTTTATTTAGAGCCTCCGAGTATGATTTTGTGTATTTATGTGTATTTTTTTGCCAGTGCTATTTTAGTAGGTCTGTGTGCGGCTGGAGGTGTGTTGCAAGTGTTAACCTACTCCTCTTGAATGTCTGTTCCAGTCTTGGGTGGAGACAGCTTAGCTTCTAGTTTGGCTGTATAATTGCATCTCTCGCATATGTTAGTGTTTTGTGGTAGGAGGAGAGGGCTGTCTGTGTGCATGAGGCAGTTGTAACATTGCCTCAGGATACCCAGATTCACCATCTGGACTGGAGAGTGCACCTGAAGTTGCCTTTTGGTCATGCCTGAATAGTAGGGTGAGCTGCTTAGTCGCTTGTTTGGTGAGGGGTGAATAAAGAGCCTTGCCCTGCTGGGCAGTCAGTGTCAGGGTATATTAGTGCTTGCTATTAGGTCTGAGCAAGTGGTGGGCTGTAAGATGCTTTTTGAGTGCTTAGGTTGAGAGTTAGACTAGTTTCAAGGGAAAAACTGAAGAGGAGACTTAGTGGAGCCGGGAATAATTTGACCATAGTTAATTGGCACTGCCCTGTGCGCAAAACAATGCAAACGCGGTTTTTATAGTAGGGAAATGAAAGAGATAGAAATTAGCCTAAAATGGCCAATAAACTACTAACTTCTGGGCTGGAACCACTCCTCCAGGGACAGATAGGTTACTCAAAGCTCCCTTCTCTCACAGGTGAACAGAGAAACTTCCTTCTATCCAAGTAAGGTATGGGCAACTCAGAAACTAGTATCACAGCCCTGAATTCAGCACTAGCCTGAAAACTGGACTATACTAGCTTAGAAAGGCGGGAAACAAGGAATTTGTTTTGTTTTTTTTTTTTGAAAAGATAAGGCAAAAACAGTAAAAAATACACTTAAAACAGCTTTAAACGACTACAAACTATCAGAAAAGGCTATCGCACTTTAGTGTGCAGCCTACAACAGTTAAAAAATGATTTAAACAAAAAGCAACTTTTTAAAAGTGCAGGCAGTCAAATAAGTAAAATATGTGAAAAAACAAGCTTTTAAATCACAATAAACACTGGAAAATTTGCATTTAGGTGGAAAACAGTTAAGTACAGCAAGAAAGTACAGAAAACTGATACTTAATCACTCCAAAGTCTCTCTTCTAAGCTAGAAGTCTTGTATCAGTTTAAGGCTTTCTAGTGCTACACAGTAGGTTAGTTACAGAAAAGATGGGAAACAAGCTCAGATGTGGTCTTTTAAACCAGAAAGTTAAAAGAGACGGACATACTGTCCAACTGGTCAATATCCTTCAACAAATGCATACTAACACATAATATCTTCTGCTATCAACTTTCTATGTTTATAAGAGCAATACTTAAATACTGCCTGTATTTTTGGGCCTTTATCCCCTCAATAATATTTAGTTTTGTCCATATCTCTTGTGCTAAAAGATTGACAGTTATGGCAGACCTGTGTTATGTTACATTCTTATGGTTTTGGTGATGTGCAGTTGATGGTATTGTAGACGTTGGTGTACTTTTATATGACCATGTCCAGTATGGTGCCATAGCAGATGTGGACAATTTAACATAAAGTACATTAAAGTAATCTATGTTATGAGATATTTCTTGTAATTTGTTCTTCTTTGTCAAAAAGTAATGGAAATAACCTCTGGAAGGCTGTGAGTTATTGGCCTATGCACATATAATATAATCTGTTAGAGATCAGTGTACACTTGATTTATGTAAAGTTTCAACAGTTAACTTATTAAACAACATTAATGTTTCACCCAGTTGTGATTTATGTTACTCTACTGTCACTGTCATACAGGTGTTACTAATGTGTGTAACATGGATTATTTCAGGGCTAAAGGTGTTGAAAAATATGATGCTATACTGCATTCACATGTGTACTTTGAGGTAGATTTGTATTTCAACCTGCATGGTGTGGCAATGAAAGCAGAAAGGGAGCATGTTATATGATTTAGTAAACTCACACAAATGCAGCATATTCAATTAATTATAACATGACAGCTGAGACATTTCTCCAGTAGCTGGTGTCATTATACAATATTGCTAGCATGTAATTTTGCTGGACCTGTGTCTTGTATGGGCTATCCATTTGTATTTTTTGTATCACATATACATACATACTATGCATAGTGGTATACTGATCTTCCACCACATTCAACCATGTTGTCAAGGACTAAGAATGCATGAGTTGCTCAATAAAAAGCCATGATTCTAGGTTGGGCCATTTACTGTATATACCTCAATTATTAAGACAAGCAGACTAGGTCTGCTGTACAGACAAAATCGCTCTCTAACCACTTCTACCAGACGTACTCTAGCCTCCTCCTACCTGCTTCCCTCTCTTATGTATGGTGCCCCTCTACTTACTCATCTCCAGCTTAGCCTAAAAAACAAACTGGAAGCTTGCTATAACAAAGTCTGTAAATTTACAGGGTCTGAATACTCTACCCACCACTGCCATTCCCTCCACTCCCTTAACTGGCTTGAGCTTCCTAATTTCCTGAAATTCATACAACTCACCACTGCTCACAAACTCATATTCTAACCCTCCATCTGCCCTTCTCTTTCATTTATCTTAACCCCTTACCTCCCCAGTCATACTCTTAGCTCTGAAAACCAAAACCTCCTAAAAATCTATAAACCCCTTCACCCGCCTGGCCAATTACTTCTGTCACACTACTTAGCTCCCTCCGCTGTACTCACAACCACTCTAATTTCAAATCTTTTCTCCATTCTTACCTTACCTCAAACTGGGACTGTTCCTGCTCTCTTCACACTTAAATTACGCTGTCGTCTTTTTAAACCTCCCTTCAATCTCATATCATCTACTATCACCTCTGATCACTAACATTATTGTTAGAACAAACACTAAACTTGTATAAACACTTGCACTTTTAATTATATTATCTGTATTACTTTTGACATTACTTTATTTTAACATTTGTGTTTTATAAATGTATACTTCCTGATTTTGTATTTGTATTTTAAATTGAATATTTGTGCTTTTGTATACTGGATATTCCATACATGTGCTGAGGAGGGATGCTGGGTATATTGGGAAAAGGATGCTAAGGATGAAGCTGCCAGGTAAGAGGAAAAGAGGAAGGCCTAAGATAAGGTTTATGGATGTGGTGAGACAGGACATGCAGGTGGTTGGTGTGACAGAGCAAGATGCAGAGGACAGGAAGAAATGGAAACAGATGATCCGCTGTGGTGACCCTTAATGGGAACAGCCGAAAGAAAAAGAAGACTTATGTTATATTCTGTTAACTGCTTTTGGAGCTTTTCTCCCCTGGCCTTCAGTGAAAATGGGCTCTGCTTGGCCCAGTAGACTTCCCCGGTCATCAAACTGGAAATAAATAAATAAATAAATAAATAAATAATTATCTGGCTTTGGTCTGAATTATTGTGGACAACTTTGCAACATACTAAGCCTAGCCAATAGTAATTTCACTTCTTGCACTTTTTTTTCTTATACTTCCTCTTCTAGCCCTAATTTTATTTCTCTAGGCAGCTTTCTCTTGATCCCACTCAGTAATACCCCACATGCCCTTGGAGTTTGCATTATGGTCGAACATCTTCCTAACTATACCATGTGCCTATTTGATGTAATCTCTCCTCATATGTTGATCCAGGTTCCATCTTCATCCAGATGTCATCTGGTTTCCTAGCTCTCAGCTCAACTTAACAATAACACAATCTGAAAAGTGATTTTCTATACATTATTCATCTGTGATTTCCTCAGCTGTTTTCCCATCCATGAATAATCTGTCCAGCCAACTATCTTGCTTTGTTTTATACATTAAGAACATAAACCCTGCCACTCCTGATCTCAATTCTTGCCACACATCCTAAAGTCTCTCCTGTCTAATCCCCTCAGCTTGGGCTTTATATCTATACCTGTGAAATTCAACTGCTCCAAAGGTCCTGTCCATTTTGGGGTATATCACCAAGTTGAGGTTACCCCTCTAACTATTCTGTCTCATTTTTTCTTTATTACCTGCAAATTTTTAATCATGTCAAGAAAAACATTTGATCTGTCTGCATCAGTCCCATAAAAATAACTCAAGACCAAGCCTATGTGTCCCCTTAGGCCTCTGCTAGCTAGCTATCTTCCTTTGTCATCTTTGCCTACCTTCACTGTATTCCATTCTTCAGCAGACCTGCTTAAAATCCACACTTGATTTCTTCTACCTCCTTTTGCCCAACTTGAAATTAACTATAGTTTTTTTTTAACTTTTCTAACACTTGAGGTTTTACTTAATCTGTTATAGAAAAAGTAAATGTAGCTCTTCCCTCATCATCTTCATTAACACTGTCTTCCCATTTATTGGATTTGTAATCCTCACAGCATTCCATGCTACTACTCAAATTTTCCATTTTTTACCTTCTTTTCTCCTATTTAACTAAAGTACATTCACCTGCTTCTGCAGCAGAGTTGATCCCCAAGTACCTTTGAGTTCGGTAAGTTCTGACCAAGACCCCCACCACCAGGTTAATACGGTGGCAATTGCTACCACCAAGATTAATTGATAACAAGCTCAAAGCTCTCCCCACATGTTGATTCAGGAACTTACTTCTTGAATTTAACTAAAAATGTATATACACGTCTTTATGTTATTGTCCGCATACCAGCTGGCATAAGTTGAATTGTTCTCCCCCTTTCCTCCTGAGATTAGTCTATGTGAAATAATACAGTGGTCCATATATCCCATCCATGCTAACACTCATTCACTCATAGTAAAAGTCCAGCAGTTTACTACATCTGATAGGGGTGAAGAAAATATTGATTTAGTTTAGTAAAACAGTTTACATAAAAGTGCATGTACCATAATGTTTCACCATCATATAACATAAGTATCATTAAATACAGATTTTGCATCTCATAACATTTATAGTTCTCATGATACCCCTGGCAAGACTCCACATGACAAAGATACAGTGGAATCTAAAATCACTTTGATCCCAACATCAGTGTCCTATAACTTTTCATATCCCAGTACTGGGGTGCATCAGAATAGAAATCACTTGGTGGAAACAGCAGATTTCCATAAATCAAGCTCCCCCTTTCTCCCCACATGCTCCAAAGCAGTCAGTTACCCAAGATGTTTCAGACTTTGCTTGGGGAGCACTTTTAGTAGAGATAAAATTGCAGTGGGGTAGGACACCAAAGGCAGATGCAAGCACATAAATATCAAGGAGATGCTTGCCTGATCAAGGCACTCAATTCTTGGAACCATCTTTGGTCACCAGGACTTCTTCAAGTTGTTACAGGCAATACAACAGTGATGTACATCAACAAGCTAGGGGTAAACAGGTCATACCCCCTTTGCAGACTAGACATCTAGCCATGTTAGCTTGGGTATAGCTTCACAGCACAATCTTACTCTACAGGCACCATAGATTACATCAGAGTAAAATTGTGTGACAGGCAAACTGAGCAGGACAAGGGCAGCCCCTCATGAATGGAAACTAGATCCAGGGGTCATCCAAAATTTGTTCCATCTCTGGGTAGTTCCTAAAGTATACCGCTTTGCTTCCTCTCTGAACAATCAACTGGCAAAATTCTATTCCAGGAATCCTTGCAAGAAGGCCTGGAAGACAGATGCCTTTTCTTTTCTGTGGACAGAAATGTGCCTGTATGCCTCTCCAAGACCATTGTGGTGACTCCTTTCTGGCCTAGGCAGCCATGGTTCTCCCTTCCTTTGGAAATGGCCAGGAGCAATTACCACAATCTTACTCACAGAATGGCATACTCTTCCTCACAGAATGGATTTACTCACACAATAATAGGTGTGATTGTTACACCCCAACATCAGTCATCTTCATTTCACAGCCTGGATCATAAAAGGGTCTTAATTTCTTTTAGGCACCTATTTGCTGGAAATGTACAGCAAGTACTAATGGAGGCAAGAAATTCTGCTACAAGAAAATCATATATTAGCAAATGGAAAAGTTCTTCTAGTTGGTAACCAGCACCTGTTCAGGGCTGTTGTTCTCTGGTTTTACAATACTTGTGTGAGTTCCTATCCTATTACCTTTCTTATTCCTCTGTCAGGGTTAATTTATCAGTCATTTCAGCATGTCTGCTCATGGATCCTCCTCTTTCAAAGCAGTTGCATGTCAAAATGTTCTTGAAGGGGGGTTTTCATAAGAGGTCTCAAAGTAAACTGGTGGCCCCTTCTTGGGATTTTAATTTTTTTTGTTAGAGAAACTAACACTTTCTCCATCTGAACTAGCTACTCTGGCTGACCTGAGGTTGGTAAAATAGAAACCAGCTTTATTGATTGCTCTGAACTCTGCAAGAAGGGCAACTGCATTGGAAGCTCTTATGGTGGATCAGCCCAATGTCACACAACAACAGAGTTTATTTGAGAACCGATCCTTCTTTTATGACTAAAGTGGTATTTGAGTTTATTTAAGTCAAACTATCTTTCTCCCTGTTTTCATTCCTGAACCTAAAACAGAAATAAAGGCTGCTCTATACCTTGAATGTCCATAGACAACTCAGATAGTCTTTTTTAAAGTGTTTTTTTTTTACTGGATTTTCAATTTGTAAAATAATCATAACAATATGTCCAGTCAAAGATTTGTGAACATAATAATTGAAAAATAAATCAACTAACCCTCACCCACAAAAGTGAAAATAAACAACTGTTTACAAGAGTGTTCATTACCCATCAAGTCATTCAAGTTATTATACATTACACTAAATCTAAAATGCAGCTATTTTTGCATGTCAAGCAGATCTCTAAGTTTTGTTCATGCATTGTAGTAAGAGGAAATCCTGGTTGTTCTTGATTTAACTGTAATGATTTCCAGGTGACAGACTTTAGTTGCAATATTTAAAAATTCTTTGAAGGAGGGTGTAGACTCGTTCTTCCAATTCTGAGTTATAACCTTTCCCACTATAAATGGTATAGACCACAAAATATGATATTTCATTTCTAACACATATAGGAATAGGAGTTTTAAACATGATTAGTGATTTAGATAAAACAAATTTATCTCCAAAAAAAGCTCGTAAAATGGATTAATGTTATTCTAATAAGGTGTTAAGACAGTACAATCAAAAGATGCTGTGGTTAACAGCACACTTCCTTAGCTGTGCTATCTAATTTGTATTTCTGACAGAAAAATTTAAAAAGCAGGAGTATTTAACTTTTACAAACAACTGATTTGTATTTCCTAAAGTTCCCAGAAGACTATACTGGAATATTTTTTTCATCGTTTTTTGAATTTTCTGTCAACTTTTCTTCGGAAAGTGCTCTGACAATTTCTCAAGATGAGTTATTCAAAAGGCAGTTCACAGGACCAGTTAAGGAAAAAGGAATTTCAAACCCTGTTTTCCACTATGAATGACTTATCCATAAAAATAAACAAAATGAATAGTAAACTAGATTATTTCAAAGAAGAAAATGCAAAACAAATGGAGCAAGTAAAAGAAATGATAACACAACATAACATCCAGATTGCTGGCAGAGAGGACTCTTTAAATGATCTAGAGGGCAGAGTAACAGAAGAGGAACTACAAATTGAATTCCCGTTGAAACAAAATTCTTCCTTACTTAACTAAATAATAAAAAAAAAGAAAACACTAAAAGATAAATAACTTTTTAACTACTGTTTCCTTATGTTACTTCAATATTCATATTATATTTAACTCCTACAAAAATACAGTTCACTCTAGCCATATTCACAAAAAAAAAAACAAAGGTAAACTTTTTTTATGTTCTCTGTCACTATAGTAATATCACATAATCAAATAATCTAATCCATGACTCATTATTTAATACAGAAATAAGGCTAATATGAATTGCGTATAGTACCATATTATTGGTCAAAAGTGGGAAAACAAGGAAAACTACTTACTACTAAAGTGTACAAACAGTGTTTTATATGGTCACAGTATCTCTTTCAGTCACTGAGTAGAGAAAAGTAACAAAAATACACGGACCGCTTGTTGTTCAATATATCACACAATATACTGTTATATACCGGTCTGTGTGGGGGGGGGGGGGATGATAACACCAAGATATACAAACTACAGTTATCTGTTCTAAGATAATGAAACAATATATATTTAACAAAATTACTATCAGACAATTGAAGTGCTACAGAGATACCCGAGGAACAAATAATAATGTTTTAAAACATACTTTACTGTATTCAAAAAATACATTTGAAATATAACTGTTAAATATTTTTACTGTATTATCTTAATACATAATTATAGCCACGCTTGGTTGTTGTATACTAATGTAATATGTTTCTGAAAAATTTGCTTTATACTACATTAACTGGACAGTTCTAAGCTATAAAATGAAGGGAAAACAGTTAAACTTCCAATCAGTTCAGGAAGTCTAGTAATTTAAAGGGACACATGCACTATTTTAAATTTAAATATATTTTATTAGTTATTTGAAGGAGACTTGATTTTTGAGCATGTTATATAGATTAAAGTGTAAAATGACAGTCTACTTTAATTATTAAAATATTTGAAAATATAGTAATATGGTAATATGTTATTGAAATAAGTAGTGATGCAGCCTGACTTTTTCTTAGCAACTGTCATTAAAAAGTGTTTAACTTTTCAGGTATATACATTATATATATATATATATATATATATATATATATATATATGTGTGTGTGTGTGTGTGTGTGTGTGTGTGTGTGTGTGTGTGTGTGTGTGTGTATAAAGCAATAGTATTCTTTTTGCTATTTGACTGGATTACTTTTGTTTATTTATTTTAAGATGGAATGTTCTTAATGGTAAATGTGTAATAGGTTCTGACTGAAACAGGTGTCATTTGCCATTAAAAAATCAGAGCTTTTTACCTGGTTTTAGTATTATAGATATGTACATTATAATTTCACAATGACTGACCTGAACAAATCTTACTTTAACTATGTGCTCAAAATGTCAAATATGTATAGTAAGTTGGTACAGTAGACGTATAAGCTACTTTCTGTTAGAATGAAAATAAGTAGATAGTCTTAGAGATGATTTTGGTTAGGGGCTTTTGCAGGTGCACTTGAATGATTTACCTATTCAAGGGTGGGAGTTTCTTATGCTCAATGGTTTGTTTGGACTATTTTTTTTTTAATTCAGTTTTTATGTTATATTTCTTTTTTTCTTTCTTATTATGTGTCTATGAATTATAGAAATACTGCTAAAATATATGACACTAAATCACGCTCCTTAGCAATATACATATTTTCTCTTTTTTCTTGTAAAGCTGCTTATACATGGTTAGAAATTTTGGAAATAATGGTTTATGTATGAAATGTGTATCTATTATTATCAATGGTTTAAATAATACTACTAAAGGGGGATGTCTAATTAAATACTTGAAAACCTTAAATGTACAGATTATATTCTTACATGAGGCACATCTTCTACAAGAAGATGAATAAAATAAGTTCAATACTAACTATTATTCAGTCTTAGCTGACATTAAAAACAAAAGACATGAGGTGTTATAATTTTATGGAAAAATTCAATCTTAATACTTACAATTATAAATACTTACTAAGAGAGAGATCAGGAATGTTTTTTTTTTTACATTAGCATTATATGGGAAAATATATAGAGTAGTAAATCTCTATCAGATACCTGGACTGGGAGTTAAGGTAGCTAAACAGCAGATAGAAGACATTATACAGCATGCTAAGGAAATATAATATTAGCCAGAGATTTCATTTGCATTTTACATGATAGTGACACTAACTCTATTAATACACATAGGAAAACAGCAACATCAGAGGTGTTGTTTGACATCATTGATATGTTAAATCTAGTGGCTATAAAATAATTTGCTGAATTTGATTCATGTTTTTTACATAATATTTACATCATCATGGCTGCTACTCTAGAATTGACAGAGTGTATATATCAAGGGACTTAGCTGGAAAGCTATACAAAGTTAAGGGAGTTGCATGTCCAGTATCAGTGTCAGATCACAATACAATTATGTTTGATATAGAAGTACACACAAGACAAATGAGAGTTATTACTAGGATATCTCCTTATATAGCAAGTTTAAAAAGTTTTAATGACTTCTATATCAAAGAAATACAATCTTTTCTAGAAATTAACCTTACTGAAGATACTTCAGAGATTTATGTATAGGACTCTTTGAAATCATACTTATGTGGCAAAACTTTAATATGGTATATTAATAAGAGAAAACAATGGAATAAAGATGTATTGGACCTACAAACAAGTGCATTGGTAAGATAAAACTTAGCATTCAAAAGGGGAAAAACAATTAATTAATGAACTGGAAGAGAAGAATAAAAAATATTTAGAAACACTATATCATAAAATTATGATTAACTTAGAAAAGATTAAACTTAGTTCATATTCAACGAATCCTAGAAATCAGAAATTAATAGCTAATAGAAGTACAAAAAATACAACAATCAAATCAGATAAAGTAAGTATACATTCCAGGCACCAAGGAAAAAAGTATTAGATCTTGAAGGTATATTGGAAGCTTTTAAAACATACTTTCATAATATTAGTTCAAAATCTGGTAAATTAGAATCACAAGAAATAATAATTAAAAAAATACTTTAGTATTTCTTTAGGAAAACATTAGAATCACATTATTAGATCAACATATAAAATGAATTGATAAACAACAATGACTGAGCTCAAATCCCAATTAAATAAACTAAAGACAAATAAATCACCTAGTATTGATAATATTATTCCAGAAATGTTTAAATTCTACCCAAAGAAGCTTTAGGTTTATACTTTAATAAATTAAGGCAAACATATACCGCCTTCTTGGAAATACATAGTACTATCTCCAATTTTAAAAGCAGAAAAATGTGCAAATGATTGTTCTTATAGACCAATATCTCTTTTGAACAATGACTATGAAATGTTTATGGCAATTCATGCAGATGGGATCAAACAGTTACTTCCTTTTTAATAAATGATGACCAAATTAGTTTCATAAGGGAGAGGAATACCTATGACAACATCAAAATATTTTTTTCTTTAATTGACTACATAACTCTTGCAAAATAAAGTATGACCCTAGTAAGTCTAGACATAAGCATTGCATTTGATTCAGTTAATTGGAATTATTTATTAATGGTTTTGAAGGGTATGTATTCTAACAAAATTTTACTAAATTAATATAATCACTTTACAAAAGCTCCTTTGCTTATGTTAAGCTTGGTTCATGCTCCTCTACCTCCATTGCAGTTACTAAGGGTACAAAGTAAGGATGCCCTTTAACCCCATTATTATTTGCTCTGGTGACCGAAACTTTTGCAAATTATATTAGGACAAATTCAAGCATTAAAGGTATATAAATTAGAAACACCTTAGAAATGAAGATTTAGCTTTTTGCAGATGACATTTTGCTAATTTTAAATGATAGTGATAACTCATTAACAGCTTTACTGAAATCAATTGAATTATTTCAGACTCTTTCTGGTCTTAAACTTAATGAGAATAAAATGAAATTGTTACTTATAAATTCAGATAAGAATGATTTAAGTTGGAAATGTACTCAATATATCGCAGCTGATAATACAATAAAATACCTACTGCTGGCTCCACCTATAGAACCCACCACTGCCAAAACCTTAAACAACTAGAGTGGCTAGAACTGCCCAGCTTAATTCATTTCAATCAACTCTTAATAGTGCACAAAATTTTGTACCATCCTGAGGATACCCTTTCACTTAAAAATATTATTAAGCCATATAGCTACCTAAGATCCCTACAGTCAGCTGATAAACTACTGGTCCAAACCCACAAAGCTAATAACTCTGCTGGTGAATCCCTGTTTGCCAACTTCATTGGCAAAACCTGGAATTCGTTGCCAAACTATATAACCCTGCAGTCCTCCAAAAGTCTCTTCAAAAAAAAAAAAACCTCAAACAGTATCTCAAAGTGAATTGGCTATGCCCATGTACCAACCCTTATTAAGTTATAAACTAAAAGCATATTCTGCAATTATCATAACTTGTAACTACATCACCAAGCTCTGCTTCCAACCTGATGTCTCTTACTTTTAATTGTCTGTCCATGAGAATTGTGAGTCCCTACTAGGGAACACCACTAACCCATAGTATATAATCACTTTGTTTTTATAATTGTTTGCTAACGTCTGTGTAATCTATGTAAGTTTGCCTATGTGGAGCTTTTCTCCCCAGGCCTCCGCTGAAAATGGACATGTATCCAGTCGGACTATCCCGGTAAAAAAATGTCAAATAAAATAAATTATACTAACTAATGATATAAGTTAAATTCTAACAGCAAATTAGAACAATATCTTAAGTCATATAAAAAGTCTCATACAAAAATGGAATGGATACTTTTTACTATGGAAGACAGACTTTATATAATTAAAATGAGTATTTTTCCAAAATGATTATACATTATACAAGTCCTCTCTATCCCCCCTTCCAAACAATATATAAAACAATTTAATAGAACAATACTAAACTTTTTATGGTACCCTAACAAACCTAGAATAGCTATTAACCATGATTTAGAGGACTGGGAGATGTGGGGCATAAATCTTCCAGACATTAAAATTTATGCACTATCAAGTATCATAAAGACTATATCTTAGATTTAATAAAACTCATGTAGGCATAGTGTAGAACCTACACAGAATGTTTTACTATGTCCGTATACATGATTCCTTCTCGGCAGCACGCCATGCATATTGCTCATGGCTAATCACTGAGGGAGAGACATGGAACACAGTTACTGAATCAATGTAGTGCTAACTGTGTACACAGATGAGTAACACACTCTCAACACTGTCCAATTGTTTTATATCAATGTAATTTATTTTTTTTAAAGCATGTTTGGGTGGCATGGTGCAGAGCACAGTAATGCTAAGCTGTGATGAGACATCTGCCAGACATCTAAAAATATAAACTGGATGTATTTAATTATATATTTAAAGGTCAAGTTTAAGCGTATCTGAGTGGGTTTGCATGGCTTGGCACAGTGGTCAGCACTACTTAAAGGTAGCTCAGAGGTAAATGGAACAGTATAGCAAACTTCCACATGTCCATGTAGCTAAATGGGCAGAGTTATGACATCATGTGCAGTATGTGCAGGGTTTGAATACATAGAAGTGCAATTAAGCATTTATTTTTGAAATACAAATTATGATAATGATTTTTAAATTCTGGCCAGCTGCGCTCAGCTAAACTCTGCTATGACCTGCTAAGATGTGCTAAGCACAACATAAACACAATAATGGCTGATAATATTTATGCAGTGCTTGGCACCACTTGGCTAGTTTGCACACCATGAAGCACTGCTAAGCACTGCTTGGCTGAGCTGAGCGGGCTTATGTGGTGCTAAGAGATGTGCTGCTTTTTTAAATGTTGCCTAATAGCATTTCAAGGAGGGAAACAGGCTATATTAGGCTCATTAGATGGGAATGCAGCATAATCTGTTGGAGTTCTACCAGTGTAGTGACTATGGCTGGTGTTGGAGAGGGTGTGAGCTTCTGAGTGCAATGATGGGGCATTCAGGAGTCCAGAGTCATGATTGGACTGCTGGTGAAAAACCATGATGACTGACTGCTGCAAGGAAGGTTCCAGGGCTCAGAGTGCAAGGTGGAGGCCTGGGACCAGTTGGCACATTAATTCATCAATGTGACAGATATCCCCCACAGAGGTGAGCAGGTTCATTACTACCATGATGACCTGAAGGGTAGGAAGGAGGATCTCTTGGACACCTGGGTCTGCGAAGCTTGGATAGGGAATACCCCAAAAGTTTGCAAGTAATTTTACATTTGTTGTGCCAATACCTAATCTGAATGTCTGATAAACTAGCATGCATAATGGTATTCTTCTCTACCAACAGCTGCAGAGGAGAGGGCTTGCAACATTGAGCCGCATGCCAGACGCTTGCCAGGTTGTGCCATGAGTGTGGTGAGTACAGATGTATTTTGCTATCTATTGTCAAATAAGCAAGAAAGAGTAAAGTATTGACTATGACTAGGTATATACAGTAAAGATTGTATTTCAATGAATGTGGACTTACACCTGTACTGCAATAAGTGCATACTGTCAACTGTAGTACCATAAGCAGAGAAGTCTAAAGCATTAACCGTAATAAAGTATATAGAATAAAGTTTCTATAGCAATAACTATGAAATTACAGCTGTATTGCAACACCTACATAATGATGACTGTTGTACAATAAAAACTTGAAACTATACCAGTAACTGCATGAAGGTATCTCTAATAAAGTATGTTGTGCAATAAGTGTGGAATTACACCTGTTTTACAAGAAAAAAAATATGGCAACTGTTCTGCAATAAAAACACAAAATAATATCATTACCTACATGAAGGTATTTCTAATAAAGGCTGTTGTGTAATAAGTGTAGATTCAGAGGGGTTGTGTGAGAAAGAAATTATGGCAACTGTTCTGCAACAACACATGAACACAATAGCAATAACACCAAGGTAAATTGTGTACATCTGGATTGTCTTGTTTTTACCATTGCATGTCAGCTATATGCATTAACGCTGTGAGGTACGGTGCTGCAGTCAAGTATAACAGTGCAGTTGTTGTAGATGGCAAATAATAACCCATAATCAGATATTGCTTGTTGACTTCACAGATATTTCTTCACACTAACAATATATTGTGTACACCTGCATTCTATATAGTAATGTATAAGTTACCTAATATCTCTGTCATGCTTGAATTTCATGCATGAGTGTTCAACTGTCACTGCAGTCTAGCATAAAACTGTGCTACCATTACCAGGGCATATATTTGTTTCAGGTGAGTTCTAGGAAAATATCAGTCAGTCAGTAATTAGCAGTGACTGAGTAGTTCAGTTTGCTAAATTCAATGTATGATGTACATTTTGCCACACACAGACCAGGGTTCAAATCCAGTGCTATGAAACACTAAATGTTACAGTATCAGGCAAGTAATGGTTACAGATTTTCTCTCCACAGAAACTAGAGGTAAATGGTGAGGTATCCATTTTATGAATAAATAATTAAATATTTCTTTATTTATTTTACATTTGTTAACCGGGGGTGTCTGACTGAGCCGAAAAGGCCCTTTTTCAGCAGAGGCCCAGGGAAAAAAGCTCCACGAAGAAAAATTACAGACACATTTAGTTATTTAGACATGATGAGTATACACACAAATTACAAGAGACATATTTTTACAGTGGTATACGGCACATAAACAGTTACAGTGGAGAGAACAAACAAAAAAATATTAATTTTAAAAATAAAGGTAATTGATAGATTTGTGGTGTACAGCTGAAATTTGGAACATAGGTAGAATACATACATAGTACACAAGTACAGTACATACATTGTAGATTAGCCAGTGTTTGTGAGTAAGATTGAAAACTATTATCAAGTGCTCTAGATTTAGTATGTATATGTCATCTGCTTTCACTAGCGTGTCAAATTCACTAAATTGTGTGTTTAGATGTCACAGAATGTTACAGTCATTACAAGGAATGTGAAAATACAGCATAAAATAAATTAAATATGTGTAATAATAATAAAATAAAATAAATAAAAGGTGCAATCTTTGGTATGGTTGTATGCCTGGAGTGTCTGTTAAAGGTTGCTGCAGTCAATTAATATACTTGATACAGATGTCCTCTGCTGCCTCTGCTATTGGTTTCTATCCCCATTCCTGCCAAGCAAAGCATGATAGTTGTTTACTCTCTGTACTGTAAACATGCATGTCTTTCAAGTGTTATGCTGTCACATAATGTAATTACTAGTACATAATCCCTCTGTCACAGATTTATCAATGACATGATTACATAAATAGCAAAGTATCACAGTAGCCCACAGTACACTTTGGTAGTTATATAGGTACACCTGATGGGCAAGTGTTCTGTGTAGTTGTTTACTTGCAGTTGTTACTGCTTGCCCCATACTGTCCCATGGGGATAGCTTGAGAGGTACATATGTGCTACAGTAGCTATATGGCACATTTACACATAAAGAAAGGACAGGCCTGTAGAGCAGATAGCAGTACTGTTGTCAACTATATCGCCTATAATAGTATTAATGGACTGTATTTCTCTCTCTCTCCCCATGCCTTGTCTTCATATATTTACTATTATTCATTGGTTATGGTTTACTATTAACATATGTTGTTACATTAAACTTTATTTTGGGGCATATATTTTATTATTGTTATGTATTAAAATGGTTACATGTTAACATATCTTGTTGAATTACCTGTTCTGTAGGCCTTATGCCCCTTTTACTGCCATATTGTTAATATACTGACTGTTCTGTTATTTATTGCTGTGTTTCACATAATATGCATTGAAATGTAATTGGGTTATTTACAATGCTCTAGCTTGCTGTTATTATTAACAATGGTTTGTTCATAACTAACCTATAAGTATTGTTATACCTCCATCACCACAGCACAACAGGGTAAGCTGATTCCTGTTGATCCACCTACCCTACCTCAGTTGGCTGTGGCACCGGGTCCTGGCACATCTGGGACCCAGGCTGCTGGTGCCCCCTCCACTGGCCCTGCATCACCTTCAGCTGGAAATGCCTCAGGGGATGGGGCCCAGTCCACCAGGAGCAGTGGTAGAGGGGCGGTAGTCACCCAAGATCAACTACTGGCCATGGTGTGCAGGATCATTCATCAGAGCTATGAATGCCACCTGCACAAGATTGAGAGCACACTGGGCAACCTGGTGGTGCAGGCTGACCCTGGCTCCCAGCCTCCAGCACAACAACCTTCAAGGCAGTGAAAGAGCCATGTCAACTGCCCATGGGTGGAAATATCAGTCATGCCACTACCATCTAGAGGAACATGAATCTCGAATTCCACAACACCTTCCCCATCCAAAGTGTTTACCCCTCATGTGTCACATGCCACCCCTGTCTTCTGTCTTGTCTGTCGGCAATCACATCCTCTCCTACCCAGCTTATCCCCCACACATACCTATATACCTTCATCATTCCACTCTCTCTTATTAAAAAAAATGGACACCTGTCCCATAAAAGAATTATTGCCTCATACATAGCTCTCCATTTTGTACACGTATCCACTGGACACAACTAATTTGGTCCAATTGGCTTGACAACACATTTATGTTGTCCTCACCCCTCTCACAGGAGTTTGAGAGTCCAAATTTATCCACAAAATCTGTCAAAATGCACAGCTGTTGCTGTTAAAGAAATGGAAAACTTTGGTTCATTCTTGCACCCTTCCTACACATCCCTACCTGCCTTTCACTATGTTTTTCCTCCTGCCTGTCCCCATTTCATCAATGTCCTATCACCCCCTTTTTCTGTTTATGTTTTACAGTTTGCCCCTACAAAGATAGCAAGTTGACATAATAGCAGCTATTGCATTAGCATGCATATTCTAATGGATATGAAGTGTGGCACTCACAAGTCTCTCTCCCCTTACTGATCTCAACCCACAATGTTGGCCAGTGAACTACCAGATGAATACACTGTCATGGGACACTGACCAAACGTATGACCAAAAATGTGGACATACTTCATACATCTCTACAGTTGTCCATACTTGTACTTACCCTCCGTGATGCTGTAGTCTGCACATCTCAGTAATGTCCATCTCAAAAACTAAGTGGCCAAGGCCTACATGAAGGCCTCATATATTGCACTGTGGTGCCATGTCACTTGCTAATGATAGTGCAATTCAGCTGTTTTGAATGTAATTAGTAATTCTGAGCCACAGATTGGTGCAGAGGCAATTACCTGTTAATGAGCATTACCTACAAAAGGCAATCAACTGCTTATGGGAAATAGGTCTGTATGTGGTTTTACTCAAACAGTGTATGTGCAAAGCATTTGCAGAGGAATGCTCCAAAAAAGGAATACATCATTCTACCAGGTATGTACTAGATTTCCCCATAAAACAGGATGCAGATGGGAGGATGGAGATATAGGGAATATGGATTACAATAGTACGCTTGTATTAGATTTATGAGATTGACATGTCAGTGATAGTCTTCTGTCCAATGCATACAGGCATGCCTCTCAGCTGTCCCTGCTTTGAATCACATCTCTGCTCTGTCCATGTCAATCCCTCCTACAATGGTTGGCTGTTGTAGTAAAGATAGTGGATTATATGTAGGACATAGTGACACTAAGTAAGGGTGTACACTCCTGTAACATCAAGCAATGCACTGCAATTCACCTCATCTCACTCTGTCAATGTCACACATAAATATGTCTAACATTGTGCAATTTTCCCTGATGTACTCTGGCTAAGTCCATGTTTTGTGGACATTCATCCTTGTCTCATTGAGAGCTATGCCTAACATACCTCTCAACTTCCTACAGTAAGGAAGCAGTACAAATCCATAATCAATGGGGGTCAAAGGCTTAAACCCAGCCAAACTCAGCTCACCTCAAACTCAAACTCAGCTGTCAACTGTTTGGCACAGCCTATGCTTCTGGCACCCCCACACCACACCCTGTGCATGTGATGATACCTGTGCCACATTCCAGGGTGACTATATTATTTTACAAGTGTTTGCATAGTGCAGTAGCTTTATGCCATGGCAGTTGTTGTGGGCCACAACAGGTATTGTATGCTGGCATGTATCTTGACTACAAATAAAACTTTATGTATCTTTTTTGCCTGATGGTACATTAGTGGTAGTGTTACCCAATGACAGGTGTGTCATGGACTTGTGCATGTTTGTGTCTCAGAAGTCTGAGTGGTTCAACTATGGACACATGGTGGAAATACAGCAGCACAGGATGACAAGGCACTACAGCAGAAATATGTCATCAGCAAGGTATGCCATTATACATGCATGGCTTCCTAGGTGCATATGTGTAGAACAATGTGTCAAGGAAAATGGAGACCATCAGTTTCATTAGCTTTCATACCCTGTGACAAAGTCTGATACCCTTGATGCATGTCACCTGGGTATGCTACATGTACAAATCTAGATGGTGGAGGTGTAGATGAGGGTAGTTTACGGCCATCGACAAGTCACAGGGCCATAAAATGTATAACCAATGCACAGAGATAGGCCAGATGGCCATGTCACTACTGCTGCAAGAGGATATATTTATACAGAGAGACACCCACAAACAAGTTGGATACTGTGAGATTAGAATCCCTAATGCTGTTAAAATCTACAGATTTCAGTAGTTATCACATGCTCCATGGAGTTTATCTGTTACTATATTGTCAGCCAGCGCTCTTAAGGTGGATGACATCAGCAGGCCTTGTAAATTAGGCCAATGTTGAGGCCAGCAGCTAGTCACAGGGTATATAATGCATAACCATTGCACAGAGATAGCCCATACTGCTTCTCTGAATTGTTGAGTGAGGCTATACTTGCACACATAGCCAAGTTGAATAATGTGAGATTAGAACCCCCATCCATCTACTATTACACATTACAGATTGCAGTACTTATCACATGAGCCATGGAGTTCATTGGTGATTCGATTGTCAGCCAGTGTTCTTAAGGTGAATGACATCAGCAGGCCTTGTGGAGGAGGGAATTAAGAGGGCAGCAGTCAGTCACAGGGCCATAAAATGCATACTATAGTACAGTGATAAGCCAGACAGGCATGCCTGTAATGCAGCAAGGGGATATATGTGCATACACATACATATATACATACATTGTATGATGTGAAAAAATCACCCCTGCCTATCTACTGTTACACACTACAGCTGGTAATACTTATAGAAGGCACCACAGCATTCATCTGTTATTAGATTGCCAGCCAATACTCTTAAGGTGGACAAAATCAGCAGCCATTGTATAGGAGGGACTATAGAAGCAAGCAGCCAGTCGCAGGGGCATAAAATGCATACCATTGCACAGAGATAGTCCATATGGGCATGTCCATACTGCTGTGAGGGGATATATTGATAGGCACACATAGAGTTAGATGATGTGACACTAGAACTCCTACCTATCTAGTATTGCATACTATAACTCACAGTACTTATTGCACACACCACAGATTATGTCTGTTGACTATGTTGATATAGGCACAGTACTTGTGGAGTACACAAAGTGACCTTGTGTCAGACAGCTTGTGTGGCCTGCAGAGTGATACTGCTTGGTACTGTTATTGTATCTAGTGTACTAGGGGTGGGATACCTGGTAATATGCCTGCTATGTGTGTATACTTATCTGACTGGCCATATGTGGCTGTTTGCAGTTTGATAGGCAGACATGTGGCCAGTGACAATATGACCTGTCCAAGGCATGCATTGCATCCATTGTACATTACACCACCTGCATACCTGTGTCTGTCTACAGGGTGATAGTCCGCAGGCACAGTGGTCTGTGGGTGAGTGGATTATGTACTGTTGCGGTCTTGGTCTGGTTCCATTGGACAAATGTTGTGATGTGTAAGTGCAGATAACCACTGCATTCTGGGGTATGCATGGACATTTGTACATCCCCACCCATATCTGTATAAATGTGTATAACAGGGATGTCTCCTTAAATGTTGTGTGTGTACATTATGTAAATGTGTTATCTAGATATATGTGGGGAGTCTATGTATCATTGTACTTTATATAGGTATATATACCTCTTGTTATCATTGTTATAAACTGAGAGGCTGCCAGCATATCTAGATAGAATTTTGTAAATAATTCTTTGTCATTGTAAATATTAATATGATCTACAGGCTTGTTTCACAAATGTAAGAAAATTGTGTTATGTGTTGAGCATCAAAAATGTAACCACAGTGCACCCTGCTGGAAGAAAGCAGAAATGTGCATAAACCCTATGACTGTGTGTGATCTTAAGCTAGGAGACAGTATATCTGCAGCTGGAAATCCTTTCTATTGTCCTAAGACAAAGATAATTACTAGGTTTCACATGTAAAGTGTCTTTTTATTGCTGTGGCTTGCTGGCAGGTGCAGATCACAAAGAAATATTAAATTCTGAGTTCTCTTAGCCTGGGAAACATAAGCAGAAGTGACAAGAATGATTTAAGCTGAAATGACTCAGCAGTAATTTGTATTATCACTTTAAGAACAATCTCAAGAGAAAGATATAGCAATTTGTATTTTGTTCTGAAACTGACAACAACTCACCAGCAGTGTGCTTTGCTCTGTAAGTAAAGTTATTTAGAACATTGTTTCTCTTGGAGACAGAAAGGAATACAGCCAGATTAGTGTAGATGTTTTCTATATGTATGTGAGACTATCCTACAATATTGTTTTAAAGTATTTTCCTGTGATTTCTGAAGTCTCTATTATCACTGTGTTGAATTGATGAGCATTGTCTTGTGTTTTTATTATTTATTATTAAATATTTTGCACCTTTTAACTATGGCTGCTTTGTGTAGAGATAATTTAAGTTCTTAGAGCAATTGCATGTATTTGATGATACTGTATAGGCCACTCCTAAATAGCCTTCAAGTCTCAGTCACACTTACCAATTTGATAATAACATTGCACAGTAGAATAGGACACCCTTTAGAAAGGGTGTTATATAGCAAATGATGAGTGGTTGGTGGCAGTGAGTACTACCTTATAGCCTGGGCAGAAGGGGGCATAGCTAGTGAACCTGTGGCAGTCTTCCACAGTAGTGTCTGTGTGTTTGAATATAAATCACATCTCAAGGTGTGTGTGTGTCAGCTACTTGGGCAGTGACATGAAGCATTGTTGGACAGAGAGGGTACTAGATGTTTTGACATGACTACTTGGCTGAGAATTGAAACCTATAGTTGTGCCAGTGGGGAGTCTTATTGGGGATCTGGAGAGAAAGGGGGAGAAAAGATACCCAGAGTGACTGTGATCTCTGTGTGCTCTTAAGGGAAATTGTACGTTACTGTGTGTGTGTACTTGTTATCCTCCCAATGAAGACGCCCGTCACTGGTGCTAGTGGACAGAATTGAGGCTGCTTGATTACTGGGCCAGTGCATGGGTGTCACAATCATATATATATATATATATATATATATATATATATATATATATATATATATATATATATATATGTGTGTGTGTGTGTGTGTGTGTGTGTGTGTGTGTGTCACATACTGATAGAGACTAATCAAGCATGAGGGGGGATAGGGGGAGAGACAGATATGTATATGTAGCTGTATGTATGTACAGACATATTTCCATATAGCAGATCTTTGGGTGATAGAGGCAACAGACTTGGGCACAAGTTAGCTAAGTGTAGGTGAATGCATTTGTGACTGTCAGTGCTAACAAGGTGACTTCAGGCCAGAGCTATCTATACTCCAGTCTGGCATTATGTGTGCTGCAGGCGATTGGCTGCTGCACCTGTTACCACAGTAATGTACTTCCCTCATATTGTACAAGGCATTCTCCAGCTGTTTGCTGACTTTAATATGTTACTCATACATCACAACTATACAGAGCTTCACAGACTGTCCAGATGTTTGCCTCATATTTTTGGTCCGTTTCACATAATATTATGGTTTTCTGGAAAATTAGTGTCAAATCAGTGCAGATTGAAGTCAATAATTAATAACAGACATTTGGGTTTCAGACTCCATACACACCGTGAGATTCATCCTAATGCAAGACCTGTTATTCTACTGACATTCTACATTTGTAGGAGCAACTATTAAAATCTGTCCCTATTTGTGTGCCTTGGTCCCACTTACATTAATGGCTTTGTCCAGATTTCCTGCTCTAAGAGGTTGAGATGTATGATGTGATGGAGTGCATGATGTAACACCAAACATAGGGTGACAGTGTACATACCTCTCCCTGTTTATGTTTTTGTAGAATGTCCAGCATTTTTCCCCATATGTCTGCTCTGCTCCTCATACATTTGTGTTTTTCTGGTACTATACTATAAACAGCGGTCATTGATTTGTTTTAACTACTGACACACTTAAGTGATGGCCTTTACATCCTGCAGCTAATCTGACGTGTTGCTGCCTGCTGTTATACTAGCCACCTGCTATGATACTCAGGGCATGTATAATGTCTGTCTGTAAGTATGGCCCTTTGTGTCTTCATTCACTCTGGTTTTGTCCAGCTTTCTTGCAATAACAAATTGAGGGGTTATGACGGTGCGTGGGAATGCCACCATATGAGTAGCTGACATGCAAAAGATTTTGCATGCTGTCAGATTCAAACCATCAGCACTATCAGCCATGCTAGTGTCCCTGGCCCAGTGAGTCACATCAGTCACCAGACAGAGAGGTTTCATTCCTCACACAATCAACAGCATACAGTAATTGTCTGGCTTGCTGGTATATCATTGCAGACTTACTATTACAACAGTTGTATGAGGACACTAATGTTTTTGGGGTAGGGAACGACCAGTGTATGCTCTGCTGGCATAGACAGTCATATGACTGCCCTGTGACACTACTGTTTGGCATCTCCCTGGAATAATGTTGTGGAGTTTACAGCCATGTGGCTTAGTGGCTATTATGGGACACATACTAGTGAACAAAGTTCCAGTTGTCCCAAGTGGCTGTTAGATCTGTACAAGCATCCCACTACAGATCTCTGCAAGTAGTCCAGTAGCACACTATATATAGTCCAATATATTCCCTTGCATACATGTGGCAGTTCTATACATATGTTACTATATTGTATACCTCTTACAAGTGGTGTATAGGACAGTGACTTACCTTGTGAATGCAGTGGTTGACAGGCCTGTAGTTTGGGGCTAACTCTGTCTACTGCACACAGTTCACTGCCAATACATGGTAAGGAACAGATTGTGTGGTCTGGCTGGCATCATTTTTACTAATATGTATGTTTGTCAAAGAAAGATGTCAGTCCCTAAGGAACTAGGTTGTCAGTGCATATGCTATGCACTCTCACTTGGCCAAGGCCAGTGAATATTGGGCACACCTACGTCTGCCTACAGGGATAGCCTCAGGGGGCTCCTCGTCTGAGTCCCCATATGGGTGTGGCTGTGGCGACCTAGGCACTTGTGTTGGGCTATGTATCTCTTCCCTCTGCTGCAGCTGTTTCCACAGGATCATACTGTGTAGCATGGCACATACTGTGAACATCTGTGCAAATGTGACTGGTGACAAATGCAGGGCTCCACCAGATGTATCTAGCACTGGAACCATGACTTCAACAGCCCAAACACACACTCCTTGATATTCCTAGTTTGTGTGTGTTCCTCATTAGGACATTCTTCAGTGAGTGTGTGTGCATTTCTGATGGATGTCATCATCCACAGTTCCAGTGTGTAGCCAGCATCCCCAAGTAAATGGCTGTTCATGGTTCCATACCAATAACAGTTGATTGTGCTGATTTATTTAGCAAGGGATATATGTCTGTCCTTAGTAAGCCAGTGGATATGGTTCAGTTAATATATGATTTGAAAATGTTTACTAGAAATTTGAATTTACATACTGTCTTTAACAAAGATGCTCAAGTCCAAATATATTCTGGTAGTAATATAAGAATACCTAGTGTATTTAACCCAGATATTCATCCAGTATTAAAAACATTTGAGAGAATATGTGAAACTGATTTTAGACATTATTTTGCCCAAAGTAATTGTAAGGATAATATGTCTAAAAAAGACAAAGAATTATTAGAATATTTAAAGTCCTATGGAGATCTTGGGCTTATGTGTCCAGATAAGGGCGGGGGCATAGTTACAGTACAACATGATGAATATGTGCAAAACATGTTACAAATGTTATATATTGAGACTTATGAAGAAGGCTTAATTAATGAAATACATTTGGGATATAAAATAATTGATTGGGAGTTGCTTGGCATGGTTACACAAGACCAAATAACTATCCAGGAATATAATTACATGACTATTGAATGGTCTAGGATACCAGTGATTTTCAGAGTGCCTAAAATTCATAAAAATGTAATCAATCCAACATATAGGCCTATAGTGGATTCTGGAAAATCTAAAGCTAGCTATATAGCTAAATTTCTGGACAGACAGTTAAAAACAGAAGTAAGTAACATCCCAAACCTATGCCATGATTCATGACAGTTTCTGACTTTATGTAATAATTTAAATCCATTGAATGAGGGTGTTTTTATAACAATTGATGTGAAGGACTTGTATAGTAGTATTCCCCATGACCAAGGTAAAGATTGGTTTGCCTCATATTTATGGGAAATTATGGGATTAAGTCAAGATAAAATCAATATATATAGCCAACTGATTGATTTAGTCCTGAATTATAACTACATCTATTTTGAGGGACATTATTTCAAACAGATGAAAGGAGTGGCCATGGGGTCAGCCTGTGGCCCCCTTTTTTGCAAGTGTCATTATGGCATGGTGGGAACAGAAGTTTTTGTACCCAAGTCCTTATTTTGCATATATAAATATGTATGTTAGATTTTTGGATGACCTGTTTGTAATGTGAAAGGGCCCAGTAACAGAAATCCTGAATTTCATAGATTAGATTAATAAATCAGCGGATTTTCTTAAGTTTACCTATACTGTGAGTTATGAAAAGTAGCATATCTAGATGTAATGATAGAAAGGAAAGAAATGGACAAGGTTTAAAATCTAAAATATACAGAAAACCAACACACTCAAATACCTATTTACACTACTCCAGTAACCATCCTATACATGTGAAGAGAGGAGTAGTGAAGGGGCAGATGGTTTGAGCAGCAAAGATGGTCTCGGACCATACAGATTTTATTGATGAGTGTGGGTTTTTATCTAGTACGTTTTATAATAGGGGATACCCTAGGAGAATAGTAAACCAAATCCGTAACAAAATTATCAGTAAGCAGGAACATGGGTACTATATACCATTATTAAAGGAATATAATGAAAATCTGTCAACTATTAACCTGGATCAGGAGATAATTTCTATAGATATAAATACTCAGAATATGGACATTAATAGTAATAATGATAATGGAAATAATAATAGTAGTAAAAAATAGTTTTGCCCTTTTGTGGTGACTTATCACAGTAAGAGTATGATGATAAGAGATATACTGCAAAAGAATTGGAGTATAATAAAAATGGATGAAAATCTAGTGGAAAAATTAGGAATTAATCTAAATGTAGTATATAGGAGGGGTTTAAACTTTAAAAACATCTTGGAGAGACAACTGCAGGGTATGAAGGAAGGAAAGATAAGTCCCTGTGAGATGTGTAACCAATGTCAATATGTTTTTAATGGATCAAGTGTTCAAATTATGAATAAAACAATACATGTAAAAAGTAAATACAGCTGCTATACACAGGGGGTTGTATATTTTGCTTTTTGTCTGAAATGCCTAAGATTTTATGTGGGTAAAACAGAACAGAAATTGTCACAAAGAATATATGAACATATGTATCATATTGCTCACCAGAAGGACACAGATGCATTGTGCAGACATCTTAAAAAATACCCTGCACATAGTTTTAAATTCCTGATAGTACATCAAGTTAGTTGAATTTGGAGAACACGGTGGCAAATCTACCTGAATGCAAGTACCCCCCCCCCCGGTTTAAATTATATGATATCAATAAATAGTCTTTTAAAATTAAAAGTGTATGATAGATAAGAAAGAAAATGAACTAAGTATAAGTGAATGTTTTAAAGTTTTTATAACTTTATAACTTTATGTATTAATTTTATGTATTATATGTTTAAGAAAAAGTTTTAATTATGAGGTATGAACATCTATTGGCTGGTAAAAACATGTGACAGATTTTAAAGTAATATAAATACTGAATTGGTGTATTAGGAGGTTGTCTGAAGAAGTTTGGTGATATAACTAAACAAAAGCACTAATAAAAGTGTTTGAAGAATATTTTGTGTCTTTTTCCACTGTCAGATGCTTTTTGGTATCTGGTGTTGGTCAGTATTGACATTGGGTGTTTTGGCAGTTTATGGCTTTGGGCAGTGAGAAGGAAGACATGGGGGGTGTTATGGGACTGAATTCAAACAACTCCAAGAATCAGTGAACAATTTAACCTCCCTGGTACAAAAATTGATGAGACAAACTACTACAACTGGTAACAACAATACCGATCCTGGATTTCAAAATACTCCAGAAATACTGAGGGAACAGGCGTGTATTGCTTCAAATGGTTTAACAACAGCAACAGCATCAATAGAACAAACTACTGAAGGAAGGCCTATGAATATTCATGAGCAAAGAATGGGTGCTTTTTTGTTAGAGTCATGGCTTAATAGGACTGTACCAACACTGCCCGTAACCTCACGTAACACTACTATTCTTGATTCAATGCTTATTGAATTTAAAACTAAATTAAAAAGTTATTGAAAGTTACAACAAGAAAATAACTATTTCTGAGAGTGTTTAAAGTTGCAACATGTACCAAAAGGTCTACTTGTGTGGAAATTCCCTACGGGGTTAATAGAACACTCCCTATTGCATCAAGAACTGCTTGCCATGTTTGACCAGCATGGTTGTGAGCTCATGGAGCTCTTGGTTAAACGTAACAATTCTACCATGAATGTTTTGTATGTAGAAATCAAAGAACTGGATGCTAAAATAATTAATGACAGTTTGTACAAGGGGTATAAAAACCAATATGAAAATATTTTCAAGGACATTGATTCACTTTGCGGTACTATCATTAATAGAAAAAGTAAAAAGCTGGCCCAGGACAAAGTAGCGTACCAGCAGGGTAAAGCATATCCTAAACCACTGATAAGTCAAAACAACAGTAGCTTTAACTTGGGGCAAGTACAAAATCAACAAAATGATGTGAATATGGAAGAATCTGATGTAGAAGAAATCCCTTTAGGCCAACAAGACGTGCGGAGGTCCAAAAGAGTACAGAACCGCGAACAACAACAATATCAAGGGCCCTATCCACAAACGGGTCACAGGAACTGGTACCAGCAGAGCAATGCCCACAGGAACAACAACAATTATTAGAGGTGACTGTAGAAAAAAATCTGTAAAATTATTGAAAATTCTACACATTATTTCAAAGCCTTTAATTATAGTTCCATACCAATAACAGTTGATTGCACTGATTTATTTAGTTCATAGGTTGGTAGTAGACTAACTGCTCTTTGGAAGCCATTTTATACGTAGTCAATTATCCTTTGTGAGACTCAAACCCAGCACCTTGTGTTTGCAAGGCAAACACCTTAACCATCAGGCCACCCTCCCAATTCAGCAAGAGGATATACTTTTGTCCCTAGTAAGCCAGTGGATATGGTTCAGTTATTATGTGATTTGAAAATGTTTACTAGAAATTTGAATTTACATACTGTCTTTAACAAAGATGCTCAAGTCCAAATATATTCTGGTAGTAATGTAAGAATACCTAGTGAATTTAACACAGATATTCATCCAGTATTAAAAACATTTGAGAGAATATGTGAAACTGATTTTAGACATTATTTTGCCCAAAGTAATTGTAAGGATAACATGTCTAAAAAAGATAAAGACTTATTAGAATATTTAAAGACCTATGGAGATCTTGGGTTTATGCACCCAGATAAGGGTGGGGGCATAGTAATAGTACAACATGATGAATATGTGCAAAACATGTTACAAATGTTATATAGTCGGACTTATGAAGAAGGCTCAATTAATAAAATACATGTGGGATATAAAAGAATTGATTGGGAGTTGCTTGACATGCTTACACAAGACCAAATAACTGTCCAGAAATATAATTACATGACTATTGAATGGCCTAGGATCCCAGCGATTTTCAAAGTGCCTAAAATTCATAAAAATGTAATCAATTCACCATATAGGCCTATAGTGGATTCTGGAAAATCTAAAGCTAGCTATATAGCTAAATTTCTGGACAGGCAGTTAAAAACAGAAGTAAGTAACATCCCAAACCTATGCCATGATTCATGGCAGTTTCTGACTTTATGTAATAATTTAAATCCAATGAATGAGGGTGTTTTTATAACAATTGTGTAACCAATGTCAATATGTTTTTAATGGATCAAGTGTTCAAATTATGAATAAAACAATACATGTAAAAGGTAAATACAGCTGCTATACAGCGGGGGTTGTATATATTGCTTTTTGTCTGAAATGCCCAAGATTTTATGTGGGTAAAACAGAATGGAAATTGTCACAAAGAATTTATGAACACATGTATGATATTGCCCACCAGAAGGGCACAAATGCATTGTACAGACATCTTAAAAAATACCCTGCACATAGTTTTAAATTCCTGATAGTACATCAAGTTAGTTGAATTTGGAGAACACGGTGGCAAATCTACCTGAATGGAAGTACCCCCCCCCCCGGTTTAAATTATATGATATCAATAAATAGTCTTTTAAAATTAAAAGTGTATGATAGATAAGAAAGAAAATGAACTAAGTATAAGTGAATGTTTTAAAGTTTTTATAACTTTATAACTTTATGTATTAATTTTATGTATTATATGTTTAAGAAAAGTTTTAATTATGAGGTATGAACATCTATTGGCTGGTAAAAACATGTGACAGATTTTAAAGTAATATAAATACTGAATTGGTGTATTAGGAGGTTGTCTGAAGAAGTTTGGTGATATAACTAAACAAAAGCACTAATAAAAGTGTTTGAAGAATATTTTGTGTCTTTTTCCACTGTCAGACGCTTTTTGGTATCTGGTGTTGGTCAGTATTGACATTGGGTGTTTTGGCAGTTTATGGCTTTGGGCAGTGAGAAGGAAGACATGGGGGGTGTTATGGGACTGAATTCAAACAACTCCAAGAATCAGTGAACAATTTAACCTCCCTGGTACAAAAATTGATGAGACAAACTACTACAACTGGTAACAACAATACCGATCCTGGATTTCAAAATACTCCAGAAATACTGAGGGAACAGGCGTGTATTGCTTCAAATGGTTTAACAACAGCAACAGCATCAATAGAACAAACTACTGAAGGAAGGCCTATGAATATTCATGAGCAAAGAATGGGTGCTTTTTTGTTAGAGTCATGGCTTAATAGGACTGTACCAACACTGCCCGTAACCTCACGTAACACTACTATTCTTGATTCAATGCTTATTGAATTTAAAACTAAATTAAAAAGTTATTGAAAGTTACAACAAGAAAATAACTATTTCTGAGAGTGTTTAAAGTTGCAACATGTACCAAAAGGTCTACTTGTGTGGAAATTCCCTACGGGGTTAATAGAACACTCCCTATTGCATCAAGAACTGCTTGCCATGTTTGACCAGCATGGTTGTGAGCTCATGGAGCTCTTGGTTAAACATAACAATTCTACCATGAATGTTTTGTATGTAGAAATCAAAGAACTGGATGCTAAAATAATTAATGACAGTTTGTACAAGGGGTATAAAAACCAATATGAAAATATTTTCAAGGACATTGATTCACTTTGCGGTACTATCATTAATAGAAAAAGTAAAAAGCTGGCCCAGGACAAAGTAGCGTACCAGCAGGGTAAAGCATATCCTAAACCACTGATAAGTCAAAACAACAGTAGCTTTAACTTGGGGCAAGTACAAAATCAACAAAATGATGTGAATATGGAAGAATCTGATGTAGAAGAAATCCCTTTAGGCCAACAAGACGTGCGGAGGTCCAAAAGAGTACAGAACCGCGAACAACAACAATATCAAGGGCCCTATCCACAAACGGGTCACAGGAACTGGTACCAGCAGAGCAATGCCCACAGGAACAACAACAATTATTAGAGGTGACTGTAGAAAAAAACCTGTAAAATTATTGAAAATTCTACACATTATTTCAAAGCCTTTAATTATAGTTCCATACCAATAACAGTTGATTGCACTGATTTATTTAGTTCATAGGTTGGTAGTAGACTAACTGCTCTTTGGAAGCCATTTTATGCGTAGTCAATTATCCTTTGTGAGACTCAAACCCCGCACCTTGTGTTTATAAGGCAAACACCTTAACCATCAGGCCACCCTCCCAATTCAGCAAGGGATATACTTTTGTCCCTAGTAAGCCAGTGGATATGGTTCAGTTATTATGTGATTTGAAAATGTTTACTAGAAATTTGAATTTACATACTGTCTTTAACAAAGATGCTCAAGTCCAAATATATTCTGGTAGTAATGTAAGAATACCTAGTGAATTTAACACAGATATTCATCCAGTATTAAAAACATTTGAGAGAATATGTGAAACTGATTTTAGACATTATTTTGCCCAAAGTAATTGTAAGGATAATATGTCTAAAAAAGATAAAGACTTATTAGAATATTTAAAGACCTATGGAGATCTTGGGTTTATGCACCCAGATAAGGGTGGGGGCATAGTAATAGTACAACATGATGAATATGTGCAAAACATGTTACAAATGTTATATAGTCGGACTTATGAAGAAGGCTCAATTAATAAAATACATGTGGGATATAAAAGAATTGATTGGGAGTTGCTTGACATGCTTACACAAGACCAAATAACTGTCCAGAAATATAATTACATGACTATTGAATGGCCTAGGATCCCAGCGATTTTCAAAGTGCCTAAAATTCATAAAAATGTAATCAATCCACCATATAGGCCTATAGTGGATTCTGGAAAATCTAAAGCTAGCTATATAGCTAAATTTCTGGACAGGCAGTTAAAAACAGAAGTAAGTAACATCCCAAACCTATGCCATGATTCATGGCAGTTTCTGACTTTATGTAATAATTTAAATCCAATGAATGAGGGTGTTTTTATAACAATTGTGTAACCAATGTCAATATGTTTTTAATGGATCAAGTGTTCAAATTATGAATAAAACAATACATGTAAAAGGTAAATACAGCTGCTATACAGCGGGGGTTGTATATATTGCTTTTTGTCTGAAATGCCCAAGATTTTATGTGGGTAAAACAGAATGGAAATTGTCACAAAGAATTTATGAACACATGTATGATATTGCCCACCAGAAGGGCACAAATGCATTGTACAGACATCTTAAAAAATACCCTGCACATAGTTTTAAATTCCTGATAGTACATCAAGTTAGTTGAATTTGGAGAACACAGTGGCAAATCTACCTGAATGGAAGTACCCCCCCCCCCCGGTTTAAATTATATGATATCAATAAATAGTCTTTTAAAATTAAAAGTGTATGATAGATAAGAAAGAAAATGAACTAAGTATAAGTGAATGTTTTAAAGTTTTTATAACTTTATAACTTTATGTATTAATTTTATGTATTATATGTTTAAGAAAAAGTTTTAATTATGAGGTATGAACATCTATTGGCTGGTAAAAACATGTGACAGATTTTAAAGTAATATAAATACTGAATTGGTGTATTAGGAGGTTGTCTGAAGAAGTTTGGTGATATAAGTAAACAAAAGCACTAATAAAAGTGTTTGAAGAATATTTTGTGTCTTTTTCCACTGTCAGACGCTTTTTGGTATCTGGTGTTGGTCAGTATTGACATTGGGTGTTTTGGCAGTTTATGGCTTTGGGCAGTGAGAAGGAAGACATGGGGGGTGTTATGGGACTGAATTCAAACAACTCCAAGAATCAGTGAACAATTTAACCTCCCTGGTACAAAAATTGATGAGACAAACTACTACAACTGGTAACAACAATACCGATCCTGGATTTCAAAATACTCCAGAAATACTGAGGGAACAGGCGTGTATTGCTTCAAATGGTTTAACAACAGCAACAGCATCAATAGAACAAACTACTGAAGGAAGGCCTATGAATATTCATGAGCAAAGAATGGGTGCTTTTTCGTTAGAGTCATGGCTTAATAGGACTGTACCAACACTGCCCGTAACCTCACGTAACACTACTATTCTTGATTCAATGCTTATTGAATTTAAAACTAAATTAAAAAGTTATTGAAAGTTACAACAAGAAAATAACTATTTCTGAGAGTGTTTAAAGTTGCAACATGTACCGAAAGGTCTACTTGTGTGGAAATTCCCTACGGGGTTAATAGAACACTCCCTATTGCATCAAGAACTGCTTGCCATGTTTGACCAGCATGGTTGTGAGCTCATGGAGCTCTTGGTTAAATATAACAATTCTACCATGAATGTTTTGTATGTAGAAATCAAAGAACTGGATGCTAAAATAATTAATGACAGTTTGTACAAGGGGTATAAAAACCAATATGAAAATATTTTCAAGGACATTGATTCACTTTGCGGTACTATCATTAATAGAAAAAGTAAAAAACTGGCCCAGGACAAAGTAGCGTACCAGCAGGGTAAAGCATATCTTAAACCACTGATAAGTCAAAACAACAGTAGCTTTAACTTGGGGCAAGTACAAAATCAACAAAATGATGTGAATATGGAAGAATCTGATGTAGAAGAAATCCCTTTAGGCCAACAAGACGTGCGGAGGTCCAAAAGAGTACAGAACCGCGAACAACAACAATATCAAGGGCCCTATCCACAAACGGGTCACAGGAACTGGTACCAGCAGAGCAATGCCCACAGGAACAACAACAATTATTAGAGGTGACTGTAGAAAAAAACCTGTAAAATTATTGAAAATTCTACACATTATTTCAAAGCCTTTAATTATAGTTCCATACCAATAACAGTTGATTGTGTTGATTTATTTAGTTCATAGTAGACTAACTGCTCTTTGTGAGCCATTTTATGCCTAGCCAATTATTCTTCGTGAGACTCAAACACAGCACCTTGCGTTTGCAAGGCAAACACCTTAACCATTAGGCCACCTTCCAAATTCAGCAAGGGATATACTTTTGTCCCTAGTAAGCCAGTGGATATGGTTCAGTTATTATGTGATTTGAAAATGTTTACTAGAAATTTGAATTTACATACTGTCTTTAACAAAGATGCTCAAGTCCAAATATATTCTGGTAGTAATGTAAGAATACCTAGTGAATTTAACACAGATATTCATCCAGTATTAAAAACATTTGAGAGAATATGTGAAACTGATTTTAGACATTATTTTGCCCAAAGTAATTGTAAGGATAATATGTCTAAAAAAGATAAAGACTTATTAGAATATTTAAAGACCTATGGAGATCTTGGGTTTATGCACCCAGATAAGGGTGGGGGCATAGTAATAGTACAACATGATGAATATGTGCAAAACATGTTACAAATGTTATATAGTCGGACTTATGAAGAAGGCTCAATTAATAAAATACATGTGGGATATAAAAGAATTGATTGGGAGTTGCTTGACATGCTTACACAAGACCAAATAACTGTCCAGAAATATAATTACATGACTATTGAATGGCCTAGGATCCCAGCGATTTTCAAAGTGCCTAAAATTCATAAAAATGTAATCAATCCACCATATAGGCCTATAGTGGATTCTGGAAAATCTAAAGCTCGCTATATAGCTAAATTTCTGGACAGGCAGTTAAAAACAGAAGTAAGTAACATCCCAAACCTATGCCATGATTCATGGCAGTTTCTGACTTTATGTAATAATTTAAATCCAATGAATGAGGGTGTTTTTATAACAATTGTGTAACCAATGTCAATATGTTTTTAATGGATCAAGTGTTCAAATTATGAATAAAACAATACATGTAAAAGGTAAATACAGCTGCTATACAGCGGGGGTTGTATATATTGCTTTTTGTCTGAAATGCCCAAGATTTTATGTGGGTAAAACAGAATGGAAATTGTCACAAAGAATTTATGAACATATGTATGATATTGCCCACCAGAAGGGCACAAATGCATTGTACAGACATCTTAAAAAATACCCTGCACATAGTTTTAAATTCCTGATAGTACATCAAGTTATAAAAGATGCCAGAGGGGGACCTTGGAAGTTGAATTTGGAGAACAAAGAAACACGGTGGCAAATCTACCTGAATGCATGTACCCCCCCCTGGTTTAAATGATATGATATCAATAAATAGTCTTTTAAAATTAAAAGTATATGATAGATAAGAAAGAAAATGAACTAAGTTTAATAAGTGAATGTTTTAAAGTTTTTATAACTTTATGTATTAATTTTATGTATTAATATATGTTTAAGAAAACGTTTTAATTATGAGGTATGAACATCTATTGGCTGGTAAAAACATGTGACAGATTTTAAAGTAATTTAAATAATGAATTGGTATATGAGGAGGTTGTCTGAAGAAGTCTGGTGATTTAACTAAACGAAAGTGCTAATAAAATTGTTTGAAGAATATTTTGTGTCTTTTTCCACTGTCAACCGCTTTTTGGTATCTGGTGTTGGTCAGTATTAACATTGGGTATTTTGGCAGTTTATAACATCTGGTACAGCTGTGATGTGTGCCACATATAGAAGTCATAATAACTGCCAGGGCTGCCATCTCACACATTCATGATCATGTGCTGGGCATTGTACATGACCTGGCAGTTGATGGAGTAGTACCAGTAATGCCCCTGCACTTGCCCAGTAATCAAGGAGCCTCAATTCTCACCACTGGCAGCAGCTAGGGGATGTACACATTGGGAGGATAACAAGTACCCACACAGTAAAGTGCAATTTCCCTTAAGAAGACACAGAGACCACAGTCATTCTGGGGATGGTTTCTCCCTTTTCTCCAGATCCTCACTAAGACTCTCCACTGTTACAGCTATAGCGTTATGATCTCAGCTGAGGGGCCAAACCAAGACCTCAAGTACCCTCTCTCTCTAACCAGTGCTTTGTGCCCCTGCCCATGTAACTGACAGACACACACTTTGGGATTTGATTTATATACAAATACACACATACACACAAACACACACACACCTGGAGAATGCTGGCAGAGGTTTACTAGCTATGTTCCCTTCTGCCCAGACTATAAGGTAGTTTCCACTGACACCAACTCCTACTTATCAGCTACTATAAGGCCCTTACAAAGGGTGCCCAATCCTACTGCATAATGTTACTATTATTCAAATGGTAATTTTGATCAAGAGCCAGGCTATTTAGATGTAGCCTGTACAGTGTCACCAAATAGATAAGCAAGTACTCCACGAGCTTAAATATGTCTCACAAATATTGCCCACAAAGATAGGTTTAAATTTATTGAATAATAAATAATAAAAAATAAGATAATACTCAGTAACTAAACACAGTGACTTTAGAGTTCAAAATCACAGGAAATATTTTAAAACAACATCGCAGTACAGTATCAAATAAATACAGAAAACATGTAAACTGATCTTTACTATGTCACTATCTATATCTAAAAGAGATACTATGCCCTATATCTTGCTTACAGACAGGCAAGTGCAGATGATGATGATGATGAGTGGATGTGCCTGCTAGGTCCAAGACAAAATACAAAATGCACAGTCTCTCTCTGAGAGAGTTCTTAAATCAATATCATATTTTACTGCTGGGTTAACCTGGATGACATCACTTTTTTCACCTGATTTCAGTTCCTAGGCAAAAACAGAAACTTAACAGAATTTCACATCTCTGGGTTAAAAATACATATCTCTCAGATGTTTGCCAGATCTTGGAGGTCATAAAACAATAAAACACGTTATATTTTTAACCTAGTAATTACTTTTCTTTCAAGACAATATAACAACTTCTAGCTGTAGACATGTGTATATGCTTCTGCATTGAAACTGAGACATAACATCTCTTGTTTATGGCCCAGCTATAAAGCAACTTAACCTCAACTATTCATAAGTTTTTCAAGTTTATCTTCTATGTTCCAGCAGGGTATGTTGTGGTTACATTCATGAAACTTACTACATAACATACCGTTCAGTATAAATTATATCAATATTCACAAATTATATTGAATTATTTACAAAATTCCAGATAGCTGGGCTGGCAGTGTGACAGCACCCCTTACAGTTGATGTAGATACTACCCTCTTCACTGGGTGATGCCTTGATATGTACATGAGTGCAGTCTATGGCACCCAGTACGTCAGGGTAGTGTGCTACATGGTAGAAGAGTCACATACTGCTGGCCCTCTCCTCGTGAGTGTGGGAAAATAAATGTGCTCACTGGCATGTGGTAGCATTGTATCCAGGAACTGGTGGAGGACCCTGAAAGTAGATGCCTGTGAGACCCTCATCATGTCCCCAATTGGCCTTTAGAAAGTACCTGTAGCTAGTATCCTAAAAGCTACACATACCTTTGTTTCCACTGGGATGGGTTCCCCTCTGCTGGCTGTGGGTCTGAGTTGAGGTCGGCAGAGCTCAGTGAGTTCTTGTAGTATGTTCCTGTCCACCCTGTAGCACTCTACAATCTCCAGCTCATGTAACACCTGGTAGGTTACCTGGGCCTGAACACTCTTCTCCTTCTCAGTCTAGGCCTTGACAGCATCTAGCACATACAGATGTAGCAGATGTGCAGCAGCTCCTAGCATGCTTTCAGTTAAAATCCCCAAGTCTGTACTCCAATGGTGCAGAGTATGGGGGAAAAATCAGATTGTAGGATGTATGCAACTTTTATAGTGCTCTGCTGTAGGTGTAGCATGTGTGATTGACTACCTGTGATGCATTCCACCTGTCAAGTACATAATTAAGGGGTTTAATGGCCCTAGTTTAAGTTAAACTGGGCACATCAGTAATAATATATCACTGGCTTTCTCAGCTAATTTTTTTTGACAGACTTCCTTGCTGAGCACTGTGGCATGCCACACAAATCCGCACTGCAAAGATAAACAAAGCTCAGCAGTCAATAAACACACCCGCATGGAAGCTATGCTCAGCATGGTATCATGCATCACAAACACATGCAAAGATGATACAACATGTGCCTCAGAGGTAAACACAGCTTAGCAGTTAGTGTACACTCCCCCCTGCTCAGCTCAGTGGAGCACCACACAAACAGGTGCCACTGAGCTTCCAATGAGCTTAATAGTTTGTGGATACACCCCCTACTGATGTCAGCTACCTCTTTTGTGGACACCAACATGGTTCTGTGCCTACATGGATGGGATCTGTGTGCACAGATACCCATTTGTGCTATTCAGTAACCCCAACTCATTTGCATACAGATATGTGCACAATGCCTGGAAACTACATGGTTTCAGGCCCTGCCTTGTTAACAAACTCAGCAGTTTAACATTGTACATACACAGGGTCCTGTAATGCATTACTGTTACATTCTCACAGATTCTGTTTTTTAATATCTTTTAATACTTTTTTTCCATAATGGCATGTTTGTGTTCTGTGGCTAGCAGCACAAACATACCCAGGGTATTAAAAAAAATAAAATTATTTTACATTATTTTCCATGTGGTTTTGGACATACAGTGGTTGGTTTTGCACATACCTGTGTTCTCTATGCTATTTCTGCTACTGTAGCTACTGTATGTACACTTTTATAACTCCCTGTGTCATTTTTTACATCCTGTACATGGAATTTTTCCATGTACATTACAGACACCAATACAGGGTCTGCACTACTGCCTGTCTGCTTGCTCAATCACTCTACCTGCCTCATTTTCATGCATTTCACCTGCTTATGAGGTGATTTGCATGCCACAGACACTTCCATGTTCGTATACTCATGCATGCCCCTCAGCTCCATTTACTGGATCGCACATCTGCTTACTTACATGTAAGCACCGTGTCACAATGCCTACATGGAAAATAATTCAGTGTAGGCTTTATTGAATTCTCCCATATATCTCTGTGCCTAAATACTTCTTATTCAGCCAAATGGAAACAAATACATGGAAATATTGGGTTAACACCTAGTCATATAGTGACATCAGAATACGCAGAAATGGTATCTAATTATTTCCTTTGGAGGATAAGAAAATATACAGTGGATAGTAAACAAAATACTGATAACTTCTAAATTTATGACAGATATATTAAAATATATATCTATATAACAGTTACCTAAGCAAAAACCTAGATGTTAAAGCATCAGTGTTCCTGTTATATGCTATTGCCTATACACAGAATAATATTAAGACCTTTGATGGGGCCACAATCAAAACCTTAAAAGAAAAGGAAATCATTTATTGGCATCAATTAATGCAGAATGGCAAACTTATAACAATGGAGCAAGTTAAAAATAAATTCAATATAGATAGTAGTCCGTGGCTAGTAATACAGGATTTAAGACAATATATTATAAGTGATAGAGATTGTATAAATTAAAATGATTTTCCCCAAAATTATACTGTGTGTGCAGTAAAAGAAAATATGGCTTTCTTTGCAAAAACAGTTAAGTGATGACCTTTCATTAAAAAGATTTCTTGTAAATGTTCAGCTTAGATATTAATAACATATAGCTGTGGGCTTACTGTAAATGGCATCCTGTTATAGAAAAAAGGAAGTTGACTTTTTGTGAGCTTTCAGATGCAGAAATAAATGAAATAAAATGCAGGCACTTCAAGTGACACAAAGATGACGTGGAGAGACTTTTTGTGAAGTCTTCAGATACAGCAAGGAAGAAAATAACCAAAGAAGGACATAAAACAAAAATAATATTTGTCATTTCAACAGAAACTGTCCAGGCTACAAATAACCAACAGACTTTTTCATGATACAAACAGAAACCAGAAGAACAAGTCACAAGGACATTAAAAATAACATTGTTTGACATTTAAAAGAGTATATAAACTGGACAGTATGTTCACTCTTTATTGATGTCTTTGGACTGAGTGTACATCAGTCTTTACTTTGTGTCTAGCTGTGTTATAATATAATTGAAATAACTCTGACAGTATTAACTGTTTGGCAAGAATTTGTACTAATACAAATAAATATTAACAGATACAGTAGTACGGTGTCTTGTTACTGATAATAATATTTTACAATGGTGAGCCTAGCCCACTGTCCGCAACCTTTTTTTATCCGTTACCAACAGTTAATTTTTCATAAAGGCTTTACGTTTTTTGTGAGTTCAACAGATTGACAATTCCAGTGCATCAACAGATCAACAGTTCCAGAACTTCATTGGTGGATATAAAGTGATGTTGTAGAAGCTGCCCTGTGACATTCAACCATCAATTCATCTGTTGAAGGACACCGTGCCTTCTAAGTGACTTCAGCCTGATCACCTGTCTGTCATGTATGCAAAATACAATAAATTCTTCACAGTTATAACATGGATGCCAGTACAGACAGTTAAATTTACAATGCCCACATATTGTATATATAAATTTACATGGTTTAAACATTCTGTCAGACATGAAATGTGAATCTAAAGTGTTTAATGTTCAGAATTTACATAAGAGTTGTGTTTGTAAATGGAGAAATGTCTATAATCCATATGTAAAATGTACAGCAATTCATAAAGACTGTTTTTTATGTGGAAGTAACTTTCCAAACTTATGTCTATCTTGTCACAGGAGTCTAGTATGTAAGCCATACCATAACATATATCCTATTCTGATAAACAATCTGTTTGCAGTCACCTAAATCTCATACAGTACAAGTGTATGCCATTATTGTCAGTAATGTAATATTTCTAGTTAATATTGCAGATGCACAAAAAAAAGTTCTAACATAGTACAGTGTGCTATTAATATTAACCTTTTAAAGAAAAAGTTTTCACAACTTTTCAAAATTTCCCTAGGGACAGTAGTAAGGGACAATAATGCCATTTAGAGGAACAGACTCAGCATAGCATTCAAACTTTACATAATGACATTTCTGGTTTAATGTAACAATCAGATAAAGCCCAACTTTACTAAGGGCACAAACTGCAGAGATTAATCTAAAGAGACAGTTACAAACAGCCCAGCAAGGTTTACAGGGGGTACAAAATACACCAATTGACATTGAGCAGGGTTCAGCAGAAATGACAGTTATTTCTCCTGCTAATATATATCAATAGTCTTGTTTATTGCAGACTCTGCCTCAGTGGCAAAACAAGAAAGGAATTTTGTTTCAATATGTTGGCATTTAAAGAATGATTGACATTCACTGTGTGGTCTATTTGAAATGATGCTTTACTTAAATGTTTTTTTTTTTTTTTTTTTTTGCATTTACACATGTCAGTTTAGGTCAGAAGGGGATTCATTGACAGTGTTGGCAACCCCCTAAAACATGCTCCAGTACTACAGGAGTTATGGGCATTGATTCCTAAAATGATTTACAAGGAAAGTTTAGAATTGTCAAAATCAAAGCAGATAAAAAATGTAATACAGAAGAGGCTACAGTAAATGCTTTGGCAGATGTCAAAGCAAAACAAGACAAGGGAATTGCCAGTTTCCACCAATTAAAAAATTAAAAAACTATCTGAAAATGACCAGACAGACAGTCTAAATAGCATGACAGAAAAAAACAAGATAATGTTTTGGTCAGGCAAAATGGTATGTTAAAGCAATTCCATCAGGTCGTTAATGACATTCTGCAAAATGCAGATGCAGCTATAAAATCAGTTTCTGCCAGACAGATAGATACAGACTCAGAGATTACATACCTCACACTCCATCTGGAGCAAGAGAACAGCCAGAGTGCTAGACAGTTTAAAAGAAGTACACAGTATTGCAGGTGCACATAGGAAATGTACAAAACCAGCTTGTAGACTACAAAAAGCAGCTCAATGCTTTAAAGTCTAAAGATAAAAATTAAGTCTAAAGATGCCACAGTTGTTACAGGTACAACAATCATGTCTACTCCAGACAATTCCGCAGTGCAATGTTGGAAACAGGAGACAGCCACAGACAGTCATGCACTGTTTTCAAACAGTTAAATCATAAACAGAAAAGACCACATATGTAAATAACCTGCAAACATCAGGGTACACAGAAAAAGGAGGTAAGTAATAAACAGAAGGAAGGACAAAACCCTTGCCTTACTGAAAAGGGTAATTGCAAACTCTAACAGTATAATAAAAATGGCAAATTATGACCAGTAGAATATGAGGATAATCCTCCCTATAACCCAGATCACGGCAGGCAATAGGCATTAAAGCAATAAATTAATGGAACACGTTATCAGTTCACAGCAAAGTACAGGGATCTTTTAAACTCAATGTAAATTAATTAAACAAAGGAGACAGGAAAAGACAAGAAAAATAAATATTACTTTACTGGTTTAATAAGCCAGGATGGATTCACAATAAGCACAGAAATAACCTACAGACATGCAGACACAGAGTAAAGTTAATACAGATACAGTGTAAAGTTAAAGTTAATACAGATACAGTAAATAAATTTACATTAATGCAAATGGTATATGCAAAACTAAACAATGCAATTAAATGTGGAGTATGTAAGTCCACATCTACGTCTGGAAATAGAGTAACATTTAAGGCAGTACCTATGGCAAATCTTAAATGACAAACGGTTCTATGGTAACAAGAGAGCTCAACCCCCCACACACATTAAAAGTACAATATGTCTCCAAAGACAGGTTATGCATACAGCAAACAGAATCAATATTGGTAAAAAACAGTGACTGTAATTTCATATTTTCAAAAAAAGTCTTACATAAAATATAACAGCAAACAGTCTTATAAACAAATTAGTACAGCAAGAACATCATTAGTCAGACTAGTGTAACTGCCATCCCATAAAATATAACAGGAAACAGTCTTATAAACAAACTAGTACAGCAAGAACATCATTAGTCAGACTAGTCTAACTGCCATCCTGGCAATAATACACAGGAATAAATACAGGTAGTAAAGTACAGGGTAATTAAAAAAAATAATAAAAACTTAGACAAATAGCATTTTCAGCTAATAAAAATCCAAGCAAAAGCAGCACACCATATTGGTTAACAAAAATCAGTGTAAGTTAATAACAATCAAACAGTATCAGTATAGTAGCACAGAACAAAATGATAAAGCGCTTTTCATTTATTCCAATAAACAAACTTCTTCAGCTCAAGAAAAACAAAAAGTCACAGCTTAAATACTCTCTGGGCTAATACTTACAAAGTCAATTAACTACTTAAAGTGAAAGCTGACTTACAAGACACGCCCTATTTGCAAACACAACTAGATTAAAAACTGCTTTTAAAGTAAAAGCTAAAAATCCAAATAGTCAGACTAAAAGTACAACTAGCGTTGTCTATAAAAAATGTGTAAATCTAGCCTACTACTAAGCTAGTGAGGCAAAGAAATAATAATTGCAAGTGTGTATTTTTTGCTGAGAATTTGTAGTTGTATTTTGATACTTTACTTATTACCAATTATGTTCAGCACACTTGATGTGCTTCAACATACACAGTTTAGTGCACTAACATAGGTATTTGTATTAACTCAGTTTTACAAACACCAGCAGAGTTTTTATGCACTTGTAATTATAATTTCTTTGCCTCACTAGCTTAGTAGTAGGCTAGATTTACACATTTTTTATAGACAACGCTAGTTGTACTTTTAGTCTGACTATTTGGATTTTTAGGCTTTTACTTTAAAAGCAGTTTTTAGTCTAGTTGTGTTTGCAAACAGGGCGTGTCTTGTAAGTTAGCTTTCACTTTAAGTAGTTAATTGACTTTGTAAGTATTAGCCCAGAGAGTATTTAAGCTGTGACTTTTTGTTTTTCTTGATCTGAAGAAGTTTGTTTATTGGAATAAATGAAAAGCGCTTTATCATTTCATTCTGTGCTACTGTGTGGTTTCTTCTCTATTTTGTTTTTCAGTAGTCTGTTTTGCCTGTTCAGTTTACAAGTTAGTATCAGTATAGTAACAATCTGTTAACAGTCCTAAAAATGTTTAAATTTGTTTCTATAATAGTAATCTATGGACAGGACAAGGCAATCTAAAAAAATGTACATACAAAAGAAAATGCAAATAAAACAGTTGCAAAGTAAAAATGGGCAGAGATACTCAGATATAATAGATCATGAGAACAGGGACATCATGATCGGATACCTGATTTCAATATATTTTTGGACATGCAAAATTTGTTTGCAAAGGCACATAAGCCAAATTGTTTGTTTTTTAGCTACATTCCTTACAGAGGGAAAATGCCATTACATGCAGTCCCTGTAGAGGTTACACATACAGGTTTTATGTTTAAAGAATGACAGTTATGTTTAAAGAATCTTATAAAAATAGAGTTGTAAAACAATCAGCCATAAAAAAACATTTACAGTTGATGAAAATAGAAAAAGGCATAGTCTGTTTTCAAAAGAAAGAGACAGTCAAAGTTGCTGCTTTACACCAACTCTGGTCATGTGAAAAGGCTTGAGTATAAAATAAAAACAGCATGGGAGTTAACACATAATATTTCTTTTAAGGAAGAGATGAAAGAAAAAAAATTCTGTTACACAGAGTATGCAGTTCCAATAATGAGAATTACTCACACATTACCAGAGGACATGGTAAAAAATCACAAGAAAAAGAGGGAGGTTGATAATAGTTTTCCAAAACAGGGAAATATTTTAAAACAGCTGGACATAGGAAATGGTGTTATTTCAGGAGCTGAATTTTTTCACTGGAATGCTGCCACTAAGGCAATATGGAAAGTTACAAAGTTGATAGCAAATTCAACTTATGGAGCTATCTCAGATATAACAGAGGAGATGTGTTATAAAATTGTCAAACATGTAACTGTTGTTAACAATGAAGAAAGGCTATTAAGTATAGAGGATCAAATTTTCCTGTAAATAACTTTTTTTGCATTTTTTTTCTGATAATTAAAAAAGGTGCAATTGATAGAGATTGTAAATATTCTTTTCCCAAAGTAATAATGAAATTAAATGCATGCTGCAATGCAAAATATATATGCTTGTTTCTAATACAAGGTTTTGCCTTGTAAAGCAAGGGTTAACATGACAAGAGTTTGAAATAAATGCTTCTGTGTAACTAAAAGGCTGATAACTTGTTTAAGCAAGCATGAAAGCAGTTAAGAACAGACAAGTAATAACGGCTATGTGTCTAACACCTGCAAAAATAAAACATGCTTAGTTAGTTTAACTACTGGCTAAGTGGATTGTTCTCAGGTTGGTGGGGTACTATAATTTCCGCATTAATTGCTCTTATCATCATTATAAGATTTGTGTTAATAAAAGTATTAATCAAGTAACAGCCATTGGTAATGTAACAGTCTATGAAGAGAGAGCTTAAATGCAAGGGATCTGTATGTTGCAATGGACCAAGGGATTCAAAGTACTAAAGATTGTATTGTGTTGCAAATTGTTACAATTTTCTTAGTTTTAATTAAAAAGGGGAAATTGATAGAGATTGTATAAATTAAAATGCTTTTCCCCAAAATTATACTGTGTGTGCAGTAAAAGAAACTATGGCTTGCTTTACAAGAACAGTTAAGCGATGGCCTTTTATTAAAAAGATTTCTTGTAAATGTTCAGCTTAGATATTAATAACATATAGCTGTGGGCTTACTGTAAATGGCATTGTGTTATAGAAAAAAGGAAGTTGACTTTCTGTGAGCTTTCTGATGCAGAAATAAATGAAATAAATACAGACACTTCAAGTGACACAAAGATGACATGGAGAGACTTTTTGTGAAGTCTTCAGATACAGCAAGGAAGAAAATAACCAAAGAAGGACAAAAACAAAAATAATATTTGTCATTTCAACAGAAACTGTCTAGGCTAGAAATAACCAATGGACTTTTTCATGATACAAACAGAAACCAAAAGAACAAGTCACAAGGACATTAAAAATAACATTGTTTGACATTTAAAAGAGTATATAAACTGGACAGTGTGTTCATTCTTTAGTGATGTCTTTGGACTGATTATACATCAGTCTTTACTTTGTGTCTAGCCATGTTATAATATAATTGAAATAACTCTGACAGTATTAATTGTTTGCCAAGAATTTGTACTAATACAAATAAATATTAACAGATACAGTAGTATGGTGTCTGTCTGGTTACTGATAATATTTTACAATAAGTAGGTTAGATATCATGAGCTCAACTATTAAAATGTTCCTAAAATTGTAGAACTCTTGATTATATTAGCAAATCACTCTCTTCCATTAAAAGGCTATCTGACAGAAATCCATAAAATAATCAAAGGTACAAAAATCTATAATAAAGACATTTTTGGGGACTATAAAACAATCAACAATCAAATGCCTATTAACAATGATAAAAGGTTAATTCTTATTTATTCTAAACAAACTTCCCTCTCAATACAATGGAAGTTATTATCATGGACATTTTTCATAGATCTTTTATAACACCTCATAAAATAGAACTAATGTTTAGACAAGATATGGGATGTTGGAGGTGTAAATTAATTCTAAGGGCAGATTGGCAGCATATGTTTTATGACTGTCGTAAACTTAAAACATTTTGGGATAAAGTGAATTCCTTTTTGCAAACAATTTTTAATTACAATTTTCAGTTGTCCAAATCTTTAATCTTGTTCAATGCTCTTATACCATAATGTGTCTATAGAGCAAAGTTTTGACTTTTATGGACCCTTCTTTCTATTGCACACAAGATAATTACAACAAACTGGAAAAAACAAATCATCTCCAACTTTTAAAGATTACAGAGGTATGGTCTTGACTGTATCTCACATGGAGCTATCAACTATAAATAAAAGCACAGAGAAAATTACCTACTACTATAACTCTTGGGAAAAAGTTGTAGAAACACTAGAGAGAAGTGACTAATACATTGAATGAATTTAATCTATATACTAAGGACAAGACATATTTTATTTCTTACTAGTTTAGGCACCCATGTAAATAGTTTTTTATGTGCCTTTTTATATGGTTACTTTTTGTTAACATATGATTTATTTGTATATTTTATTATGAAATGAAAATTCATAATTTTATTTTGGAAGAGATATTCAAAAAAGCTTTCTCAGGTAAAAAAAAAATGTGTTGCAAATCTTCTTTAAGTTTTTGTTTACATCTCCAACAAGCTTGTTTCTGATTGAACATTAATTAAATTTTATGTGGTGTGAAGAAAGATCATTGCAAAAAATTTCAAGAGGTTCCATCTAATGGATGAAGTTGTATGTTTAGAAGATATTAGAAGTATTTTTATTTTATATTCTTCACTCAGACGTTTATTATTAATTTGGGTAAAATAGTTCCAATAATTGTAATTCAACTTTTTATTTCTTTCCTTACAACCTTATATAATTTAGATAAGAGACCCTGTCCAGTGTGTTTTGTTGCATTAAGAATATTAGATATTTAATTAATTTTGGGGTATGATCTCTTATCTTTGGTTGCATTAACTAAATTTTCCCTTCTATTTGTTGTTTGCAGGATTGTACAGCTAGCCACATGTCTTTATCTAAATTATATTCATTCTTAATATAATCAACAGAATGTAGCTTTTCATCTTTCATTAACTGAGACCAATATAGCATATATTTCTCTTTAAATGAAATCATTGTTTCTAACTTTGAGGTGGAAAAGTTATTTTGGGTATATGCTATAGGACATATAAGGAAAATCATTTCTATATATAAGCTTTTAAAAGTGTTTAATGTAGTAGAAATGAAATAGGAGTCACTTGTTTGGTGATTATTTTTCTATAAGGTAATTCTTTAATAACCAATGTAGACTGATATTTGGTATGAGATAATTATTAGAATATCTATTAAGTTAAGAGTTTATAAAATTATTTCCTAAAAACTCTTTCCACCAAGCTGTGTAAGTTTTATTACTCCAAAGCTATATTACTTTTTTATAATTTATGATAATGAATATAATTCTAGATCTGGTAGCCCTGTTCCTTTTGATGCCCAGTCTTTGATATGATGGTTAAAAGCAATTTTTGGTTTATTGGGATACCAGAGAAATCTCAAAAATAAATTCTTAATTACAACTTTTTTTTTGGGGGGGGGGATTGTTATTGGTTGTATAATGTATAAGATGTTTGGTAAGATAATCATTTTGATTATAGATTACCTCTCTACCATCATGAAGAAAATTTTATTCCATTTGCCTATTAGATTCTTTATGTTTGTTATACTGCTAGTATAATTATAATTTATATCTTTAATGTTATCTGCTATAGTTATTCCTAAGTAATTCAATTTCTTCTCAAGCAGTTGAATTTTACATTTTAAATTCTCATTTATATTACTACCTTTTATATTTATATTTGTTCTAAGAAAATTTGCAACTGGTTCACTAATTACGGTAAAAAGCAGTGGAAAAAGAGGGCATCCTTGTTTGCTTCCTTGAAGATTAAAAGATGTGTGACATTACTTGAGAAATTATATTCATCTAAAACCAGCAAGAGAAATTTCCAGTTTACCAAGTCAAAAGCACTATTAATATCAAGTCTCATTAATGTTAATTTTTTTGTTTTATTTGCATAATCAATTCGTGTGATGATTCTTTTAATATTATAAGTATTTCTGTTTAAGAAAAAGCAAGTTTGATCTTCGTCAATCATGGAGAGTAGAACATATTTAATCTATTAGCATGAATTGGTATGAACAATTTATAGTCTACATTTAAAAGTGAAATTGTCCTGTATGAAGAGCAGTTACTAGGATCTTTGTCAGTTTTCAAAATTGGATAGATAATAGTATATTTCCAGAAAGGAAGAACTTTAGCTATGTCCTTGACTATAGAAATAACTTGTGTAGTATGTCTTCCGATTCTTTGGGTAACAGCTTAAAAAGTTCAGTTATAATCCCATCATTACTTGGTACTTTGTTAAGTTTCAGTTTAGAAATTTGAGTTTGAAGTTTAGACATAGAGATCGGTTTGTCAATTAATTTCATTTGGTCATCAGATAGTTTAGTCTTTACATTTTTTAACAGATATTTTAATTATTTCTTCTATATCTATTAATATATTATTTTGATTGATTTTATTATAATAATCTCTAAATTCCTTTAGAATAGCTTCTATTTGTTTTACTTTTCTGTTCCTCCTATGTGAGCAGACTTTTTTATGTGACTTGCTGAGTATTTTTGTCTTTGTGGCTAAATTTTGGATGGATTTGGGGTTAATAGAGAAGTTAATCATCTTAAACTTCTCAAGGTTGATTTAGTTTTATGTTGTAAGATTTTCAAGTATTTGTTGTTTAGCTTATTAATCTCTTCTGTATTATTATTTTTTATTTGTCTGGCTTTCTAATTTTAACTTATTAAGTTTTTCTTGTATTGCATGTAATGCTTTGTCCCATTTTTTTTAACAACCATTTGGTGGCTCTTCCATAAAGATATGCATTTAGTGCATTCCATGAATACATTTCTGAAGTATCTTCTATATTATTGATTTCTATACAGGAAAGGATTTCTTTAATAAAAAGTTCTTAAATTCTTTTAAACAAGTTATATATGCTGGTAATCTTCTGATTTAAAAATGATTATTAGATCTCAAAAACAGCTCAAAGGAAATTGCATAGTGATCTGAAAGTGGACATGTTACTGTTTTGACTTTGCCTAGTGTATAAGTCAGGTCATTAGAGAAATATTCTAGATAGTGTTCCAATTGTATGGGAATAATGGATAAAAATAATGAATTTGGTTCTCAAAATTCATTTATGTCTCCAAGATGAAACAATTCAGTAAATTTAACAATGCCTTTGCAGATGTCTGTCTTCTCCTTTTATCTATTGTGGTAGTATCATTTGGTGACAATATTCAATTGAAGTCTTCTGCCAGAATGATATTGCCTTTTGAGTTCTGAATTGTTTGTTCTAGATGGTGGTCAACTGTCTTAATTCCTATTCCGGGAATCCAATATATAAGTTAATACCCTCTTATTATACTTTATAGTTACAGTACAAAGCATACCTTTATCATCTTGATATGTTTCTATAACCAAAGGTATAGGCAGTGAATTTCTCCATAATATAGCAATACCCATTTGTTAATTATTTTTGTGAACTGGATAATGTAGTATAGTTTTTAGTTTTTAGCCTGTCTATGTCTTCTGTTAATAAATGTGTTTCTTATAAAAAAAATAACTTGAGAATTAGAGAATTTCAAATATCTGCTTAAGCTAACCCTCTTGCATCCATTATTTAATTGAATGACATTTATACAGTTCATAAATGCCATTTGTTCTACTGATCAAAACTATACATGTACTTCTCAGAGATAATGGCACTCTCTTAGTAAAGAACTGCTTAGTAATCATCATGTGAACATTAACATCTGAAGGTTTGATTAGACATAAAATAGTTACTGTTGTGGACACTCAAAAAAATTCAAAAAACAATCGACTCTACTACAATCAAATATGCTATTAACAGTAAAATAAAGATGTCCCTGTATCCTTTAAAGCATTGTTAATATATATAACAGTAGAACAATTATTTCATATCTTACCTTGTTATTTAACATATACATTCTCCAGTTTTATGTGTGCATTAATGTGATAAAGTAAGATACAGTTATATCTCTTATTGTTCCTTATCTACGCATAGTTTTGACAGACTGCTGCACAACAATTTAAAATGTTTTCTGGTGTGACCCAACATAAGACCGATGTAATTTCAGACCCTTCTATTCCCTCTTTGTAGATTATATTAAAGTAAATGAATAGCTGTTCTACAATGTTTAAACAATATTTCATTGTTTGTTTATATTCAGTGATTTATTACTTTAAATTAAAACCTCCTGTGTTATTTCTGTCAGGTATACAGTTTATTGCTTCTTTTGCTTTATGTGTGAGACTTTTGAGTGTATTGACAATATATTCGTATCATGTATGTCAAGCCTCTAATAATGAAGCTCAAACATTTATATATATATATATATATATATATATATATATATATATATATATATATATATATATATGTATATAAAATCATTTACCATTCATTGACAACACTGACAACTGCTATCAAATTTCAAATGCTTGCTTTCAAATATATTTACTTCTAAATACATTCAAAGGTATTTCACAGTATGTGTAACATTATTATTGTTTTCCTGCTTCAATGGCAGTCTGTATGTTTATTTATAGCTGCAGTGAAATTTGAGGTAATGTATATTAAGAAGGTTCCACCTTTTATTCAAATTAATCTTCTAAAGCTGCCTAACTGTCAGAGTCCCTGAACATCAGCAACTCTGTTCTCTTGTTCAGGTGGGAATTCCAACTGACCTCTAGCTGTTTATCAGAGAAAGTTCCGTGTGTTCTAAATGAAATAAAAAATCTCAAGCTATGGAGACAGGGGCTTCATATCTGTCACTCGTCTGGTCAGGATAAAACAGATGAACATCTGTGGGCTCTGTTCAAACAGCTTTATTATATACAAACACATCAGGATTGAGGTTTAATAACTTTAACTTAGGTAAACCTGTAAACAAACTAGCTATCACACTCATACATGCTCATTCTCTGGCTGCATTCTCAAAATGGCACTGAAGCTAGCGCGTGTTTTCTATTTATATGCACGTGCTGTCCTTTGAAACACTTCTTAAAGGTATGATACACACACTATTCTGCATCCTCTCTCTTTGAGACACGAGTCATGCATTATTGATGAAATTAATTGACATGCAATTGAAACAAAATAATTCTTTGACATGCTGTTATACAGAACTAAATACATATAGAAAATTATGTCCAGGTTGCTGTGTATTTCACACTAGGTCTGGAAATATGACCAAATTGTGTGACATAAAATTTAGAACTAGGTCTAGCAACTGGGATTGTCTCTCCGGAATGTTCAACTTTGGGGACATCAGGAATATCATCAGGAATGGAAGTAAGAGTTAAAACACGTTCTGCAGCAGGAACATTATCTGGATTTCTGTGAGATCTAGAGGCTGTATCATAAAAACAATGCTGTGATATCGATTTTGATACAGTAAGATGTCTGCAATTTCTCCTGTAGTCCGCACCCTCAGTTTCTACAAAGTAGTATCTCATGTTGCCACATATACCTATTACTTGACCAATCCAGTTGAAACCTTTTGCCATTTGTATCCTCAGTGTCTCTCCTTTCAATGGATGAGGAAATCTGCTCAGTTTATCATAGCTGGACTTCTGGAAAGAACACTTTCTGAATAGTTGGGCTTTGATCATTCTGTTGTTTTTAGCATTAGGCCTCAACAAACTGGAACTGATAGGAAAGGCTGTTCTGGTTTGCCTAGATAGAAGTCTCTGAGCAGGCGAGCCAAGTATATAATCACGGGGTATTTTTCTGAGATTTAGTAAATTCAAAAAGACATCAGTATTATCATGCTTTGACTTCTTTAGTAATTGCTTTGCACTCTCTATTGCACGTTCAGCTAGTCCATTTGACTGTGGATATTCTGTACTACTAGTAACATGTATAAAGTCCCATTCTTTTGCAAATTTCTGAAACAATTGACTGGTAAATTGGGTACCATTGTCAGAGATAAGCTTCTGTGGACTCCCATGGACTGAAAAATGATGTTTCAACTTGATGATTACAGCAGTGGACATTAAGTTAGGTAGTAAATTGATCTTAAACCATTTTGAATAAGAGTCTACAAACACTAAGTAATACTGATTATTCCACTTGAATATATCACTGGCTACTGTTGACCAAGATAGTTCAGGAACTTGACTTAGCTGAAGTGGTTCTTTTTGCAAATGCAGTTTAGTACTATTGCATAGTGAACAAGAAGAAAATACTTTATCAATGTCTTTTGCTAGAGAAGGCTAAAATACTCATCCTCTGGCCCTTCTTTTGGTAGATTCAGAACCTGGGTGACCATGATGCAAAATCTTGATATATTCACATTGTTGCTTTGATGGCCATCCAGCATTAATTAAGTGGTTGAGCTTTTGCAAAACTGGATTAGTGTTTGTATGATGTCTCAGCTTATCAATTCTCATGGTAGAAAAATTACACACTTCCATGACATCAAAGTCAAAATTTTCTGCATTAAGCTGTTCCATTGTATGTCTGGGCAATCTGGATAATGTATCAGACAGATAAAGAAGTTTGCCTTTTGTATAGAACATTTTGAAGTTGGACTTTTGCAATTTGAGCATCATTCTTTGTAATCTCGCTAGAGCCGAATACATAGGCTTCTTTAAAATAGTGACTAGAGATTGGCGATTAGTTTCAATCTGAATAGCTCAATTATAAATCTAATCATGAAGCTTTGAGCATGCAAATACTATTGACAAAAGTTCTTTCTCAGTTTTAGTGTATTGCATTTCAATTTGGGTAAGAGCTCTAGTTGCATAGCCTACTGGTCTGCCTTTTTGAAAAATAACTGCACCAAGACCATATTTTGAAGCATCACAGGAAAGAGTTACTGGTTTATTGACATCATAGTATCTTATTGTAGGATGGGTGGCAGTTTTCTGCTTAAGGTCTTCAAATGTTCTCTGGTGCTGTTCAACCAAGACCATGTAACATTTTTGCATGTTAGCTCTCCCAAAGGTGCTGTCAACTCACTGAAGTCTGGTATAAACTTGCCTAAATAGCTGACCATACCAAGAAATCATTGCGGAGCTTGAACATTGTCTGGTGCTGGCATCTCAAGAATGGCTGCTTGCTTGGATGGGTCTGGTCGCAAGCCAGTGCTAGTAAATAAATGACCTACATATGTAACTTCTGGTAGTCTGAATTTGCACCTCAGAGGACTGAGCTTCAAGTTCACTTAATGTGCTCTGTCTAGAACTTTCCTAAGGTTTCTGTCATGATCTGCTTCACCATTTCCTCCAACCAATAAATCATCTACTTATTATGGCACAATTATAACCTCAAAACATTTGCTCCACTGCACACTGAAAGACTTCATTTGCAGAATTTATTCCAAATGGTATCCTGAGGTATCCATATCTTCCAAATGGATTACTGAATGCAGTCAGTTGTGAAGATTTGTGATCAAGCATCATTTGCCAAAATGAACTTTATGCATCCAAGACAGAAAAAAATGGTATTCGATATTAGGACTGTACGTATAAGATGATATGGTCTCTTTAATGCTTTGTTCAAATCTCTTGGGTGAATGCATATTATGATTTTGTGTGAGCTTTTTTGTGGGTTGCTGTCATGGATGACACCCATTCAGTAGGTTCAGTAACTGGACAAATTACACCTTGCTGCACCTTTGTATCCAACTGAGCTTTGACTTTATTCTGCATAGCTACTGGAAATTTTCTTCCTGGTCTGACCACTGGACTGATCTCTGGGTCTAACTTAATAGAATACACAACTGGATGTTTGCCTAACTTGTCATTGAAAGCATCAGCATACTCTGAGGAAATAGTATCAGTGAAGTTGAAACTGGGATATGTGCTTATATGATGAACTTCTTTGGTAAAAGAAAGCAAATTCATTCTCAAACTGTCTCTGAGACCCAATAATGACTACATAGACTAGTAAGCTGTAGCAGTTCCTAGCCGTATAACATGAAGGCACTACTGACACTTCAGTTTGAATTTCTTCACCTCCATAAGCAACTAGTTTCACACAACTGGCCACGTTAAGTTGCTCACTAGCTCTCACCTTAGCAAATGTGTCTGCTGACATAATATTCCACTTTGAAACAGTGTTTACTTTGATTCTGGTGGTTTTACCATTGATCTGGACAGTACAAAACACTTCATTTTTTGCCAGTGGATCTACTGCATCAACCTTTTCATCAATTACTGATACACCATCTATGTAAAAAGTAGGGTTGCAGCTTTCTACATGATCAACTTGCTTTTTTTAAGTGACCCTTCTTTATAACTGTGTAAGGTTTACTTGATTTGCAGAACTTTTGAAAATGATTCCATGTTTTACACTTGGGCATTGCTGATGAAATGCTAATCACTATTCTCTTTTAGACTCATGATTGGCACCACAATTGTGGCAGTTAACAATATAACTTGATATGGGTTTTGCTGACTCGGCCTCTTACTGCACCAAACATGTCCTTCTGACTGAACTAGGCTTAGAACTTGCTAGAAAACTATGGGTTTTACCTGCCACACCCACAGGGATTACAGCTGCCATGTGCTTAGGCCTGCTTTTGCTAGCCACATGTTGCATGGTGTCTGTATTTGATCTGGGGCCTCCTGAAACCATGCTTTTATCACTTACAAGCATACTTGTTTGCCTTTCTGTAACTTCATGGATTTCACAAATCTCAATAACTTTGCTGAGCATTAAACCACTGTCACAAAGTAAAATATTTCTCACTGTAGCACTCTTAATAGCACATACAAGCCTGTCCTTTATTAACTAATCTTTTAAATCACCAAGTTTACACATTTCAACTTTGTTTCTCAGGTCATTAATGGAAGCTGCAAACGTTTCTCCTGGCTTTTAATCTCTTGCATAAAACAAATGCCTCTCTAATGTAACATTTGTCTGGAGGTTGCACATTTCCCTGAATTTGCATTTCAAACACTCAAGAGTCTTCCCTTGATTCAGAAAACACTTATAAAGAAGCCAGACATCCAAAGACCAGCAAGCAGGGTAAAACTTTTCAATTACTTTATCACATACTTGGGCTTACGTTCTTGTGGGAATTGTATTATTTGTGATAGAAACAAAAATCTGGATGGTTGTTAAATAAATGGAAAAATGTATAGAGCTAGAGAAATTTTTCATTGTAATTCACAGGTTGCAGTGTACATTTTAGGATGTGACTGTGAAAGAGTGAAGTGGTACATCAGGCAAACTAGGAGAAGGGTGAAAATAAGAATTATGGAACACTTGTGGCATATTAGAAAAAGAAATTGTTTGAGCCCAGTTGCAAAACATTTTGTTTTGGATCATGGAAGTTCTTATGAAAGTTTGTTCTTCAGGGTGTTGGCATGTCCACTTATGGAGAATGGGAGGAATTTTAAAGATGAGCTGAATAAGTTGGAATATAGGATGATAATCAATTATAGAACTTTACAACCTAGAGGAATGAACATTGATAATAATTTAACACTATAATAAGTAGAATTTTAATCATAAGAATTTAGTAATTGTTGTTTTTTGGGGCCCTTAAGGGGACATAATGTTGTAATCTGTCCTCCATGTCATGGGTTTTCAAATGTTTTCAAATGTTTCATATGTTTTTCCTAAAACGTCTTTAAAACAGTGCTTTAAAATGTGTTGAAATGCACTTTATGTCTCTTGATTGAATGATGGTTTGCATTGATTGGTTAAATAACTAATTATTATAAATTGCCTTTCGGAAAAGATGTGTATAAAAGGAGGGGTTTTGTATGATTATGCTATTCCTTTGAAGGCGAAAGGCCAAAGTACCAGAAAGAATGTAATAAAGTAATTGAAGAATTTTACCCTACTTGCTGGTCTGTGGATGTTTGGCTCCTTTATAAGTGCTTTCTGCATTGTGGAAGTTCATTTATGTTTTCATCTTCCCTTGATACAGCCTGTACAACAGTATGATGGTTTTCCTCTTCTCCTTCATATACTGCTTGTGCATACACAGATGAACACTCTCTTTCAATGGCCTCTGACCCAGCAAGGTTTAGCAAAATGAATGCCCTGGTGCATGTATCTTTGTGCAGAATAAGCTGCTTGCATAAAAAGTACCGTACTGTTGCTCAAATATTCTCCAATTATCTGCAATATTCTGATCAAATATAAGTCGACCTGGTCTGCAAAATGCCTGTGCCATATTAACTCATACCAGTGAAAGCTTTTGCAAGTATGCACAAACACACACACATGTACATATGCCAGAAATTTATGCCAGTACTTGTAACTATGGCCAATAACACAACGAGCTTCTGAATAACTGAACTTTGTGAAATAAATCTCCTGAGCATGAGAATACTCTTGAAATCACTGTACTGTAAGAAATGACCTCTTATCAGTGTAAGAAACATTTCACAATAACTGCACTGTGCGAATAAACTGGGCAGAGCAAGGTCAGAGTAAGAAACATTTTGAAGTTCCTCCAGGTAGTAATACAAAAACCTTAGAAGATATCCTCTCTTGGCTATCTAGTAACTACTCTCAAGAAACCATTGTTCTAGGAGACTTCAACATCGACTGGAATATTTGTTCCTTGGAAACTCCTGTTATACATTAAAATCTACATGGATTTACTCAAATCATATCTTCCCCGAATAGGATTAGCAAACCTAACAATAAGGAAAGTATCCTAGACTGGATACTTATTAACAGCCAACCCCACATGTAAAAGGCAGGCACCCTACCTGAAGACATAAGTGACCATTTTCTTACCTATATAATCAGGTGTAAAACTGACATCCCTTTCCAACCCACTTATAAAACAATTAGAAACAAGAAAAACTTTAACCCTACTATTTCCACATTGAACTCAAAGCATGTAACTGGTCTGAGCTAAAACAACTACCACTTGAAGAAACTGTACTATAGTTTAGCACCAAATTTATTGCCATCCTTGATACCCATACACCTGCATGCTCTATAAGAACTAAAACTTAAATTGCACCATGGCTTTCAAAAGAAACCAGACAAATGATTTTACTTAGAAACAAGGCCTGGGCAACTTGGCATATCACAACCCCCCCCCCCCCCTTAGATCAAATTAATTATAGACAGCTAAGGAACAACACAAAAATAGCTACAACTTTAGATAAAAAACTATTACTGCCACTGACAGCAAAACATCAAAACAATCCACAAAAGTTTTGTGCAGGCATTAATAGACTTATTCACCCTGGGCAATCCACAACTGTTACCCCCTCAGCTACTAACCAAAAACCTTCAGAGGATATTGCCAATACCTTCAATTGTTTCTTCACAGAAACTATTTAATCACTAGCAAACCAACTATCTACCAGTAGCACATGTCCAAATTCTGCCACACTTAGGTCACTACTCCCCTTTAACTTTCAACCAGTCTCCACATCTCTTATCCGTACACTAATCAAGAAACTAAAACCAACCAGCCTTGCAGTGGATCTCCTCCCAGCTGAGTATCTACAAAAAGCTGCAGATGCCATAGGATACCCAGTCTCTATACTGATCAATAGAACTATATCTGAAGCCACTATCCTCTCCATTTGGAAGACATCACATATCATTCTACTCCACAAAGGGGATAGCTCCACCAAATTATCAAATTACAGTCCCATAGCTATCTTATCACCTCTGGCTAAAATTATGGAAAAGTGAATCCATAAACAACTCCTGAATAATCTCATTCAGAACAATCTCATGGCTAACTCACAGCATGGCTTTAGACCATTCCACAGTACAAACACAGCACTTCTCTCCTTCTGCAATGTTATTAATCAAAACTGCAACAACAATAAGCTCTCTTCTGCTCTCTTTCTTGATCTCTCTAAAGCCTTCAACATGGTCAATCACCAACTACTCATACACACACTCAAAACTAACCCCTAGATGTCCAGGCTATCCAGAGGTTCAAATCTGAGTGGTAGACAACAGGCTGTCCTGTGGCAGAACAAACTATCCTCACTTCTACCCATCCCTCAGGGCTCAATACTAAGACCCCTATTATTTTCTATCTTTATCAATGACCTACACACAGCCATCCCAACAGCCACCTGCATCCAACATACAGATGACTCTACTTTGATTTGTTCTGCCACCTCCCCTTACGTCTGCAGACTCTTTCTCAAAATGTTTTTAACACAGTCAAAAATTGGCTCTGAAAACCGATGTCTCCTACTAAACCCCAACAAAATGAAGCTCCTGCCCCCACTCGTAAAGCCCCCTCTCTTACCTTTACTTAAAGTCTAACAATGGCATGATCATTGTCCCACATCCCTGTACCAAACTCTTAGGGGTTATAGTTGACAATAACCTCAAGTTTGAAACGCATATTAATCAAACCATTAAAAAAGTTAACAAAAAACGTGGCTCACTATACAAGATCAAACCTTTTTTCACTCCTATAGCTAGGACTGTTATTGCCCATACACATCTACTTTCCACCCTCCTTTATGCATCCCCTCTCTTTATAAACCTGAGTAAGTCTGACCTAAAAAACTCTCTACCTGCTTTAATCATATTGCTAGATTTGCCACTGGATCTACATATCGAACATACCACTGTCTGAGCCTACAGACTCTAGGGTGGCTAGATTCAGTACAATCAGTTAATAGTAGCACATAAAATTTTATATCAATCTGAAAACACTCCTGTACTGACAAACACTATCATCCCCTTCAGTAACCACAAAGCTCTTTGCTCATCCAGCAAAATTCTAGTCCAAACACTCAGTACCAACAACTCATGGGAGACTCTCTTTATGCTAACTCTGTTGGTAAAATCTGGAATTCGCTTCCTACTGAGCTTACTTCTGAGCCTGTTCTAACCCAATTCAAAAAAGTCTAAAACAGTAACTAAAAATGCAATGGCTATGCCATTGTGATAATCCAGACTAATTCCTGCAATATAAACAAGTCATAAAGTGATCTTTAGCCACTGCTACATTGATTTCTAGTTTGTTAAATTCTAACAATATAGATTTGTATAAGACTGAAGAAATGACTCTTTGTATCTGTAACAATGTTTTTAACTAAGTTTAAAGTAATAGTTTTTGTATGTATGTGTGGAGCTTTTCTCCCCGGGCCTCCGCTGAAATTGGACATGTAGCCAGTCGGACTATCCCGGTCAACAAATGTAAAATAAAGTAAAAATAAATAAATAAATAACTGCACTTTGAGAATAAACAGTACACAGCACACTGAAACGTTCCCAAAATGGCTGTACTTTGCTAAATAACTCAGTACAATTGAAGAAACACTGTAATGGCATCACTCTGCGAATAGATTTACCCAGCACAAAAAAACTTTTTGAAATGGCTGCATTTTGACTGCACTTTATGAAATAGTTGCACTTTGCACACAAACTCTTCAGAACAAATGCACAGTAATAACCATAAACTGTAAGCATTTTACATACTTTGAGATACTTTGAATAACTCTAGTTATGCTCTTAATAGCTTCAATCAATGCAAAATAGTAGTTTATACCAAAACACAGTAATTTGCCAAAAATCATGCAGTTGTTATGGCTTATTTATGCTAATGTGCACTTTTTGCTCTTTTTATATTTCGTTTGCTCATTTAATCTCTTTTCATGCAATTTATACTTTTCTTGTGCTCGTTTTAAACTAAACATGCTCATTTTACTTTAAACATGCTCATTTTGCAATTCTGAGATCATTCCAAACCCCTTAAGTGCTTTTCTGATAATTGTTTTATCAAATATCTTAATTTTAAACATTTTGTTTAATTAATAAACTTTTTGTGCCTCCCATTCACTTATTAATGTGTTCTGTGCCCTTGTAATGCTCCGTTTTATCTTTTTGATAAAACAAATTGTTTGTGCATGTTTTCATTACCTTTGCTTCATTTCTGGCCCTTTTCTGTACTTAGTTCACTTAGTTTACCTTCACTGTTAACTCTGCACCTCATAGCTGTGAAAAGCAGTCTCTGGAATCCTGGTTCTGACACCATGTCGGTCATCTGGTCAGGATAAAACAGACAAGCATATGTGGGTTCTATTCAAGCAGCTTTATTATGTACAAGCACATCAATATTGAGGTTTAATAACTTTAACTTGCAAGCAAACTAGCTATCACACTCATACATGCTCACTCTCTGGTTGCAATCTCAAAATGGCATGGAAGCTAGCATGTGCTTGCTATTTATGCGCACATGCTGTCCTTGGCAATGCTTCTTAAAGGTACAACACACACACTATTCTACAATATATATCTACCACAGAAGCACCTCTTATAGGGACAACACATCAGTCACAACAATTTCCATATCTTTCATATTGTACCTGAACATTCAATCTATGAATAGAGACTATTTCAAAGCCATTTAAAACTTCACAATATCTCCACTGTTAAATAACATCAAAACACACATCTATAGCAATTGCAATCACCCTCCCCCAATCCAGCACATAATAAATCATTCTATGCACTAGAAAGGCATGCAGCTTTTAGGTTTTATTATTAGTTTTTGTAAAAGAGCTTTTCAAATGTTACTGTAGTTAATGATCACATTCAGTTTCTTCCACACTTAGGTAAAGATGTTTATCTGCATTTATTGTATTATACCATTCAAGTAGCAGTTTTAATTTAACACTGTTAATGTCTTTTCCTTTTTAAAACAGGATAGTATGAGATGCCACTCATAGTGTGTGTTTAGCTTTAGTAGGTGACTGCAGTTTACATGAATTAAACAACTTTAAATTCAGCTATATGTTATACTGCAGCTGTTTTTACTTCAAATATAAAGTATGCATTAGTTTCTGAGTAAGCAGTTCTGTACACAACTCTTCAGATCATATACTAGTATAAATGCTGCATGCATGATTTAAGGGACATTAATAACCTTTTGTCATAATTTATTAAAATGATTCCTAATTATCTGCAAGTTAGACAAGCATAAGACAGAAAAAAAAATCAGTTGCCTTACTTTAGTAGACTGCTTGTTGATTTTCTGATTCCTATTTATGTTCTAGCTGAGCATGGTGTCAGTTCATGTTTTGCTGGCAAAATATTTAAAGAAGTAAAACTAAGCTTGTTTACATAAAAAGAAAAAAAATCCTTGATGTATTTTTATTTCCTTTGCAAAGAAAAGGGAAAAGGAAAGTTCTTTATTTTCCCCTTAATTTCCTCTTTTTCTCATTTGTCGTATTTTCATTTGTTTTTTTTTTAAGGATATAATGGACCAGTCCATATGCTATGCTGCTCAAAAAGTTTGTTAGTTTGTAGATATGACAATGCAAGGTCAAGATCTTTGAAGAATTTAACCCCATTAGTAAGAAAAATCTTCAGCCTGAATGGTAACAGTAAATGTACTTTTATCTGCTTTTTCTTAAGTTCTCTTACAAGGGGAAGGAATTGTTTCCTTTTTAGACATCATTGTTGTGGAATAGTCATTATCAAAACAAATATTTCCTTCTGCTTTAAGTGATGAACTTAGCCCAGGCAGGATTGAGTACCAGTTCTTTATCCTGAGACGAAATAAATTTAACCACGATGGACCTTGGGGAAATACTGGACTTTGATACAGCATTAAACAGAGATATGTGTGCTCTCTCTATAAAAAAAGACAGAGCTTCAGGCAAATCTAAAGTTTTAGGGAGCCAAGTAGACAAGAAATTAACCAAATTTTTATCTTCTGTTCCTTCTGGTAAACCAAAAATATGAATGTTGTTTCTACGGGACCTGTTATCAAGGTCATCTATTTTGGCTAGTATAGAGTTTTGTTTTAACAGGAATTCAGTATTTGTTTTCCCATTCACTTAGTCTTACTTCCATATCACTCAAGAAGTCTTCAATGCTGGAAATCTGGTTTCTCTGTTAGTGCAGAGCTTCATTAATATTTTCCATTTCCTCAGAACAGTTTTTATTCAAAGTCATCTATTTTGGTGTCCAATCTATCTATTTTTCAAAGACAATTCTTGAATATTAGTCAGTAATGACTGAAGCTCTTTTTTGAGGACAAAATCTTAAGATGCTGCCTTCGTATAACTCATGGTGCTACAAGATAGTGTGAAGAAATTTTCTCTGACATATTTTGACAGGAAAACAGTTAAATTTAAAAAAAAAATATATATATATATATATATATATATATATATATATATATATATATATATATATATAATTGCTTAGGACACCAAGGTTTATCATAATTCATTTAATTGAGTTGTTTAGGATTATTTAGAAATAAAATTTCCTGTCAGAAATATATGTAGTAGCAGAGCAGAAGAAAAGTGCTGCTATCTTACATTCATCCTGACCATGACTCCCCAACTCAGGTATGGTCTTGACAGAACCCAGCCTTTCAGCTCATCGGATTACTTGTTAATTTCTTCTGAAGGTAAGATGAAGGGACAACAGGCATCAAAACATAATATTTCCAAATAGTTGTCTAAGGTTATTATCTTTTGATATACTCATCATGAAAAATCAATTCCAGGCAGTACCATGTCCCACTCTACAAGGACTTTGGCTTCTTTTATGGCTTTTTGGAAAGGGCAGGATTTTAGAAGTATTCTAGAAGATGCTAATTGGTCCTTTATACATACTTTTACAATGCCCTATAAGCTGGATTCCTTGTCTTGGGCTGGCTCATGCTTTACTAGGACCATTCTCAAGGAGTTAAATCATATAGATAAGGCAACAGTGATCAAAATAAAGGACATAGTACAGTTTTGTAAGCTGAAATTACCATAACAATAAATGTTCAAATGATCACTGCTGCAGTAGCTGCTCCCTCCCTCCATTCCCCTTGTTTTTGTGTATGGACATATTTTTTGTTATTATTAGCTTTGTCCTTTCAGGCTCAGCCACCCTCTCTCTTCTGCAGAAAAGCTCTGAAGGGATTTCCAACTAAACTTGTCTTTTAGTCAGCTCAGCTGGAGCTGTTTGACAGTTTGGATGCATGGAAGGTGCCTTGAAGTTTTGGATGCTAGCCAGCTGTTCCATCCTTGGTAGGATATTACCCATATAGCTAAGGCTACTGCAAAAGAGATCATTCTGACATTTATTTCTATGGTAAGTTCAATTTACTCAACTGTACTTTTCTATTTTCTCATTGGCCTGCCCTCAGTTCAGAAGCTTATCCAGTGAGAGAATACCTTCACAGAGGGTGTCACTGTCAACAGTGCTAACCAGAGATACAGTTAAGAATTTGAGTGGTTCTAACAGTTGGGAACAGTTGAGACATGCAAATGCTTTCCAGTTTCCAATTATTAAGAAATTCTGAAGTTGTAGTACAAAATGCAGTTGGAAGAAATATAAGAGAAGACAGGTGGTGACAGATTTTCTTAAGTGAGCTTGAAGTCACTTTACAGGAGAAAGCAAATGTTTTATTAATGTTTTACATATGCATTTTGGGATACTTGTTTTGCACAGCATAATCACATTAATGCAATAAAGAAGAGCTTTCTGTGTGTTTTTACAAGATGGTGCAAATCTGAAGTTAGAGAGACAACTGTTAGTAATTAAGTAAAGTTGCAGTATGTCTTAATGAATTAATAAAATCAATGGTACAGGTCTACAGCTAGATAGGTAGTTTGTTGATATTATCCAGAAATTGTTTCTCATACCCTTCATTCCAAAGAAATAGAGCAAAGCTCTGTAATATTTATGTCAGTATTCATAGTCTGGGGCTTTACATTTTCATGGCAGTAATCCGCAAAGAGTGGTGCTGTGAGGTTATGCAAATCCTGGCCTTTCAGGATGCTTATGGAAATGCAGAGAACTTTTTGTGAACACGCTCCCTATCAGAAATGTGTAGCATGATTAATACATAAGTGATAGGGTACACTACTACACTGTTAAGGGGATGTACACAAGTGCACATGAGTTCAATTTATAAACATGAATCTATAATGAAAGTGTGTAAATTGGTCTGAAGTTATGCCAGAAAGCAGCAGTTTTCAGTCAGAATACAGAGATGTGAGGGGTGGTGAGTTGGAGATTCTGCATACCTGAACATTTTTACTGAAGGGATTGCATGGGCAAATGTTTCATTTTAATGCTTGTGCATACCTGGATGTATTACTGAAGGGGTTGCTTGCTTGACTGTTTCATTTCAGTGCTTGTGCATACCTGGACATTTTACTGAAGTGGCCACTGTGGGAAATGCTTCATTTTATGCTTGTGCACACAAACATTTTACTGAAAGAGTTGCGTGGGGAAATATTTCATTTTGGTATGTGTGCATATTACTGCATGTTACTGAAGGGGTTACTTGGATGAATGCCTCATTTTAGTGCTAGTGCATACTAGGAAATGTTACTGAAGCTATCACTGTAGAAATAATTCATTTGTGTGTCAGGGAAGTGCTTGTGCATACATGGTTAGACTGCTGAAGTGATTACTGGGCATAATAATTTACTGTGTTAATTTAGGTGCTTGTGCATACTTAATACAAACTAATAAAGGGGTTGCTGGGGAAATAATGTATTTGTGTGTCAGGGAAGTGCTTGTGCATACTTTAACAAATAACTTCACTGATTGCAATTCTGATATCAAAGGTGACACTTGGCATTTAACAATGGATATGCATACTATAGTGAGGTCAGTCCATGAATTGCAAAACCACCTCATTAGCATAGTATACTTTACAACATTTCTCATTTGCATCTCCTTATTTTTCAGGCCTTGTGCATTAGCATAAATGGTCTCTACAAATTGTGCCTTTGCTATGCTCATTTGTAAGCATCAGGAATACCCCTATTTTTTTTTTTTTGCATAAGCTACTATGAATACTACCCTTAGACTTAACTTTCAGTTCATCATACATTTTTCCTATCCTCTAATCCAAATCTAACTTTAACTGTATGTCTCTAGGCAAGTTATTAACCCTCTGCTGAGCTGTTTGCTGCTTAAATAACAGATCAGACAATATTATTGACTGAATTTATTTCTAGTTTATTTATTTATTTTTTTTTGATCATTGCATATTTGAATTGATTTGAGTTTGATTGCTTGTTTGACTTTACTAAGAAAAGATTTAATTCCTTCTGGCAGAGAAAGGCAGCACTATAGAGAACCTTTTTTTATCTTTTATTATTATTTTATTAGAGAAATAAATGCATCTGTTATTGGAAGAATTTTACAGCATTCTGTTAGTTGGATTGGTAGGTGTAAATGTAGCTACTTTTTACATACAGGCACATTTTATGAATTTTGGATGTTTTGCTTTGGTTATTGATAGTTCCTGTTTATGATTTTGAAGACAGGTTGAAAAGTATTCAAGACAGTTTTAGCACAATCAATTCACTCCCCTATGATTTGAAGGGTTGGTGTTTAGAGGGGTACAAAATATTTTTTAAGCCAAAGCAACAAAATTGCTTGCTAAATTATGTCACACATACGTCTATTATCACTCAATTACCTGAGCTTATGCAGTAGTAAAAAGTGGAAAAATTGTTCAAGAGCAAAAAACATAAGTGCAATTGTATTCAGGTTGATTATCTATGAATGTGTTGTTCTTGAATGGTAATTTATGAGAGCTCTCATGAGTGTTATTATCACCACAAACACATTTTAGCAGAGAGGCTAACATAAGAAAATGTCTGGCATAGTTCTGGATTTTGTGGGTTGAAGACTAGAATGAATGTGAGAGGTACTGGCAAAAGAAATATTTTCTTATGCAGGTCCCATCAGCACCAGTTCTTTATAACTCCTGAGCTTCTGGCCCCAAACTATGTAGAGGCCTTCTGTTCCATATAAAGTACAAAATGCCAAAAGCAGCAAGAAAGGTGTGTGTGTGTGTATGTGTGTGCATGTGTGCTTGTGTGCGTGTGTGTGTTTGTGTGTGTATGTGTATGAGGGAAGTGCAGAAAAAATACAGGATGCATGTTTTCATTTTCAATAACATTTTTCAAGTCATATGTTATTCTAGTCATGAAAAAGATGTTATTTAAAAGAGTACTGTTGCATAATAACTGGTAGCTGAATTTGCAAATGGCTGAGATAGTGGAGTGAATAATAAGTTTATTTTTTGGAGATGATTTCATTACAGTGACTGTTATTGGTTCAAGATGGCAGCACTGAAAAGTAGTGGCACAGATACAGCTATATGTGTAGGACATAACTGTGTTGAAATTGTACATTTTAGTGTAAGGTGCAGATCTGTATACCAATGCAAAACCTACTTTCAATCATCTTTCCAATTATATAAGACCAACTGTCAAAATCTGTTCCTGGTTTTAGGAGTTTGTCCCTGGTGGTTGAGCTAAGAGGTTGATTTGAGAGGGTATGGAGGTGCAAGAGGTTTCACTGTAAGGTACTCAGAGTAACAAGCTGAAATATACTTCTACATCATTAATTATGCATTTATTCATTCGTTTGTAAAAAAAACATCTGATGTGTATGCAGTCAAATAAAGTGCTGTAACAGACATTCAGATTAGTGTGTGTGTGTATGCGTGCGTGCTTGTGTGTGTGTGTGTGTGTGTGTGTGTGTGTGTGTGTGTGTGTGTGTGTGTGTGTGTGTGTGTTTGTGTGTCTATATGTGTATGTAAATATTTGATTCATGCATACCATAGTAATTATGCTGTAAAAAAGGGAATCAGTTGTAGTGAACAGGAGCATTATTGTATGAGTCATGCCTTTGGGGTATGATCCTCAGTTTGCTTATTTTGTTGAATGTTAACAGTTTATTTATTATTTAGCTGTGAATAAACTGGACAGCATGAAGTCTATGTGTTTAATGTTAATATTCTGCCTATGAATGCATTTTAATTTAACTTGATTTTTGCAGGCATGCAAGTGTGAAATGTACAAAATGTACTGTGAGTTACAACAGTTTGTCACTTACTGCAGATGAGAAAGGCTATGAGCTGCTAATGAATGTCTATTTTGGTCTCTTCACCCTTCATTTCTCTTTGGTATGACTCTAACCAAGTCACTTTACCAGACAGTACATCTAATCTGGTCTTGAAAAGGAGCACCTGTGTCCACTGGACTTTCCCAAATGGTTATCAAATATGTTAGGCCTCACATGTCGCTGCTAATTAATGCTTCACTACACTCTGTATATGAATTGCAGCAAGTTTCTTGTAATTTAATGGGTTGCCAGATGACTTTTTAATATACAGGATTTTCAAGAGGAGTTTACCGTTTTAAAATTATCAAAACCAAAAACAAATGAAGAAAACCAATTTCAGAAGTTTACTGTTGGTCATGCTAAGTTTATTTTCAGTGTGAAAATATTTTGTTTAGTAAATAGCTGTCAGAGTTCATGCTGTAAAATCTCAGGTAAGTGTTAAATTAAATCCAAAACCTCTGGCCAGTGCAATATGCATACAACTTGCTGTTGCTGAATTTTTATGAAATTCTTTTTCTCTTTTTACTGAGGAATAAATGCCTTTGTGCCATTCTTCTACTTTGTTGTAGTGTTATCTTCCAGACTGATTTGTTATAATGTAGCATGCTAACTTTTGATCCAAATCATAACCGTTGAGCATGACAAAATTAGTTATTCTCTGTGTTGTGCATATATGTAAACAAAGGTATGACATCTAGGTCCAAGGAAGTCATTGTTCCACTGTATTTGACATTCATTAGACGTTTCATTGATTGCGATGTCCCCTTTGGTATGTTCCTAACCAGACATATCAGAAATCTCAGAATAATGTGAATTGTTGTTTTTTGGTGTATATTAAGCTGATTAGGGAATTTAGCATATTTGGTTAACTTAGCCCCTAGAAGAGGAGTTTCTAGAATATATAGAAGGTAGTAGACACAGTCTGTGTACTCTAGTATTTCCTTATAATAGCAAAGACATACATGGCACTGCTTAGTTAGATATAACAGGGACTGTAGTACTATCAGGAAAGGGCAAGGTGTCATCTGGCATAGTGACATAGTCCTTGGCTTAGATAGGTGGTGAAGGCTGCAGCTAAGATCACTACTTTGCCCCTTAGCAAACACAGGCTGTGGCTGACTAATTGTGCAATACCAAGTTAGGAATATGGATACTGTGTAGGGAGAATAAAAAAGGGTGATGTCTTTCCATATCATTGTTGAATTGCTCATTACCTCTGGGATCTCCTGCCAAGGATAGACCAACATTCAGCCAGCATACCAAAGTCTTTATTACCTTATATCATTTATTACTTTACTTTACTACCATTATAGAGTATGACGCCCCTTTTGGAATGTACCTCACAAGACATCTGCAGAAGCTGGAAAGGCCGCAGAAGTACCTCACAAAGAGGATTACTAGCCTCAAACAGATGCTCTACACTGACCATCTCAAAAAACTCCAGCTTTACTCCATAGCATATTGCCTACTCCTAAGTTATCTCTGCTTAACATACAAAGCTATGTCAAACCCAGAGCTGTTGGACATGCTACACCTAAAGAAATCCCAATCCCTCCAAGCTACACACCGTGGGGAACTAAACCTTGTCACAACAATAAACAGGACATGTTGGAGGGATAGATTCCTGTTCCAGAAACTTCCTATACTCTGTAACAAGCTACCCATCTATGTCAAGCAAAGCTCCTCATTAGCACTCTTCAAGAAAAATCTTGATGAGTGGATGGAAAATAGGAAATACATCCTGGGGATCACTTCTGTGGCTCTGCTTAACAATGGCACAGGAAAATAACTTTCTTGGGTGGCGTAAGCCAGGGAACCTTGTTGGCTAGGCTTACTTAGGCCCTTGGGCCGATAGCCTAGTACCTACCTATGAACCTAGGGAGCATTATACATCAGCTGTATGCTCTCTGCATCCCACTTGGCCATAAAAGTGACATATGTACCCTCCTATGTCAGAACTTTATTGCCGCCAGACTGAACATAGTTGTCATATGTTGTCATGCATGCCTGTTGTTTTGCTGGTGTTACCAAGCCCACATTTTTCAGATAAAAACACTGTTGGGAAAAAGGCAAGGTGTCATCTGGCACAGTGACATAGTCCTTGGCTTAGATAGGTGGTGAAGGCTGCAGCTAGGAGCACTACTTTTTTCATTTCCTTATATTGTTTACTGGGTTACATGTCATCCAAGAAAGGGAAGTGTCAAAGTGGGAGGCAGACTCCCCATAAAAACTGCCATGATATATGCCTGTTTTGCTTATATGCATCCCACAGCCATACACATTGTTCCATCTGTTAGGCTTTTATTCTCAAGACTTTGTGTAATCATCATTCTTTACTTTCCATTTACATTGAGAACCAACATATTAAGTTTTGGATCATGGCACCATGGCAGAATCCACTCGCCCCAAGGTACAGACATCACTAAAGAAGAAGTTCAAGAAACATAGACCTGAGCATACTGCTGTCCAGACTCCACCGAATGTATTTCTTGAGATCAGTGAGAACCCAGAAGACAGCCTGACATTACCTTTGGTTTCCTCCGCCATGACCCTCTCAGAGGCAGAAACAGAACCCACTTCTTGCACAACTTCTGAGGCCTTTCAAACATCCCTGTAGATGGTTAGGGGAACCATGGCTGATTATTTCTGAAGGACCTTGGGGATTCCTTAGATCCTTGTATGGGAAGAGGTACCAGGTACCTTAACTGAATCTAGACAGTAGTCTGAACCTCTGATTTCATTCAGAGCAGATGTCCCATGAAGGAAAGGCAAAAGACTAGGCATATGGTGTCTGCTCCTAGTGATCCACAGAGGGAATGACAGCACTTCACTCAAGGCTTTTTCAATGCTTTGATGGCATTGAAGCCTCCTCAGGGAGTTTTGGTTCCTGCTCCTCCTTGGGTCCTCTATCCCTAAGAGGGCTAGGGAACCAGAGTCTGATTCTGAAGCTGATTCCTTGGCCTATTCCTTCCGGTTGCCTTCACCTTTAGATTATGGGTCTGAGGAGGAAGAATCTGTCAATCTTGATTTTCCTTTGGAGAAAGATTTCTTTGGCAACACATTCCTGTGCATGATGGAGCATCTCACATGGGATTGGTCTCAAGTTTCGGATGTCCAGAAGAGGTACTATGAATTGTTACAAATGGACTCTCCTGAATCTTTGGCTGTCCCTTCAATGTTGGCTGCTCTGTTGGATACTTTTTCTGATGCTTCTCTGACACCATATTCTCAGCCTCCAGCTCCTAAGAAACCTGATAACTTCTAAAATGTGCTGGATGCCTGCAAGTTCCTGTATAAATGCTCTTCCTCCAATCCTATGGTGATTTTGGTGTCTACTGATAAGCCTTCTAGGCTGTTGCCTTCTTCCAAGCTCCTTCTCTTGGATAAGAACAGTAGAGCCATGGAGAGGATTGGTAAAAAGGTGCACACTCCTGCTACCCTAGCCTTTAGAGCCATCAATTACCAGACCCAAATGACTAGGTACATTCTGTCTCTTCTTTCCCAAGTGGGAAAATTTGTCTCCGATATGCCTAATTCTGAGGGTAAAGCCTTGGCTCTCTTTTTCCTCAATTCTACTTCTCAGGTTGCCCATCACTCTATTAAATGCAGTTATGATGTATCAGATGAATCTTCTAGGTCTGCTGCTTCTGGTTCTATGATGAGTTGCTATTCCTGGCTTTACTCTTTTAATTTCTCCAAGTCTTTTGGGTTTCTAATACCATAATTGAAATGAACTCCATTCCTAAGTCAAAGTATGACTAAAGTTCAAGCAATTAGTATCATTTCACAGAAGTGCTCTTTGCCATACCCAAAATGTGCCCAGTTATGACTCCTTCTGTAATTCATACAGTTACATGTATTGGTAACATTTCTAAGTATGATTGTCAATTATTTTTTTATTTTATTTTTTTTTTATAAGATCCGTTGCTCTTACTACCATTGGAACTGTCTGGGTATCCTTCTTCCATATTTCCCTCATTTCTACCTGCAAAATCCTGGTATTTTATGGCTATGTGTGTCTTTGTACGTAAGACACTGTAGTCACTGGGTGTAGCAATTTCAATGATCAATGCTGCTTTTGTCTTCTTTTCATGGACTACTATATATATATATATATATATATATATATTTTTTTATTATTTTTTTTTTTTAATCTATTTTTTTAACTGTTGGTAATGTGTGATCCCATATAATAAAAACTTCCTCATTTTCCATAAAGCTTTATGGCTCATGTTTCCAATGCTTTTCACCTACTTCAATATTATAATGTTTGCACAATCCCCAGTGCAATAATCTTGCCACATTATTATGCCTTTAAGTTTTATTCTCATGTGTTCATGTTTCATTGTTGATCCTTCATCAGTTCCCAAATATGTATACATTCCCACTTGCTCAAGTGCTTTTATATCACATTCCTGTCCCAGGCTGATGTTTTCTTGGTGCTGCAGCTTTCCTGCATTAAAGGTTGCTTTTGCACATTTATCAAGACCAAATGACATTCTTACATCATCTGAAAAAAGTTTTGACTACTTGCAGTTGTGCTTTCAGTTCATCATCTGATGAGTTATGCAGTTTTAAATCATCAACAAAAAGACAATGAGAAGTCTTTACACTTTGTTGTTTTCTGGGTGCCAAATTGTAGCCATAGCTTAATCTGTTAAGTAGACAGCTTGATGGGTTAAGGGCTTGACAAAAGAGCAGCGGTGACAGAGTCACCAAGGAATACCCCCCTTTGAATTTTTATTCCTGGAATAATACTTTATAACCTTTATCATGGCTTAACTGCAAAGTGGTTTGCCACTGTTCCATGGTTGCTGTATGTAATTAATTAATGTATGGTGTATCTTATGCATTTATAAGCACTCTTTTATCCATGAATGCGGGATACTGCCAAATGATTTTTTGTAGTCTATCCATGCCATAAATTAGATTCTCTCCTTTTTACAGTTATCCATTATGGGGGGAATTCAGTAAAGCCAACACGGACTTAAGTGCCATGTAGGCACAGTGGCATGGTGTTTGCACAGAAGTATGCAGATGTGCGATCCAGTAAACAGAGCTGAGGGGCGTGTATGAGTGTGTGAACACAGAAATGTCTGTAGCATGCAACTCCCCTCTTAAGCAGGTGAAATTCATGCAAATGAGGCTGGTAGAGTGATCCAGCAAGCAGATAAGAAGTTGTGCAGATCCCGTGTTGGTGTCCATAATGTACACAGAAAAATTCCATGTACAGGATGTAAAAATGATCACCATGTGTTCAAAACCATATGGAAAATAACAAAAAATAATATATATTTTTTAATACCCTGTGTGTGTGTTTGTGCACTGTACTGCAGTGTGCAAGCATGCCATTATGGAAAAAAATATATATAAAAAGATTTTAAAAAACAGAATTTGTGAGTATGTAACAGTAATGCATTATAGGACCCTGGGTGGAGTATGTACAATGTGAGACTGCTGTGGTTGCTAACGAGGCAGGGCCTGAAACCATGTAGTTTCCAAGTACTGTGGAGGGATCTGTATGCAAATGAGCTGGGGTTACTGAATAGCAGAAACTGGTATCTGTATCCACATATCCCATCTGTGTAGGCATATAACCATGTCAGTGTCCACAGAAGAGGTAGCTGACATCAAAAGGGGTTGTGTCTGTAAACTTCTGAGCTCATTGGAGCTCCGTGGCACCTGTTTGTGTGGCGCACCACTGAGCTGAGCAGGGGTCATGTACACTGGCTGCTAAGCTGTGTTTACCTTTGAGGCATGTGTTTTATCATGTTTGTCCATGTTTGTGGGGCACACCATGATGGAAAGCATGACCTTCCATGGGTGTGTGATGCCCTAACACTGGCCCAGTAACCAAGGAGCCTCAATCCTCCTCACAGACAACAGTGGGGAACATAGAAACTGGGAGGTTGATGGGTACACACACAGTAAAGTGCAATTTTCCTTCAGAGTACACAGAGACCACAGTCAGTCTGGGATTGGTTTCTTCCTCTTCCTCCAGATCCCCAAAAAGACTCCCCACTGGCACAGCTATAGACAGGGTTCCAAGCCAAGTCCTCTAATATTCCCTTTGTCCAACCAGTGCTTCTTGTCCCTGTCCAAAGAGCTGATTTGTTTTACACACACACACACACACACACACACACACACACACACACACACACACACACACACACACACACAGACACGCGCACACACACACACACACACACACACACACACACACACACACACATGCAAAAACACCTGGGAATAGCTGGCACAGGTTTACTAGCTATCCCCTTTCTGACCAGACTATAAGGTAGTTATCACTGCCACAACAACCTCTTATCAGCTACTTTAAGGCCCTTAACAAAGGGTGTCCAATCCTACTGTATAATGTTACTATTAATCCAAATGGTAGTTTGACCAAGCGCAAGGCTTTTAGGGGTGGCCTGCACAGTGTCATCAATTAGATATGCAGGTACTTTAAGAGCTTAAATATGCCTCACAAATATCAGCCACAAAGATATATTTAAATTGTCAAAGGAAAAAAACTTCAAAGACCAATACACGTAAGGTTCAGTTGCAGCACATTTAATAACTTGCAGCAAGGAGACAAAAACATGCAAATACAGGATTTTGCCTAACTACTAACAGGAAGTATACTATTCTTATACTGTTTTACAAGACATGGCCTTCTATAGCTGATGTAATCAAACACAACTTTCAGTATTGTTCTACAGCAGATGTTACTCAGATTTTCTGCTGACATGACTGGATTTATGAAAAACCTTTTGAGAAAAACAACCTGGCCTTGGTGGCAGCCCGTTACAAGCTTCTATTGTATAGTTCTAATGCATGTGTTACATTTCAAGGTACTTTTCTAGCTCAGACACAAGCAAATGCTGATTGCAGTTCATATTTTCAAGCAGTCTTTGTTCTAATTATCTATAGCTTCTGCAGCTGTGTATTTTCTCACAGCACAAGCGGAACTCCTTATCTAAGTTTCATACAAGAGATACATCTATTCATTATTTTCCTAACACAAGCAGAAATTATCCGCTTCTCAGTAAATTTCCAAGGCATAAGCAAAGATTTTAACTGCGCATATTTCATGACAATACACGGTCAGAAAGCATCTGCAATTTGTACAGATTTATGTAGTATGAAATAGAATAAATGTGTTAACCCTTTTCAAGCTCTAAATGCACTAAGCATATTACTAATACATACATTTAATACATATTTTTTCTGACATTTCCCCCCCCCCTTTAATCCTTTTATTCTACTTTCAAAATAAGCATAAACAGTTTGTTTTCTTCTCCTAACCTCTTCCACTTAGGATTTGCAGTTAAGAGAGTCATTCAGTTTAAACTTATGAAAGCATTTTCAATCTTTTAACAGTTCTTCAAACTCAGTACTTTGATATAAGGTTTCAGAAACTGACATGTCTATAAAGTCTTTAATCAGTCTTTTCATGCAGGGGATGCCACAGCAAACACATACTCCCAGTATGAGCATTCCTACACAAATGGCAATCAGGATGTTCATTAGGATGGTACCCCACCCCCCAAACCATTTCTGGAAAAAGTCTGTCAGTGGGTTTGGGCCTGGTTTGGTCATGGCCGACACTTGCTGAATTACCTCAAGATGATTGTCTATCTCATGTTTATGGTCAAGAATATACGAACAGCACTCTTCCTGGATTAAAGCGCAAGTACCACCTCTCGCCGCTAGGGTGAAGTTGAGAGCCATGTGGTTTTGAAGCACTACAGTTCTCATGGCATTCAGTTCATCAGTCACCAACTCGAGAGTGGAAAAAGTTGCGTTGCTCATTACTTTGAGAAGTTTAGACAGTTTTCTCAGCTCTCAGATCGATTTCACTGCTCCATATGCTGGTAATATGCCTGCCCACGATATAACACTATCACTCAAGTCCATATGTGTCAGTCCATTGCCTATAGAATGATGTTTTTTCCAATGCGCATCGATTTGTCCCACTGGATTTACAGGTTTCTTGACGACCTCTTGGACATTTCAAATTTTTCCTCGAGGCAAAACTGCAGTGTGTCGTATGCCCGGAAACAGGTAACCCAAAAAACAACTGCCGGACCAATTCTCAGGTAACCATTTGTATGCCTTTCTGCCACACACAAAATAACAGTCCTCTACTTTAGTAGTAACTTTCCTATGAATATACACTCACCCAGCATGAAACATTTTTCTATCAATTATAGACAGTTGTTTATAAAGAACAGAATTATGTTTTACTTCATCAAGTGTTTTGTGCATCAATCCAAGAAATGAATCATAGTTTATATTACAATAAAAATCTGCATTGTTACCTTTAGTGTAACATTTATAAAGAACAGTCACATTGCAATTGCTCCAACCCACCTGAACAGTATCATTTTTATAAAAACACACAGTTCCCTTTTGTGGAACAGACAAGTGCTATGGCATTTTATCTTGTGATGTAATGGTTGAGGTATCATAAATCAAATTTTCCCAGGTCTCATTGACCCCTAGGGGGACCACAGTCATTAATAACCCCACATATGCTGTCGGCAAAGCTGTGCAAATCCAGCAATTTGAAACATTGAAAGTCTCAGCATACACATATTTAATTGCCTGGTAAGTGTTAAAGTTTGGATGCCAGTCTATGAGTAATGCTTCACGTTTATCCAGGTCAGTCTGTGTAGCTGGGAATAGGAAAGGCCACAGCAAAAAGATTATTGTCACTAGTACAGTTAACAGGATGATTATGCAAAAACTTCTGAGGAAATGTTTTTTTCTGCATTCCTGTTTCTTCTAGACTCTTATCATTTTTACTCTTGGCATGTGCCAAGAATTTTTTCCAGTTCAAAGTTCTTTACTAGTTTGCAGTGTGTCAGGTGGATCCAGGAGGCGCGCTCTGCTATCTTGACTGCAGTGGGTATCGACAGAAGCGCTTGATATGGACCTTCCCACTTTGGTGACACCCAATTCTTTTTCTTTATTGTCTTCACCCAGATCTAGGTACCTGGGTCCACTGCCACTTCTGATGGTCTGGTTTGTTCTTTATCTGAAACAGAATTTGACTGCAACAAATGTTTAGAATTTAACAGATTTCTCATATACTCGGCTAGTGCACAGTCGGCTTCCTGGTCTGTGGGCATGAGAGGTTTCCACTGAGGTATATAATAAGCCCTTCAAAATAGTTTTTCAAAAGGAGTCAATCCTTTTGCATTCAGAACAGTTCTCATGCTCAACAGTGTCAGGGGCAGACAGTACACCCAATTCCTCTATGTTTCTACTATTAACTTCCTTAGCTTACTCTTTAAAATCCCATTATGCCTCCCTACTAGCCCTGCAGATTGTGGGTGGTATGCACAATGATTTTTTAAAGAAATACCAAAATGTTTACTTAACTGTTGTATGGTCTTGTTTACAAAGTGTGTGCCATTGTCACTGTAGATCCTTTCCGGAATGCCGAATCTAGGAATGATTTCTTTAATGAGAATTTTTCGCCATGGTTGCCGCATCTGGATTTTTACTCGGAAAGGCTTCCACCCATCTGGAAAACATATCTACAATGACAAGACAATACTTCTTATTTTCACATTTGTTCAATTCTATAAAATCCATACAGATAGTATGAAACGGATACGGTGGTGTAGGGAAACTCCCTTGCTTGGACTTTAATGCCCCTTGTGCATGATGTTTATTACAAACGTGGCACATCGAACAAAATTTTTTAGAGTAGTTTAAGAATCCATATGTCATGAACACTTAGTTCACCAGCTGTACCATTCCCCCCTGTTGAGACATGGCACTGCCCATGGCTCAACAAAGCTGCATATCTAAACAAATTAGATGGCAATATTGGTTTCCCTTCTTTAGAGATGTACAGCCCCCTTTTTGAGAATTGCTCCTTGTTTTACCCATCTTTGTTTGTCAGCTTGTGTAGTAAGTGTCTGCATCGTCTTTAACATTTCTACATCTAAAATCTCAGAGGGTTGTAATTCCTCATTCAGAAGAAATACTTCTGAAGCTGCCTGCTTTGCAGCTGTATCAGCTCTCGCATTACCTTTTGAAATCCTATCCTGTTGCTTGGTATGAGCTGTGCATTTACAAATAGCTACTTTCTGAGGTAACTGAATAGATTCTAAAAGATCTAAAATAAATTGTGCATGATGGATTGGTTTGCCAGTAGATGTTATCAGTCCTCGATTTTTCCACTGTTGCGCAAAAACATGTACAGCAGAAAAAGCGTATTGACTGTCAGTAAAAATGTTCACACATTTACCCTTTGCTAAGGTACATGCCCATGTCAAGGCAATCAATTCTGCTGCCTGTGCAGATAAATTGTGTGGTAAAGATTTTGCTTCTATAGTGTCAGTATCAGAAACTACTGCATATCCTACTAGGTTCTGTCCTGCAGGACCCCTTTTGCACGAGCCATCCAAGTAGTATGTCACCTCGGCATCATCCAAGGAGACATCCGTAAGATCTTTTCTAGGCAGTGTCTTTTGCTCAATTGCCTGCAGGCAGCTGTGTGGTGTGCCATCTGCAGGGGTTGGGAGCAAGGTAGAAGGGTTCAAAGTTGTGCATCGTTCAATTGTCATATGAGGTTGGCTCAACAATATAGTCATACAGGAAAGATGCCTAGCAGGGGAAAGATATGCTACCTTCTCTTGCAGTAAAATAATCGTGACTGCATGAGGCACTCTCAATGTGAGAGGGTGGAACAAAACTACTGAGGCCGAAGCCTGTACTGCCATTGCAGCTGCAACTACTGCTTGTACACAGTGAGGTAAAGACCGTGCCAAAGGGCCCAGTTGTGATGAATAATAAGCAATAGGGCGTTGCTTGTCCCCATGCTGCTATGTTAACACTGATGTCATATAACCTTGCTTACAATCTACAGTTTGGAAAAAATGTTTATGATAGTTTGGTAATCCCAAAACTAATGAGGACGCTATTAACTGTTTCAGTTTGCAGAAAGCAGATTCTGCTTCTGGTGTCCATTGTAACAAATCCTGTGCTGCCATAGGATTTTTATAAATTAGGTTAGTCAGTGGTGCAGATTCCAAGGCATAGTTTGGAATCCAGCTCTGACAAAGATTAGTCGTATCCAGGAAGGACATCATTTCCTTCTTGGTAGTGGGTTTTGGTGCTTGTAAAATTGCTATTTTTCTGTCCTCATCCAATGTCCTACCCTCCTTGGATATTACATATTCTAGGTATTTAACTTGTTTTCTCCAAAGCTGCAGTTTATTTTTGTTTACTTTATGTCCTTCAGTGGCTAAAAATTGTAATAGCGCTATGGTATCTTCTTTACAATCTTGCTGGGTGGGGGCCGCCAGCAGGATATCATCAACATAAAGTAAAATCTGGCTACCTCTCGGTGGGGTAAATCCCGCCAAGTTGCTTGCCATTTCTTGTGAGAATATTGTCGGACTTTCACAATATCCCTGTGATAGTTGCATATATGTGTACCTTTTCCCCTGAAATGTGAATGCAAACCAGTACTGGCTGTCAGGGTGTATTGGTATCGAGAAGAACGCATTGCTAATATCTACCACAGAAAAATATTTCTGTTGAGGTTTTAAATCATTCAGCAGGGTGTGTGGGTCTGGCACCGTAGGTGCCCTTGGTATTACTGCATCATTTACAGCTTGTAAATCTTGGACCATACGCCATTCTCCATTTGCTTTCTTAACAGGAAATAAGGGCGTGTTACATGGTGAATCAGGAGATTCCACCAGCACCCCTTCCTTAAGTAAAGCTGCTATAATAGGTTTGATCCCTACCTCTGCATCTTTTCTTAAGGGATACTGTCTTTTTTGTGGTCTAAATGCTGACTTTGGTGTAATAGTAACTGGTCCCGCTGTACAAATAAGTCCTACATCTGACTTTCCTGTTGACCAAAGAGTTCCTGGTATATTCTGTAAGGCATTCTCTTCCTCCTTCAATAGGAGTGCTAATCAGCTGTCCTTGCTAGACTGCAAGTGTACAGCTAGGTGGGTCTGAGTTATCCAGTTCAACTTCTGCATTTGTATTCCCTGTTCTGACAGTTCTAACTCTGTCTGTTTTTCCCATCTCGTGACTTTTTCTCCTAAGTCTACCCATTTTACATTCTTGTCCTTAGTTAAGCTAACATGTGGTAATCGATTAGCTTTATAAAGTGCAAAAAACTCCTGGGGCAATGAACAGCTGGCTGCACTGTTCCCTACTGTGTCCCAGTACAGATTACGTAATATCAATCTGTTTGCACGATTTCTAAACAATTCTTGCTCATATTCCTTATCAGGTCCTGGTGTGTTACAATAATACAGAGTATAGTGCAACAAATGCTGTTTATCAATGTCAAGGGAGGGGAACTTGCTGATGGCTATGTTCATGAACTCTTCGGTTACTGCCCCTGGACCAGTCGTAACCAAGTCCTGGCTGTACCAATAAAACATTTCACCTTTCGATTGCACTGCAAAGGTATCAATTTGTCACTGTGCTTCCATACCCTGCATAGTCAGAACTACTGCTATACCAAATAGCTGCATAAGGTCTCTGCCCAAAAGATTTACTGGGCATTTTGCAGAAACAACAATTTTGCTTTTCTGGGTCAATCCTGAAACAGGATCAGTTATTGCAATATTATGGGAGAGGGGCTCCCAATACAGCTGTCCATTAGCTGCTTTTACTAATATGTAATCAAGTGACTCTGAATTCTCTGGCAGTTTGGAGGGATGTATCAGGGTCCATGATGTCCCTGAGTCACACAAGAATCTGAATTCCCTCCCTTCTACCAGGAGTGTAACTTCTGGTTTCATGTCTGCTAAATAGAGCTCTAAGCTCAATAAAGCTAAATCCAATATTTCATTTTCTTCACTATCCGTAACTTCCTGCACTTCCTCCATTCCTTCTGTCACATTCTCTACTCCCTCTATCACATTTTCATTTGTCATATCTCTGCTATCCCCTTCTAGTGATTTCTGACTATCATATAGTCAGTCCTCACCCTCCTTGTCTTCTGTGGTTGCCATCTTGATTTTCTTGCAATCCCTTGCCAAGTGTCCCTTTTTACCGCATTTAAAACAGTCACCCCTTTTCTTTCGCCCTTCAGTCTTCTGATCGCTGATCAGATTGTTTGTTTCCCTGGGCATTTCTCTTGCCCTTTTCCCCGGACTGTACTACATAAACTTCTGCTCCATCTTCTACAGAAAATACTTGGGCTTTCTTTTTCTTTTTGCTATTAAAATGCCGTTCGGCGTGCCTAGCATATTCAAGTAATGACTGTAATCTGCTTGTACGATGATCTACCATGTGCTTTGTAATAAAACTGCTTATGGGTGCAATGCTGCCTTTCAAAAATGCATTCTTTAGCTACAGCTCATATGGGGAATCGTGTGTCTGATCTTCAGGAACCTGCATTCCACAATGGTTATTAAACCATTTTAAAAGTCTGGCATAATATCTGTCAACAGTTTTGCCGTCTTTTTGATGCATTGATTAATGCAAGTCCAGTCTGCCCTAGGCTTCCATTTCTCAGAGATATGGTCTGTAAGACCTTTTACTCTGTTGTCTAGCTCTGCGCTGCTATGTGGGAGGGGCCTGTGTGCAGCGTCACGGGGATTCCAGTCACCACTAATCATGTGCCAATCTGGTCCCACAATTTGTCTGACTCCTTTTTCTACCTCTTCTCCATTTAAATTATAACTTAGCCTCATTCCTTGAAAATCTTCTAAGAACTTTCTAAAATTAACTTTTGGATGGGGAATTCCCTCAGTGGCTTTCCGGATGTCTTCCGGAGTCCAGGGTCTATACACTAGGATAGTTGGGTCCTGACCTTCTTGCCCTGCCTGAGGATTAGGCACTTCTATGAGTGGGCATAATTCTTCTTCACTCATAGATCGTGAATTCCTACCCATTTGATATAGCTCAATATCCCCTTTTGAATTACCTGCCCGTGTTCGAGACCTGGTCTCAATGGGATCGCTAATAAACGGTTTCGCTTTTGTAGTGTCTCTATTTAAAGTGACAGCAGGATATCGCGGGGGTGGACTAACTTGTTCATGTGCTTCATATTCTGGTAAGGGAGGCAGAGGGGCCGATGCTATTACTAAGTTATTGTCCTCCATATCTAAAAAACATTGCTTTTGAATTATTGCTTTTTTGTTCCCTACGGTTTACTTCGTCAATCCACCTGTGTGCCTGAGGAATTCCTAATTGGCGCTGCTTTTTTACCTGACCTTTGGAATCGGTTTTAAGCTGTTTGACAAGTTTGATAAGTGAGGATTTTTCTAATTTACCATCAAATTCATACTTATTAACCCATTTTGAGTAGTATTTAATATTATCAGCACGCTGTGACTGCATGTATTTCGCGTCTTCGGTTAACGGCGGATTTTGGGATCTTTTTGTGCAATTATTACCCATTTTGTTCTACCCTTTTAATCATTACGTAACTCCTTATTTTTAACGTGGTACCACGGATTTTGTTATAGTCTCTTCAGAATGACTGCCTACCTGCTCTGTTTCCCTGATCTATGACAAGACAGTAATCTTTTTGTCCCTGACTTGTAAAAACAAAGTCTCAACAAAACAATACAAATCTAGTCCCTGATCTAGAGCAGAAAAAAAAGGTACATTCACCTTACCTGAGCCTTCGTGATTGATCACCTGGTTCATGTAAACCCGTCCTTCAGTCGCAGATCAGAAAGTGGCTGGCCTCTTTTGTACGACAATTCAGTCGGAGGGCTTTTCAAATAAGAAGAACCAATGTGGTTTCTTCCCCATATGGTATCAAGCCACCTGGCCTGTCTGATCCGAGGTGAAGTGAGGGTTTCAGGTCCGAAGGACCAATCTGTCAAAGGAAAAAACTTCAAAGGCCAATACATGTAAGGTTCAGTTAAGGCACATTTAATAACTTGCAGCAAGGAGACAAAAACATGCAAATACAGGATTTTGCCTAGCTACTAACAGGAAGTATACTATTCTTATACTGTTTTACAAGACATGGCCTTCTATAGCTGACGTAATCAAACACAACTTTCAGCATTGTTCTACAGCAGATGTTACTCAGACTTTCTGCTAACATGACTGTATTTATGAAAAACTTTTTGAGAAAAACAACCTGGCCTTGGTGTGCACCAGCCCATTACAAGCTTCTATTGTATAGTTCTAATGCATGTGTTACACTTTTCTAGCTCAGACACAAGCAAATGCTGATTGCAGTTCATACTTTCAAGCAGTCTTTGTTCTAATTATCTATAGCTTCTGCAGCTGTGTATTTTCTCACAGCACAAGTGGAACTCCTTGTCTAAGTTTCATACAAGAGATACATATATTCATTATTTTCCTAACACAAACAGAAATTATCTGCTTCTCAGTAAATTTCCAAGGCATAAGCAAAGATTTTAGCTGCACATATTTCATGGCAATACAAGGTCAGAAAGCATCTGCAATTTGTACAGATTTATGCAGTATGAAATAGAATAAATGTGTTAACACTTTTCAAGCTCTAAATGCACTAAGCATATTACTAATACATACATTTAATACATATTTTTCTGACATAAATATATTTAATAATAAATAATAAAAGAGCAAGAAAATACTCAGTAAATCATCACAGTAACTTCAGAGTTCAAGATCACAGGAAATATTTAAAACAACATTGCAGGACAGTCTCAAATAAACACAGAAAACATCTGCACTAATCTTTACTATATTCCTTATTGACTCTAAAATAATTTACTATACTCTAGTTAACTTACTTACAGAGCAAGCAAGGCAGATGTGGTGAGTAGGTTTTTCCCAGCTGATGCTGTCAGGTCAAAGACAAATACAAAATGCACAGTCACTCTCTCAGAGAGTTCTTAAATTAATATCAGATATTACTGGTGTGATACTTGCAGCATGATATCACTTTTTGTAATGTGACTTCAGTTCCCAGGCTCAAAAACAATCATTGCTAGAAACTGCCGACATTTAGCATCTCCTTGTGAAAATACATAGCGTTCAGATGTTTGCAACAGCTGGAACACATAAAAAAATAAAACATTTACAATGCAATGCAGAAGGCTCCCTTGGTCTAGACAGTATGTCTCCTGTTGCACTAAAACTGAAAGATAATATCTCTTTTATTACGTGGTTGTAAAATACTTTAATTTCAACTAATTTTACTGACGTTTTGCAAGTTAACCTTCTATATGCCAGTTCCCACTGTTAAACATATACATTTACACAGTTCCAAGTATTTCTGTTCTAGTCCAACAAGGTACACTGTGATCACACCTCTAAGCTCAGTACTGTACAAACCCTTTTCACATACACTTCTGTACCATTGGTATTTTATACATATAACATATAGTTCTAATAAATTTATAACACCAGTATATGAATTGTGTTGACATTCACAACTGACATATAATTATTTACAAAATTCCAGATAGCACGGCTGGCAGTGTCTCCTTCTGTCAAACTTCTGTATAAATCATATTAATATTCACAAATGACATATAATTATTTATAAAATTCCTGATAGCTAGGCTAACATTTCCTTTTGTTACAGGGACTGTGTCTACTGATTTCTAAGCTTTGTTTATCTTTGTGGCACAGGTTTGCATGGCCTGTCGCAGTGCTCAGCAAGGAAGGCTGTAAAAAAAATGCCTGACAAAGCCAATGATATATTAATTACTGATGAGCCCTGTTTCACATAAACTAAGGCCATTAAACAACATAAATATGTAGAAACCAAACCAACAGTGACCAGAGTGGAGAAAACGCCACAAGAAACAAACAACTCACTCTGTGCTGTTGCCTCAAAAAAATCCACAGGCATGAAATGATCCAAAATATTGGTAAAAACTCAGGTTTATTACTCCAGCCAGTCAAAGCAGTAAAATTGCTTAAAAACCATACAGAATAAATAGAACACAACTGTAGTATATCCAACACAGTCAAGCGCTTTCATCCTGCTCTAGGACTTCTTCAGAACTGTGTTTGCTAAAACCCACTGCCTCTTTTATACAGACAGTTAACTAATTAAAATTTAAATCATGTTAACCCTATATAATCTGTTAAACAGTGTGTAGTAAATTTTAATGTTTCTGTGAATGAAAGCAGTGTTGTTTACTGAACTAGGTTCTTTTCTATTACAAAATAGTGGCCCTATGTTTCAATTCAGGTTTTATAGATACATTGTTGTTGATGCCTGGGGTTACCGTGGCATTAAGTCTCAATTGCCACCTCATTTCTGCCCTCTCCACGTTGTTTTTCCAATTACCCCCTCTCGGATTACTACCAGTAACCTCCAGAATACCAAATAAGAAAGAGTGATTGGGATTATTTTTAATATGCCTGTATATAGCATTATTTTCATCATGTTTTCTCACAGCATACAAATGCTCATAGTTCCTCCTTCTAAAAGTTCTTTCGGTTTTACCTATGTAGAAATGTTGACATTCCTGACAAATAGCTATATATACCAGTCCTTTCGTAATACAGGACCCTGTTGCTAATTTTATCTCCCTATCCCTAGTTCCAACCATACTGAGGTTCCCACTAAGATGTACCTACAATATTCACAAGTTCCACATCTAGTTGTCCCTCTCACATTGTTCTTAACATTAATGGGATGTTCCAGTAAAAATGTTAAATTGTAGTTAGTTTGAAAAACAAATGTTGGTTCTTTTCCTACTGTATATAATATTTCCTCGTTCCCTTTAAACAACACCCATGTACTTGACAGGTGGAATGCACCATAGGTAGCCAACCACACAGGCTACACCTACAGCAGAGCACTATAAGGGTTGCACACACCCTACAATCTGATTTTTCACCCATACTCTGCACCACTGGAGTACAGACTTGAGAATTTTAACTGAGGGAATGCTAGGGGCTGCTGCAGGTATGCTACATATGTACCTGCTAGATGCTGAGGTCAATGCAGCTACTGCTGAAGCTGACTATAGGCCTAGACTGAGGAGAAGAGTGTTCAGGTCAAGGGTTACCTTACCGGGAGCTACTTGAGCTGGACATGGACATACTAAAAGTACTCACTGAGCCCTGCCGACCACAACTCAGATGCAGAGCCAACAGAGGGGTACCCATCCCAGTGGAAACAAAGGTAAGTGTAGCCCTTAGGATACTAGCTATAGGTACTTTACAAAGACCAACTGGGGACATGATGAGGGTCTCACAGGCATCTGCTTCCAGTGCAATCTACTAGTTCCGAGATGCCATGCTACCACATACCAGTGAGCGCAATTATTTTTCCCACACCCCTGAGGAGAGGGCTAGCAGTATGCAACTCTTCTATTGTATAGCACACTACCCTGAGGTACAGGGTGCCATAGACTGAACTCATGTACATATCAAGGCACCATCCAGTGAAGAGGGTAGAATCTATGTCAACCGTAAGGGGTACCACTCCATCAGCTGTCAGGTCATGTGCAATGCCCAGGGCATTATCATGTGTGTGCTGACTGCCCTGGCAGTTATCATGACTCCTATATCTGGCATGCATCATAGCTGTACCAGGTGTTTGCTAAAGAGGACATCTCACATGGCCATTTACTTGGGGATGCTGGCTATGTACTGGAACTGTGGATGATGATACCCATCAGAAATGCACAAACACCACAGAAGAATGCCATAATGAGGCACACGCACAAACTAAGAACATCATAGAGTGTGGATTTGGGCTGATGAAGTCACGGTTCTAGTGCCTCAGTATATCTGGTGGAGCCCTACAGTACTCTCCAGCCACATGTGCACAGACGTTCACAGTATCTGCCATGCTACACAATATGATCCTGTGGAATCAACTGCAGCAGTATCAGCAAAGGGAAGGGATTCACAGCCCCCCACTAGTGCCTAGGTAACCATAGCCACACCCACAGAGGGACTCAGAGGAGGAACCTCCTGAGGCTGTCCCTATAGGCAGACATAGGCATGCCCAATATGCCCTGGCCTTGGCCAAGAGACAATGGATAGTACATGCACTGACAACTTAAGGGACTAGGAACTAACATCTTATTCCAACTTGCATACATATTAGTAAAAATGATGACAGCCAGACTACACAACCTGTATCTCACCATGTATGGACTGCATGCATCAGACAGAGTTAGCTCCAATCTACAGGTCTGTCAACTGCTGCATTTGCAAAGTAAGTCAGTCTCCTGTACACCTCTTGAAAGAGGTACTACAATATGGTAGCAAATGTACGGACCTGCCACATGTATGCAGGGGAATATAGTGGGCTATATATAGTGTGCTACTGGGCTACTTCCAGAGATCTATAGTGGGCTACTGGGCAACTTGTACAGATCTACCAGCCACTTGGGATAACAGATACTCTGTTCACTAGTATGTGTCCCATAATATCCACTAGGTAACATGGCTGGAAACTCCACAACATTATAGCAGGTAGAAGACAAACAGTGGGGTCACAGGACAGTGCACAACTGTCTATGCCAGTAGAGCATAGGCTGGTCATCCCCCACCCAAACACATCAGTGCTCCTATACAACTGCTGTGACAGTAAGTCTGCAATGATATACCAGCAGACCAGACAATTCCTATATTTTTTTGATAGTGTAAGAGATGAAACCCCTCTGTCTGGTGGCTAGTGTGGCTCAGTGGGCGAGGGTCACTAGCAAGGGCAATAGTGCTGATGGTTAACATCTGGCAGCATCCAAAGTCTTTTTGTATGTGAGGTAATTATATGGTGGTAGCCCCACAGGCTGTCATAACCCCTCAGTCTGTTACTGTAAGAAATCTGGACAAAGCTAAAGTGAATGGGGGGACAAAGAGCCATACCTACAGACAGACATTATACACATGCTGAGTAGCCTAGCAGGTGGCTAATATAACATCAGGCTTGCAACAGGTCAGATTACCTGCAGGATGCAAAGGCCATCACTTAAATGTGTCAGTGATTACAATTCAGTGACTGCTATTTACAGTATAGAGCTGGAAAACCAAAAATGTATGAGGAACACAGTAGACATGTGGGGCAAAATGCTGGACATTCTGCAAAAATATGTACAGGGAGAGGTATGCAGACTGTCACCCTATGTGTGTGGTGTTACATCATGTACCCCAGTCACATCATACCTCTAAACCTCTTAGAGCAGGAAATCTGGCCAAATCCATGAATAAAAGTGGGACCAAGGGCCACAAATAGTGACAAGTTATAAATAGTTGCTCCTACAAATGTAGAATGTTGATAGAATAACAGGCCTTGCATTAGCATGAATCTTCTGATGTGTATGGAATCTAAAACTCAAATATCTATCATGATTTACTGACTTCAGTCTTCACTGATTTGCCACAAATTTACCAGAAAACCACAATGTTATGTGAAGCGGGCCAAATATATGAGGCAAAATTCTGGACAGTCTCTGAAGCTCTGTTTAGTTGTGAGGTATGAGTCAGATATTAATGTCAGGAAACAGCCGGGGAATGCCTTGGACAATATCAGGGAACTGCAGTACTGTGGTGACAGGTGCAGCAGACAATGGCCTGCAGCATCATAATCCTGGACTGGAGTACAGGTAGCTTTAGCCTGGAATCGCCTTGTAAGTACTGACAACCACAATGGGCATTCTCCTACTCTTAGCTAACTTGAGCCCATGTCTGTTGCCTCTACCACCCAAAGACCTGCTATGTGGAAATATGTCTGTACATACATACAGCTACATATACATATCTGTCTCTCCCTATGCCACTCACACTTGATTAGTGTCTCTATAAATATGTGGTATATATATATAACAAGATGTAAATATAGCTATATAAAGTACAATGATACATAGACTCCCCACATATAGCTACAGTTCATATTTACATAACATACACACACAACTACATTTAAAGAGACATCCCTGTTATGCACATTTATATAGCTATGGGTGGTGATGTACGAATGTCTCCACATACCCTAGAATGGTGGGGTTATCTGCACTTACACATCGCAACAGTTGTCCGATGGGATCAGACCAAGGCCACAACAGTACATAATCCATTCACTCACAGACCTCTTCCTTGTGGACTGTCACCCTGTAGACAGACATAGATACGCAGGCGGTGTAATGTACAATTGGTGCAGTGCATGCCTTGGATAGGCCAGATTGTCCCTGGCCACTTGTCTGCCTGTCAAATTCCAAACAGCCACATATGGCCAGACTGGTAAGTATACAATCATAGCAGGGATATTACCAGGTATCCCACCACTAGGACACAAGATACGATAACAGTACTATGCAGTATCACTCTGCAGGCCACACATGCTGTCTAACACATGGCCACTTTGTGTACTCCACAAGTATTGTGCCTACATCAACATACACAATAGGCATAACCTGTGGCATGTGCAATGAATACTGTGAGTTGTAGTGAGTACTAATAGATAGGTAGGGGTTCTCATCTAACATCATCCAAGTGTGTGTGTGTGTGTGTGTGTGTGCGTGTGTGTGTGTGTGTGTGTGTGTGTGTGTGTGTGTGTGTGTGTGCATATCAATAAATCCCCTCAGAGCACTATGGGCATTCCCATATTGGCTATCTCTGTCCAGTGGTATGCATTTATGGCCCTGTGACTAGCTGCTGGCCTCTAAATACCCTCTTTCACAAGGCCTCCTGAAGTCATCCACCTTAAGAGCACTGGCTGACAATCTAGTACTGGATAAACTCCATGGTGCATGCAATAAGTACTGCAAACTGTAGTGTATACTACTGGACAAGTAGGGGTTCTAATCACACATCATCCAACTTGTGTCTGTGTATGTAAATATAACCCCATGCAGCACTTCAGACAAATCTGTATGGGCTGTCTCTGGGCAATGATTATGAATTTTATGCTCTGTGGCTAGCTGCTAGCCTCTTCATTGGCTTCCTTCACACGGCCTGCTGATGTCATCCACCTTAAGAGTGCTGAGTGACAGTGTAGAGTTAGGTAAACAGGGTGGCACATGCAATAAATGCTGCAAACTATAGTGTGAGCTATAGGTGCCCAAGGTCAGATGTGGTGCTAGTACCTGATGGTGACTGCTGTCTGCTGGGCCTGTGTCCCCCACGGGACCACCCAGGATCACATGCCCATGGCCTGCCACTGTGTGGTGTGGACAACACACTTCCCTTTGTAACACTGGAGGTAGTGCCACTATGGGGCATGAGTATGCACATCCATGTGGACTCTCAGCTGATGGTGTTGCTGGCCTATGTCCATGCGTCTGATGCCCGATTCCAACCAGATGTTCCATCACAGATAATTTGCAGTGGAAGACAGACACTGTCTCAGCCCACCATCTGTCCACTACATCAATGAAACAATCCAGGGCATCACCAATGCTGTGGAGACTTTCATGGATGTCAGGCTGTGCTGCATCCATAACCCTAAGCATCTCTTTGGTATTGCATTCAGAACATGCCTGTGCCTCCATGACAGTGCAAAACATGTGCCGAGTGACCAGTGATGTGACACCTGCAACAGAAGGTGGATGTGCATCAGTGCTTCTTTGAGCACCCCTGTCAGTCTCCCTGTGTAGGATCTTGCCAGCTATCTACACACATTGATGTCAGAGTTATCACACTGTCCTGTATTATGTCACCACCCTCTGAGTGTCCAATATCTGTGGTCTCTGGTGAGTGGCTATGTCTCGGCATACTGACTGTGTGCAGGAACAATGGGGCAGAAGAGAGATATCAACCTATGGGAAAGATTCAGCCCCTGACAACCCCACCTGTGCCTCACTATGACCACCATCATCATCTGAGTCCGATGAGACAATGGCATCAGGTTGTGAGGGGGACAGACTCCAATCACCCTGTTCACCTATGAAAAGCAAGACAAAAGCAGTACATTACCACCTTCATTATTATGTATGGTAATCCACACAGACTTATACAGGTGAGGTTCCACAACTGCATTACATGTCCCACATCTTCTCATCTCTGATCCCATGCTTAACACACACACCCACAGCAACATACACAGACAAGTCAAGCCCTATATAACATGAATGTCACCTACATCTGGTTAATACTGCCTGCACAATACAGCCGTGAGTTATGTAATATGACAGTGTATGTGATAGAACTACACAAAAATTCCAGTATGCCTATCTTGAGAATGATATGCCAGTTGTAGTATCACTGCCTCAGATATGTACCATCTCCCTGTTGTGCTTGAATGGACATCTTGGAGTAATTGTCTCATGATATATAGCAGGGTGTGTAGTTGCCTTTAGCTATAACTGCAACCATATTAATGTTTGTACAAATACACACCGGTCATTCCGGTAATTGCACTGTAACTAACTGCTCTGAATTGGAACATACAACTATTCTACTCTGGCTAAGCAAAACAGTTGTGCATAAGGCAAAATAGCAGCCCTTAACTTTCATAGGGTACATATAATCCATAACACAACAGTATCACATTTACATGGACAGGACCACGGACTCCAGCCACACCTGACCTATGAAAAGGTGAGGGAATGGTATTGTCAGCAACACCAAATGTTGCAATGTTACAAGGTACTATGTGCATATATCCACATGTAGACTAGTGAATGTGATACTGGCTATATTGTTGACATTCAGAATATGTGTGTACAACTGTGTGTAAAAGCCAAACCCCCCCAATGCAGATAGACCTGATACCCATGTACTGGTATGTAGAGCCTGCCACAATGACTGATACAGTATTATACTGGTGAGCACAGTAAACTTACCTGGATGCTCCTCTGATGTGGACACTGTGGCACCAACCTCCAGGATGGATGGTGTGATGGATGCCTGGGAGCTGGTGGTTGATCCTAAGTTCACCAGGAATTCCTCTGTGGCCAAGAGGGGTTGTTCTGTTGCAGGCCCTCCACCGGTGGCAGCACAATCCCTGACAAATGCAGCTGCCCTTTAACATGCAGCATTGATCATATCCATGGCCTGGTGTTGGACCTGCTCATAGGACCTGTCCTGTTGGCCAATCTGATTAACAGCCCTCACAAGGTCACACCACAATGCTGCCCACTGTTCATGATTGTGCCGACCCCTGGAAAGCAGGATGTGATGGTGGAGTCTGACGGCATCCAGTGCAGCATCATTCTCTGCAGATGAAAATGGTAGATGTCTCCATCAGTACATAATTCCTGCAAGACAACAAATTGGGAACACATTACAGGACCAGATATGTAGATGTCCACTATATACAGGCACTACACACCTATAATGGCCTGCACTATCCACTGCTTCATCACGTTATACTCCAAAGTATGGCAACACACTATGTGTGTGGCTACTACCAAGATAGTAGCAATACTGGGTAATGTCCCTGTGTGTTGTGACATATTCTGCTGTATGTCTCTACACTCATCACTGCAGTCTACTGTGGTGTGTCCCCTTTGGGCAAATCCCCACTAACATGTCATACGGCCACTGTCAGACAAATAGCAGTGTGCTATTACAACTATTTGCAGACAGTCCACCAAATCCAGTGTGCCAGAATGACAGAAAGCAATGCAAACCTGCTGTAGTATATGCTCCCTGCAGGCATCATACCTCTCAACTATATAGATGTTCGCAGAATGTTAACATGTTTGCCTCATAGATGTAGTCCTTTTTGAACAAACTTGTGGATGTCTGACAAATGGTTGCCCAATCATTAATGGTTGCTGTCAGAAAATTACAACAGAATCTGACTGTCATATGTCTGACCCCTTAGAAGAAAAGACTTCTGCTACAGAAATATCTATTAGTCCATTTACATTCTTACTTTGTATGGCCAATATGCATACTCTGTCACTGGGTTTTGGCCTTTGTCCCCCCATTAAATATGGTTTTGTCCTGATTTCTTACAGTAGGAGGTTGAGAGGTATATTAGGCATAGCTCTCAACCAAACAGGGATGAATGTCCATGAAACAGGGACTTAGCCAGAGTACATCAGGGACATTCAGGGACACTTTTACAATGTTAGAAATATTTATGTGTGACATTGACAGACTGAGAGGAGGTGAATTACAATACATCATTTGATGTTATGGAGTGTACACTCTTATTTAGTATCACTATGTCTTATGAGTAATCCACTATCTTTATTACAACAGCCGACCATTGTGGGAAGGATTGACAGCGACAGAGCAGAGATGTGATTCAAAGCAGGAACAGCTGACAGGTATGCCTGTAGGTGTTGGACAGCAGAGTATCACTGACATGTCAATATCATAGATGTAATACAAGCCTACTGTTTTACTCCCTATTCCCCACACCTCCATCCTCCCATCTCCATCCTGTTTTATGGAGAAATCTAGTACATGCCTAGTAGAGTGATGTATTCCTTTTTTTGAAGCTTTCCTCTGCAAATGCTTTGCATATACACTATCGGTGTGAGTAAATCAACATGCAGAACTGTTTCCCATAAGCAGTTGCTTGCCTTTTGTAGGTGATGCTCATTAACAGGTAATTGTCTCTGCACCAATCTGTGGCTCAAAATTCCTAACTGCATCCAAAACAGCTGAATTGCAATATTAGCCACTGACATGACACCACAGGGCAATATATAAGGCCTTCACATAGGCCTTGTCCCCTTTCTTAGTTTTTGAGATGAACATTACTGAGGTGTGGAGACTGCAGCATTGAGTAAAATACTGTCCACTGTAGAGATGTACGAAGTATGTGCACAGTTTTGCCTCATACGTTTGGTGAGTGTCCCTTGACATTGTGGTTATTTGGCAGTTCACTGGCATGAATTGTGGGTTGAGGTCAGTAAGGGGAGATAGACGTTTGAGTGTCATACTTCATACCTTTCAAAATATGCATGCTAATGTGGTAGCTGCTATTCTATCTACTTACTATCTTTGTAGGGGCAAACTGTGAAACATGTCCCTATCTCTGGGTTTTTGCCCCCTTTATGTATGGCTGTGTCTGGATCACCTGTTATAGGAGGTTGGGAGGTGTGGTCAGTCTGTAGCAGCTACCTTAACATACAGCTGTGTATACTAAAGGCTGCAGCTGCTGCTGCTGCTCCAGCCTAGGACACATGGGGGGGGGGGTGTGAACACTTTGGAGGCCAGCAAACTCTATGTGTAACTGTGGCAGCAGTGGCAGCCCTGTCATTATGGCAGATCCAAGGTGAGAGTACCCTTTACATTAAAATCTAGGGATGTGCTTAAGGTACATCTGTTATGCAGAAGTGCCAATAGCAGAGTAGTAGGTGACATATAGGTAGGCTATATGAATATGTGCAATGTGCCCCTATCTGCAAGCCTTTGACTTGTAAAGCTGTGTAGAAGATAAATTCAGTAGCAGTAAACTATGGGGAATAATATTGCATGACTCACTCATTACTTGCTGTCTTCAAAACAATGTAATTGAAGTGCAAAACACTGGGTTCAAACCCAGGACTGTAAATTGCAGAATACACTGTTTGCAATGTATTTAACAGACTGAAATACTGAGTCAGTGTTGCAGCAGGTGTATTTGCCAGATATATGTGCAGACATACAGGTTGTGACACATTGTCTGCATCCATCAGTATGTTCATAGCTTTCAGAGGCAGTTGTTCTGCAGCAGGGTCCCAGTTGAACACAGCACTGTCCCATTGATAGCTTAGCAGGTGTGTTTAAAAATGTTGCAGGTAAAAATGAACTTGTAAAACAACTGCGATCAAAATAAAAATATTGGCAAAAAACAACAGGTAGGAACCAACAAAAAATAAGCTTGAATCTCTCTCCAGCACTTTGACAAAGCCTTCAAGGAGTATACATTAAGAAGCAACACATCTACTTAAATATACATAATAATTAACCAATCACCCAATCAAAAAACAACATAAAAAATTAAATCAGCAGCCTCCAATTACATTCCAAATTAAGACCCGACGGGGACAAAGTGCCAAACTTTAAAATAAAAGTAGTTTCTTTATACAATAGTCTTTTTTATGCACATTTTCAGAATGAAAACCAACAGGAACTTTTTCTAAAATAGTGGCTTTTAAGCCATCTGGATTAGAATTATGAAACTGAGTAAAATGCTTCACCACAGGACTTTCCTCTCTCTGTTTTTTAATATTCCTTACATGTTTCTGTAGTCTAGTTATAAATTAATTCTTGCTTTCACCTATATAAATGAGACCACATGGACATAGTAAGGCATAGATTATACCTTCAGTATCACAACTAAATATTTCTGAAGGACAATTATTACCATTAATGGAAGAAAAAGTCCTGACAACATAAACACATATATTGCAATGACCACAAGAAAAAGTGCCCCTCAAATGAGAGGGGTACACAGTAAGAATGGGGTTTAAAACAGAGAACTGAAAATGGTTATGTACTAAAATGTCCCTCGAATTTCTACCCCTTTTGTATGATGTGCCTAAACAAGGTGAAAGTATACTAAATCTCTAAATCTGAATAAATAACTCCAATAACATTTAACTAAATTAATTAAACTAGTGTTAAAAACACCATATGTAGTGACAAAATACATTTTTCTTATGTCTTCTTTTTTATTGTTTTATTATCAAATTCCAACATATTTAATGACCCAATATGTTCTGGGAGGCAAACACAAGACTTAGTAGATACCTTATCCACTGCCAACTGTAGCAAATCTTTGCTATAACCCCTAGATTCAAACATTGAACACATTATTTTCACTTCTATATTAAAATAATGGTCATTATTGCATAATCTTCTTAATCTTACACACTACCAATAGGGAAGAGAAGCAATTGTATGGGGGGATAGCAGCTACTGCCCTCTAAATATTTACCACCATCTTGACACTTTCTGTGGACAGATGTCTGTAGTATGTTGTCATCACTTAACATTAAATTAAGATCCAGAAATGCAATTTGTTTACCAACCTGGAGGCCGTCAAAAGAAAACCCAAATCTGTTGTTCTGTAACCATTCAAAAAATAAATCAACCTCCATTAATCCTCCCTTACATACAAAAATAAGGATGTCAATAAACCGATAATATCCCTGCTATCCCTGGCCTCACGTACTGCCAATATCATTTATTTGGTTGTCTACTGGCATATTTTTGCATCAGAGTGCTAGGTACACTCCCATTTTTCCCATTAGGTTTGATTTGTCTGTCAGTGGCAATCAGTAGGTTTTGCTGGAAACACCTGTTTTAATTAAGATCTGTGTGGTGTAATGGGTTAGTGGAGCAGGTTGTAGTTGACAGGGACCTGGGTTTGCAATGTGGCAGGGGTGAGTATTTTGTACTAGTGCCTAACACTGTAAGAAACACATAAGATCATTAAGGCACATTAAAGCTCATTTAAGTAGATTTGCATGGTGCAGTACTACACTTAGCTCTGTCCAACCCCCACCCCCTGTAAAAAATTAAAAAGAAAGGAAAACTGGAGTGATAGGACAGTGGTGAAATGGAGGCAAGCAGGGGGAAAGCACAGTGAAAGGCAGGCAGTGATGTGCAGGAAGGGTTTAGGAAAGAACCATAGCTTTCCATTTCTTGTACAGCAACAGCTGTGCATTTTGACACATTTTGTGGATGAATTTGGACTCTCAAACCCCAGAGCAAGGGGTGAGAACAACATAAATGTGCTGACATACCAGTTGGATCCAATTAGTTGTGCCCAGTGGATATGTATGTGAAATAGAGAGCTATGTATGAGGCAATTTTTTTTTTTTTTTTTGTGGGACAGGTGCCCATTTTTTTTTTAATAAGGAGACAGTGGAATGTTGGGGAAGAAGGGATATAGGTTAATGTGGGGAGGTAAGTTGGGTAGAAGAGGATGCAATTGTAGACAGATAAGACAGATAACACAGCAGACAGGGGCAGTGTGTGACACATGAGGGGAGTTAGCACCTTGGTTGAGAAGGGTGTCGTGGAATCCGAGATGCATGTGCCTCCAGATGGCAGCAGCATGACTGACGTCCTCACCCATAAGCAGTTGATACTGCTCCTTCACTGCCCCAAAGGTGGCTGCGCTGGAGGCTGGGTACCAAGGCCAGCCAGCCCAACCAGGTTGTCTGGTCTGCCCTCAATCTGGCACTGACAATGTGCATAGCTCCTATGAACAATCCTGCACACAATGGCCAATAGTTGATTCTGTGTGACTACCTCCCCTCTGTCACTGCTCCCAGGGTGGAGATGGACCCCATTCCCTGAGGTGGTTCCACCTGAAGGTGGTGCAGGGTCAGCGGAGGGGACACCACCGGCCTGGGTCCCAGATGTGCCAGGACCCAGTGCCTCAGCTGGCTGAGGTAGGGTAGGTGGATCCGCAAGAACCAGCCTACCCTGATGAGCTGTGGTTATGGAGGTAAAGCAATACGTATAGGTTAGTTATGAACAAAACAATTGTTAGTAATAACAGCATGCCAGAACATCGGAAATAAAACCATTACATTTCAATGCATATTATGTAAAACACAACAATAAATAACAGAACAGTCAGTATATTAACAACATGCTAGTAACAGTTACGGCATAAGGCCAACAGAATAGGTAATTCAACAAGATATGTTAATATGCAACCATTTCACATAACAATAATAACCATGACCCAAAATATAATTTATGGAATGACATATCTTAATAGTAAACCATAACCAATGAATAACAATAATAAATATATGATGATAAGGGATGGGGAGAGAGAGAAATACAGTCCTTTAATATCATTATAGGCTATATAGTTGACAACAGTACTGCTATCTACTCTACAGGTCTGTCCTTTCTTTATGTGTAAAAGTGCCCTGTAGCTGCTGTAGCATGTATACCCCTCTCAAGCTATCCACATGGGACAGTACGGGCCAAGCAGTAACAACTGCAGGTTCAAAACTACATAGAACACGTGCACATCAGGTGTACCTATATAACTACCAAAGTGTACTGTGGGCTGATGTAGTGTTTATTGATTGATTGATTTATTTATTTATATTTGTTGACTGGGAGTGTCCGACTGGACGTAGGTCCATTTTAAGTGGAGGCCCGGGGAGTAAAGCTCCACAGTTAAAATAAACAGACAGTAGTTACATTGGATTACATAGCAATTAACAATTTACATAGCAATTACTTACAACATATTTACAGATGAAGAACATAGTACATCAGTAGACAACTAGAATCTTTATCTGTGAAGTACATAACAGACATTAACAAATATTACAATAAGAAGTTCCTGCTGTATAATAAGTACTAGGCTTATGCGCATCTGAGCTTGCTATAATCAAGGTAGTTAGTGGAGTGGAAAGAAAGCTAGTGGTTGGATGGGGTGGGTGATATTAGAGTGGGAGTTGCAAGGACATAGTCAGCATGTTTTTAGGTGCGCTTTTAGTAAAGTTTTGAAATGGGTGCATGATGGTATGGAGGTAATTGTGGGTGGGAGGGAGTTCCATAATTTGGCTATGGTGCAAGTGAATAGTGCTTCACCAGCAGAGTTATTGTCTTTAGTGATCTGCAAGTGATTTTTGTTGCTAGATCTTAGTGGTCTGGTGGTGCGATAGGGTTGGAGTAGATGCTGGAGGGATGGGACATTTAGTGGATGGTTTACTAGTTTGTGTGCGAGTGAGAGTGATACCATTGAAGGAGGTGAGGGAGTTCAAGCCAGCCCAGTTCAGCAAGTGAGAGACAGTGGTGACTACAGTAGGATGCCCCTGTGGCGAATTTGGCGATTTTGTTGTAGCAGGTCTCTAGCTTGTTTAGATCGCATTGCCTTAGGTTGGTATATATTGGAGAGGCATAAAGTAGGGTGGAGATAAGGTGGGAATTTGCCATTGAAATCTTTGCTGCTTTGGTGAGAAGTTGCCTATTTCTGTATAATGCTCCTAGTTTTTTGTGGAATTTTTTATGGTCATGGATATGTGAATGTCAAATTTTAGTTTATTGTCTATTTCCACTCCTAACAATTTGGTGTGTTCAGTTGGGTATATAGTGGTGTTGTCTTTTGCTGTGATGTTAAAGTGAGAGTTGTTTTGAGTATGTTTGGTGGGTTGGAAGATGAGTAGTTTAGTTTTGTTTGGGTAGAGTATTAATTGGGCATCAGATAACCAAGTTTCAACAGAGGAAAAGGCTTCCTGTGTGACTTTTTGCAGTTTGGGTAGGGATTGGGCTGTGCAGATGATGGTTGAGTCATCTGCGTATTGTATGATTGTGCCATGTTTGGTGGCAGAGGCTAGATTATTGGTGAAAACAGAGAAGAGTAGGGGTCCAAGGATGGATCCTTGAGGAACCCCTATGGAGACAGGTAGTTTGGGAGATATGTCATTCTGCCATACAACGGATTGTTGGCAGTCAGACAGGTAACTCTGAAACCAGTTGGTGACTGTGAGAAGGATAGGTTATTGAGGACAGAGATAAGTTGTTTGCGTGGGACCATGTCAAATGCTTTAGATAGGTCTAGGAAAGTAGCAGAGGAGAGATAGCCATTGTTTTTATGCTGAAGGATAGTGTTAGTAAAGGAGAGTAAGGCAGTGGTGGTGCTATGGTTTGGTCAGAAACCATGCTGAGTATTGGAAAGGAGGTTGTTAGTAAGGAGGTAGTCTGAGACCTGAGAGTGTATGCAGTGTGGGAACGTAACTTTCTGACAGAGATCGGTTAATCAAGCTGGATACTGGGTAGGCCAGAGCATCAGCTGTGATTTGTAGGTATTCACTTGGGAGGTTGTCTGCTGCTAATTTGGTGGGCTTAAGTTTAGTTAAGAGTTTTTTTTTTATGTTGGAGGTAGGTACAGGAGAAAATGAGAAGGCAGTGGAGAGATTACTCGTTGAAGGTGTGGGTTGGAGGGGTGGGGGATTATGTTGTCTAGCTAGTGATAGTATGGTTTGTGTGAAGTGTGTGTTGAATGAGGTAGCAATATTTTACTTTGCTATTTACATAATCATGTTGATGATACATCTGTGACAGAGGGATTACACACTAGTAATTACATTCCATGATAGAGTGACACTTGAGAGACATGTATGTGTATAGTACAGAGAGTAAACAACTATCATGCCTTGCTTGTCAGGCACAGGGATACAACCCAATAGCAGTGACTGCAGAGGCATCTGCATAAAATGTATTAATTGACTGCAGCAACCTTTAACAGACACTCCAGGCATGCAGCCACACCAAAGTTTACACATTATTCCTTTTATTTTATTATTATTATACTTATTTCCTTTATTTTTTGCTGTAGTTTCACATTCCTGGTAATGATTGTAACTTTTTGTGACATCTAAACCCACAATAATCTACTAATAATATGGGCTAGCTCATCCATTTACCTGTAGTTCCCATGGAGAGAATATGCGTAAACATTACTTGACTGATACTGTAATATTCAGTGCTACATAGCACTGCATTTGAACGCTGGTCTGTCTGTGGCAAAAATGCACTTCATACAAAGCATTTAGCAAACAGAACTACTGAATCACTGCTGATTACTAGGCTTACTGATATTTGCCTAGAGTGCACCTGGCACCAAAATATGATCTTCTATTAGAACAGTTTTATACTAGACTGCAGTAACAGTTGAACACACATGCATGAAATTCAAGCATGGCAGAGATACTAGGTAACCTTTACATTACTACATAGAATGCAGGTGTACACAATACATTGTTAGTGTGTTGAAATATCTGTGAAGTCAACAAATAATATCTGATTATGGGTTATCATTTACAGTCTACAACTATTACTCTGTTATAAGCACAATACCTCACAGCCTGAATGCACGTAGCTGACATGCATTTTTTCTTGAAAAACAGCACTACTTCCACATTTATTGCACAACAGACTTAATCAGAGATACCTTCATGCAGTTACTGGTATAGTTTTGAGTTTTTATTGCACAACAGTTGTCATTATGCAGGTGTTGCAATACAGCTGTAATTCGACAATTATTGCACTATAAACTCTATTGCATATACTTTATTATGGGTAATGCTTTAGTCCTCCTGCTTATGGCACTTTAGTTGGCAGTATGCACTTATTGCAGTACAGGTGTAAATCCGCATTCAATGCAATACAATCTTTACTGTATATACCTAATCACAGTTAATGCTCTACTCTTTCTTGCTTATTTGACTATAGATAACAAACTACATCTGCACTCACCACACTCACGGTGCAACCTGATAAAGACCTAGCATGCACCTCAAGGTTGCAACCCCTCTCCTCTGCAGCTGTTGGGACAGAAGGACACCATTATGCATACCAGATTAGCAGCCATTCAGATTAGATATTGGTGGTACAGGGGTGATAGTACTTACATACATATGGGACATCCCCTGCCCAAACTTCTAGAACCCAGGTGGCCAAAAGATCCTCTTTACATCTCTTCATGTCATTGTGGTGGTGACGACATTGCTCACCTGTGTGGGGGATACCAGTTGCACTGGTGAAGTCCCTTGCCAGCTGGTCCCAGGCCTCTGCCTTGCACTCTGAGCCCTGGTAACCTCCCTGCATCAGTCGGCACTCATGTTTTTACAAGGAGTCCAACCATGACCCTGGACTCCAGGATGCTCCAGTGCTGTGGCAGAAAACGCGAACCCTCACCAACACCTGCCATAGTATCCTTCAGAGACAGAACTCCAACATATTATGCTGTATTCCCATCTAGTGAGCTTAATATAGCCTGTTATCCCACCCTTAACCACCATTGGGCAATTTAAAAATGCAGCACATCACTTAGCACCATGCAAACCAGCTCAGCTCAGCCAAGAAGTCCTTAGCAGTGCTTAGCAGTGCTTCATGGTGTGCAAATGAGCCAAGCAGTGCCAAGCAGTGCATAAACGTTATCAGATTTTATTTGGTTTATGCAATGCTTAGCATGTCTTAGCAGATCTTAGCAGAGCTTAGCTTAGTGCAGCTGGCCAGTATTTAAAAATAATTTGCATAATTTGTATTTCAAACAAAAATGCTAACTTCCCCTCCATGCATTCAAACCCTACACCTACTGCACATGAACTCATAATTCTATCCATTTAGCTATGTGGAGTCTTGTTATACCTTTCCATATACCTCTGAACTACCTTTAAGCAGTGCTGAGCACCACAGCACACCTCGCAAACCCACTCAGCTATGCATAAATGTGACCTTTAACTAAATAATTAAATACCTACAATTTCTATTTGTAGATGTCTGGCAGGTGTCTTGGCACTGGTTAGCACTGCTGCTTTAAAAAATAAATAAATTACATTGATATAATACAATTGTACAGTGCAGGGAGTGTTACTCATCTGCAGACACAGCCTATACTGATTCATTAACCGTATTCCATGGCTCTCCCTCAGCATGCATGCCATAATTAATATGCATGGCATGCTGTCGAGAGAGAACTGTGTATAGGGACATGGTAACATTTTGTGTAGGCTCTCCACTCTGTCTACACAGAGTTTATTAAATCTAGGGGAATAACTTTATTTAACAGCAAATGATCTTTTGTTCCATATGACTTTCATTTGTTACCATTTTGTTCTATTACCATGATTGAGTTTTTTTCAAAATGACGATAAACTCTGTCAGCTTCAATTCCAGTGTATAGTTTATACGTTGTTGGAAGGAAAGTTATTTGTTTATAGGTTTTAGGATAAATTGCAGGTTCGCTCTTAAGTAGGAGTAGTGTTTTTCCTGTTTTTAACATGTAAATAGTTCTTACTCATGCTTAAATCTTCATGTAAAGATGTTAATACTTTTAACCAGAAGTTAGGTACTGCATCTGGGCCTGGGGATTTCCAAGTAGGAGTTTTTTTTTTAACTTTCTTTCAGTCTCTCTGGCCGTTACTTCATCCCATTTCATGTCATGTACATTTGAACTTCTTATTCTTTCTTTTACATCTTCTATCCATTTAGCATCTTTACTGTGTTCCACAGGATATTCATAGATATTTCTCCAATATGTATCTATTTCTTCATTGTTTGGTGGCATTTCAATTATTTTTCTCTTGTTTCCCAATTCTATATAAAATGTTTTGGGTTATCAATAAATTGCCTATTTTGTACTTTTCTTTTATATTTATCTGCATATCTTCTTAGTGTTTCTACCTGTGCTGATACTTTTAGTTTATTATTTGCAATAGCACACAACAGACCGTGATCTGTTTTGATACTGTGCATTGCTTTTATCATGTCTATCTTTCTACGTAGTTATTTTAATCTGTTCCCTCTTCTATAGTCTTCTAACAGTGACACTTCTTGTTTTAATTGCTTTATAGTTTTCTCTATTCAATACTTCCATTATGGCATTTGATTTCTCCTGTTCCTTTCCCGTACTGCCCTGTTTTTGTGGTAAGAATTTTTCTGTTGTTAATTTAGCTGCATGGTAATATATCCTATTTGCTTCTGATATATTGCATGACTTTTTATAACCAGTCTTGATTACTGTGTTCATTTGTTTTATCAGACGTCTAACTTTTCGGGTTTTATTCACTTTCTGTAGTTTATTTCTTTCATTAATGTTAATATGTCTGTCCATCTCTATGAAATTAAGCAACTCTTCTCTTAGATCATTTTCTTCTAAACTGAAGGCGCATGCTGTGTTCTCCATTTCCTGTGAGGATTATACAGAAACTTTAAGAGCATCAGCCTGTGCCACATTCTCTTCAGTTTCATCCTGTGCAATCCGTTGCTCTTTCATATAGGAACTCACTGGGCTATCACTCCACAACATTGACTCTGTCAGTGTTGCCACAGTTTCCTGTTCCTTCCATTGCTGTACAACTCCAACTGAACTTTATTACTGGTTTCCTGTGGATCTTTATATGGCAACGGATCAGATGTTTCCCACTCCACTGTCTTCTCCTTAATTTGGGGGTCCATTGCTCTAGCCTTCTATGGTGTTATCAGGATTAGATTTTCTACACTAAATCCTTCATTTTTCAGGTAATCCATAACCACAGTTTATATTTCTTTATCTTCTCCATTACTAAACCTTTTTATCTAATTTTCCATATCCAGATGCTTTTGCCTGTATTTCTCTTCAAATATCTTCGGTGCTGCTCTTTTTGTATTGATTAGTTTTGTATTCTCCTTGACTCTCTTTTTGCACAGTTCCAGTTCTCAGGTTGCCTGTCACTCTATTGAATGCAGTTATGATATATCAGATGAATCTTCTAGGTTTGCTGCCTCTGGTTCTGTGATAAGTTGCTAGTCCTGCCTTTACCTTCAGACCTTACCTGATGATATCAAACAAAACTTCTAGATACTCCCTTGGATAACCAAAATTTGTTTAGCACAGCCCTTGCTGATCTTTTTAAGACTTTACAGGGAAAGGGTAAGGTCATGAAATTCCCAAGTTTCATATGAACTACTCTAATAAGACTGCTTTTGTGGGTAGGCTCCTTAGACTGCCTTCCAGAGGAAGAAGGCTTCCAGGCATTTTTTTCTGATAAGCCTATTCAGATTCCCAGACCTCAGAAGCAGTCCTATCCTGCAAAGTCTGCTGCCATCTGTGTACCCTCCTTTCCCCTTTTCCAGTTTCCCTTGTCCTTTAGACATTCCCTTTCTCTCCTACTTTGGCCGCTGATCATCATAGACACCAGGGTTCTCTCCATCAACAGACAGGGATACTTTGTGACCTGTAAGGTCCATCCGTCCTTTTCCAAAATTCCTCAACCCACTAGAGATCAACTTCCTCATTTTCCAGCAGTATTGCAAGGTCTGCTGGACCAAGGTACCATTCAAATGGTTCCACATTCAGAGAGGGGTTTGGAGTTTTACTCCAGCAGTTTTCTGGTCACAAGGAAAGAAGGATTTTGAAAACCTGTCCTGGATCTTTCCTTTCGAAACACCTTGCTTATTGTATCTGCCTTCTGAATGCTTTCTCTTGAGACTTTGTTTCCTTTGTTGCTTCCCCAAGCCTTTCTAATTTCCTTGGATCTGAAGGACACTTACTTGCACATTCCTGCTCACCCTCTATTCAGGAAATGTTTGTGTTTCTGTGTTTCTTCCTCTCATTTTCAGTTCTCTGCTTTGCCTTTGGGCTTCCAACTGCCCCAAGGTGTTCACAAAATGTCCAACTGCCCCAAGGTGTTAACAAAATGTCTAACCCCTGTAGTCACCTTTTGCATGCTTCATGGCATTCAGATATTTCCTTATCTGGCTCCATCCTATTGGTGAAGGATCTTCATTTTACCCAGCTCCTGTTGCACAGCCTGGGATTCATGATCATCCTTTATAAGTCAATGTAAACTCCATGTCAGGATCATATTTTCCTAGGCTGCATTTTACAGACTGTTCCTATACTGTCATCTCTTCCTGTTCCATTACACATCATTTCCTGCCTGTCCCCTCTTCCTGCCAGGGAAATTCTCAGAGTTCTGAGGTTCATGGCCTCCACTGTCTCCATGCTTTCCTGGGCCAGGTCACCTATAAAGAAGCTTTCGTGGTACCTAAAATCAGTGTGGCTTCAATAACTCCACCAGCTGGACCATCTCATTCCTCTACTCCCTTGTCTGAAATTGGAATTTCATTGTTGAATTTGGCAGCTATCTCAGTCTGAGTGTTCCTTTCACTCTGTTTATCTCTCTCAGGAACTCTTCACAGATGCATCAGAGCTGTGGTGGGGAGCCATTTCAGAACCCTAAAGGTGCAAGTCCTTTGTTCACCTCAGCAGAGGATGGATTACAACAACATCAAGGAATTGTGGGCTTTTATTTTGGCCCTTCAAGCTTTCCAAGCACTCTGGGTCCCTACTTCTTTGAAGGAACACACAGACAACACCACAGTCATGTGGTACATCAACAAACAAGGGGACACCAGGTCTTACCTTCTTTGCACGATAGCCCTTCAAGCATGGGAAATAGCCATAAACCTGCTGGTCATGCTACTAGCAGTCTATATACCTTCAGAGCACAATCTTGTGGCAGATTTTCTCAGCAGGTGCAGGACAGAGCCTCACAAATGGATGCATGCAGGGATATGTTTCTTAACATAGTTCATTGGTGTGGTATTCCTCAAGTAGATCTCTTTGCCTACCCTCTGAACATGCAACTGTCTCAGTTTTGTTCCAGACTTCTAAGTCCTTTGGCTTGGAAGGTGGACAATGTCTTTCTATTGGAAGGGAATGTTCCAGTAGATTATTTCTCCCTTTCGTCTTCTTCCAAGGGTCTTTCAAAATTCGAGAAAAACTCTCCAAAAATTTGGTTGGTGTTTCCCTTTTATGACACACAACAATGGTTCCCCCTCTTATTTTATCTGGCCAGGAGAATCATCACAAGTTACCTCACTATATGGATCTTCTTACATAGGACAACAGAACTCTCCATTACCCTTATCTGTCCACTCTTCAACTGACACTTTTGGTGCTTGGGTTCTGATTCCTTTCCAAAACTCATTCTCTGAGGACATGCTTAGTGTTCTGCAGGAGGCCAAGAAACCAACTACCAGAAAATTTTGCATGTTCAAATGGAAGAGATTTTCTGTTTGGTATCTCAAATATCACCAGGATCCCTTTTCAGTGGAGGTCCCTTTGGTTCTTTCCTACCTGTGTGAACTTCTGCATGCTAGTTTGGCTTACTCTTTAGTGAAAGCCTATTTGCCAGCCATTTCTGCATGACTGCTACTTACTCCTCCTTTGGCCTCTAGGTTTGAGGTCAGACATTTTCTTAAAGGCATCCTTTGTTTTAGACCCCCAAGAAGGCCCATTCCCCCTTCTTGGGATCTTAATTTTATTCTTGAAAAGCTTGCTCGGGCTCCTTTTGAGACTGTGGCTTTTTCTTCTTTGTTTTTCTTCTTCTTCTTTATAGGATCATAGGAAGGTACTAGGCTATTGGCCCTGAGGCCCTTACAAGCCTAGCCAAGAATTTAGCCCATGTTCTAACAAGTCAGTACCCTATGCCTCTGTACAGCAGGGACATAGGTGGAATCCCAGGGGGGGGGGTATTTTCTGTTCCCCATCCAGTTATCCAGCTTGCACTTAAAAAGGTTTAATGAGGTACTCTGCTTTACATGGAGAGGGAGTCTATTCCATACACAGGGGGGGGGTCTCTGAGACACAAATCTGTCCTGCCAACAAGTCCTATTGATGTGACTGACCAGGTTGAGGTCTCAAGTGTGGATTACTCGAGTGGAGCTTGACTTGCGGATATGCAGCAGTCCCATCAGGGTGAGGTCTAAGATTACTTTGCATGCCAGACAGAGGTCACCTCTGAGGAGTCTGTAGGAGACTGAGTAGAGAGACAGGACTTTTAGCCTATCTGTGTTGAACAGATGTTTGAGGCCCTAGATTCTCCGGGTGAAGAATCTCTGTGGTCTCTCCAGCTGCTGTATGTGCTTTGTGAGGTACATGCTGAAAGGGGCATTGTATTCAATAATCAGTCTTATAACGGAAGAATACAGGGATGTTATGACCACTTTATCCCTGGATGAGATACCCTTACTAATGAGGTGGGCCATGTAGAAAGCTTTCTGTACAACGTAGACAATATGGTGGTCGAAAATCAGTTTGATATCAACCTGGGTTCCCAAGTCCCTCACAACTGATTGCGTGCTTAGTCCCTTATTATCAGTGTGACAATTTGCGGGGATGTAATTTTCCCTAAAAGGGATGATGATGCATTTTTGGCATTCAGTTTGAGGTCATGTTTTTGGCACCAATCATTTGTTTCGGTGAGACCCTCTTGGAGGATGTCCACATCACTAGTGAAATTGATGACAGCACCCAGCTTGCAATCATCTGCAAACTTGGTCAGCCATAGCCCACTAGATTTGGCCTGTACCTCTGAGAAGTATATCCCATGCAACCCCAGGACCAATCCCTGGGGTACACCGCTTGTTATGGGTATACTACTTGAGGTGGCCTCCCCTATTTTGACTAGGTGGGTTCTATCAGTAAGCCAGTTTGCTACCCATCTGGCAACATATGGAGTGATGCCTAGTTGAGAGAGTTTATCTATTATACCTGAGTGAGGAATAGTATCGATGGCCTTGGCCTGGTCAAGGTAGGTGGTGTGCACCATGTTCCCCTTGTCTATGGCCTTGGTGACTGTCTCAAAGAAGTTGACAACATTTAACAGGCTTGACCTCCCCTTGACAAAACCAAACTGTATTGGATCAAGTGTCTGGAGGTTGCCAATGTCATTGTTAATGAGGTCCATAATAATCCTCTTCATGGCCTTGCCGAGCAGGCTAGTTAGGCTGATGGGTCTATAATTTCCTGGATCAGTGTATGCTCCACCTTTGTGCAAAGGGATGACAGTAGCTGTCATCCACTCAACTGGGACGAAGCCAGTACTCAGGCTTTGGTTGACTAGGTGCCTAATGGTACTGCAAGTTCCTTCCTGAGTTCATGTAGGATGCAGGCTGGAATGTTATCGGGTCCCACAGAGGCTGTATTTTTTGCCTTTGAGAGGGCAGTGATAACTTGCTCCCTAGAGATAAGGGGAGGGAGGCGGGTACTGGGGATGTCCTCTTTAACTGATGGAGGGGCCAGAGGAGTGAGGTTTTTACTGAACCTGTCTGCAAAAAGGTTGGCTATAGCTAAAGGGTCTGTGTGTGTGGTGTCCTTGATCACCAGTTCTGAACAGATCTGCATGCTTCCCTTGAGATTGCAGACATATGTGAAGAAAGTTTTATGATTGTGTTTAGTAGATATGGCCAGTTTGGACTCAAAGTTTGCTTTGGAGGATTTCACTAGTGCTCTTATTTGCTTGTTCAGACTAAGGAGAGATTGCTTCCAGTTAGACACCTGCTCCTTATTGGTCCTGGACAGCAATTTTTTCCTTTTATTATAGAGTTTATTTATTGTAGATGTCCACCAGACAGGTTTACTCTTCCTTGATGATGATAATTTCATCCTGTCTGGCATTCCTGATTCCATGCAGCTATATAAATGCTCATATAGTACTTTGGTGTAAGTTTAGACATATGTTCCAGTTTCTGTGCAGGGGGAGGGGCTGTGAAGCTGATTATACCTTCCCTCAGGAGGTTGTAATCAGCTTTGCAGAATTTTTTTTGTTTGAACCTAGCTTGGGGGGTGGGGGCAGCAAGCAGAGATGGTGACTTCGAAAGTTACTACTTTGTGGTCGGATCTTACCAGGGATGATTACACTGTAAGGGATGCTGCAGTGGTTACTTATGTTGGTTAATACCAAGTCCAAGATATTTTCACCTCTTGTGGGGGTATCAACCAACTGGTCCAAAACATATGAATTGATGAAATAAAGGAATCTCTGGGCATTTGTGTTTTGGCATAAGTATTTCTTCCAGTCTATGGTTGTATAGTTAAAATCACCCATGATCAGGTAAACAGTTGAATCTTGATAGATTTGAATAGGTCCAGATAGGTGGAGTGGGCAACTTCTTTTTCTTTTTAACATTGCATCTGAAAGACTGTTTTATTGCTTGCTTTAATCTCTGCCAAATGGGTTTCTGAACTACAATCCTTGATTGCAGTCCCTCTTTCTTTATAAAGACAGGGTATCTTTCTGTAGAAATCCTTCTTTTATGCCCAAGGTGGTTAGTGAGTGATCACTTATTCAGTCTATCTAGCTTCCTTCTTTGTTTCCTTCTCCACAATCTGCAAGTGAGAAGGTTCTTTGTACTTTGGATTTACATAGACAGCTTTAATATTATCTAGACCAAACCAAGGCTTTGCATAAACTGGATCAGCTTTTTGTTTCTTTTCATACATGGAGATTGGGTTTGGCTGTTTGTACTGGATTTCAAGGGCATTGCTTTTTGTTATTATGTTCATGGCAAGCAGTTGTCGACTTCTTAGAGTGCTCATTCCACTATAGCACTGGTACCTCGGGGGCTTTCTTTAAAAGTTTGGTCAGCAACTCCATCCATGAAGCTGTTACTTGGTCTTCAGCTCACACATTCACAAAACATTACAAATTTGATGTCATTTCCAGGGCTGGGGCAGGTTTTGCCAAGGCTATCCTACATGGGTTTGTGGAGGGCTTTTACCTGCTTTGCTCCACCCTTCCTTCCCTGTAGCTTTTACATTCTCCCAGAGGTGATGAATACTGCAACAATGATATCGACGGACATATCATGGTTGTGTAAAATCTTACTAGAATGTAAGACATACTTCTTTTCATGGTTACACTATTCAGTCCCTCCATCATCCTACTGGCCCCCTTTTCTATTTCTTTTTCATGGGTGGTATTTTGCTAATGGCCGAGGTGTTCGTCTTCTTCTATCCACACCTTCCTTTTTCTGGATGTACATGTTCTCCTTTACACTGGGGCTTTTGGTTCTCCTGGGACAATTCAGTTCTGACTGGGGAGCATAGGTACATCACCTGTATGCTATACACTGACATGGGGAGCATACAGCAGACATATGATACTCCCTAGGTAATAAAGGCTTTGATATGCTAATCGGATGTTGGGCTCTCCATGGCAGAAGATCCCAGAGGTAATGAATACTACCACAGTGATATGGAAGGACATCTGCTATTATGGTAAGATTTTTACACAATTGTATGTACAAAAGTTCACTATTTCCAGATACAGTGCAATACACAGCTAAATCAACAGAAGAGCAATAGTGCATACAGCAGGGAAATATAAACCAAAAATGAAATAAAATAATAAAATAAAATGAATAAAAAATAAACACAAGTATCTAATTGAAGAATAACTTGTATCATATCCGGCAGTGAATAGACACTCAGAACAACAATAATATCACATTACCTTGTAAGAAAACTACTATAGGAGTGTTCTAAAATTTCATCCAAGCATTGGACAATTAATCTCAGTACAAATTAGCAAATCCAGTATAAACAGTGAAAACAGTTGTCAATTGGTAACATGATAATGCAGTAAAACTAAATGGGATCATCATGTTATACAGGCTGGCAAAGAGTCATATCCAGTGTAAACAGGTCACAATCAGTTTTTAAAAGTGGCTCACTTGCACATCTCAGAGCTCCATAGCCAAAAGACGGCAATGAGATGCACACAAAATCAATATAAACAAGCAAGAAAAAAAATCGTATCCAATTGTTGAACAACTTTTAGCAAATCACTAGTGATTAAATACCTGGTTTAGCAGTAATATTACATTCTGTGACAAAATAACTGGTGCAGTGGTGTTTTAAAATGCCACCTCTCAAATAGCTAGCCAGTTAAGTAGTGTTGAAATTAGTAAATACAATACAAAACAGTAAAAATGGTTTTCTTTGAAGAAAAATGACAATGACATAAAGTACGTAATTCCATTGTCTTCTAGGTACTGTATGACATAAAGTACGTAATTCCATTGTCTTGTAGGTCCTGTATGACATAAAGTACATAATTCTATTGTCTTGTAGGTACTATATGATATAAAGTACGTAATTCCATTGTCTTGTAGATCCTGTATGACATAAAGTACGTAATTCCATTGTCTTTTAGGTACTACATGACATAAAGTACATAATTCCATTGTCTTGTAGGTACTGTATGACATAAAGTACGTAATTCCATTGTCTTGTAGGTACTATATGACATAAAGTACGTAATTCCTTTGTCTTGTAGGTACTGTATGACATAAAGTGCATAATTCCATTGTCTTGTAGGTACTGTTACATAGTCAAATTTGATAAAAGTAGGTCACAATCAAATTTAGCAGTGGCCCATTTGTGCATCTTGGAGCAACCTAGCCAAAAGAAGAGCAATTTGCTCATAGCACAGCGATATGAAGCAAGCAAAAAAAAAAGTACCCCTATCAAAAACAACTTATAGCAAAGTCCAGAGTTATTAAACAAGGGCAATGTTGCCTTTCTGTCACAAAAGAGATACTACAGCACTGTTCTAAAATGTTACTCAAACATTAGGCAAATTCAGTTATACCCAAATTAGCAAACACAGTCCTTTGTTGTAATATGACAATGAAATAAAACTTCCCAGGTCTTGTACTGACTGATAAAGTATTAAACCTGGTGGAACAAGATAGCAATCAGGGTTAAGCAGTGACTCAGTTGTGCAGCTCAGAACACCCAATCCACAATGTACAGTAGATGGTAAAGCAGTTTTTGCTATGCAAATACTTTATTGCATAAACAGTCTCTGTGTGTGGAGTGAAAAATAGTTTGGGTCAAGAGCTGCACCCAGGCATTATGGTTAGTAATTTTTGTCCAGTGGTAAACAGGTAAACAGCATTAGATTGAATTTACTTGGACTGGTTGTTAGCATTTATAATGATCCAGTGAACTAGCTTGGATAATATGTCAGGTAGTTTTTTTTTCCTTCCATTCATCAGTAGCTCTGAGTCTATGAGTCTGCATGTATGGATAAGTTAAATAATGGAAGTTCATGAGGTAAATGATCCAAAAAAAGGGAAAGAAGCAGAAATACTAGGACGTATTGTGTTGATATACCCCTGCATTGACAATGCCCCGTTCAGATGTGGAATTGTCAGCAAACACTTGACATAGTCTATTTTCAAGATACTTCCTAAGTGAACTGTGTCAGTTACAAGATTTAGCTTGTTGAGTTTACCGAGTTCTAAAAATTATTGACACAAATGTCATAATTATCTGTACAAACAGACCAGCTGAGAGGAATCCATCTTTCATAATGGAGTAAATGCTATTAGTCATTTTGTATACTGCAGTTATGGTGCTAAAGCAAATTGTGAAAGCACTGCTGTTGGTTGTGAAGAAGACCACATTTATTGATGTCGTTAAAGATTATGGTATATATTCATTTTTCATATATTTTAGCTAGTGGTCAATATTTGAAAATGCATCTGTAGCCCTTTGGTATTCTAGCAGAAAGTACTTTGAGCAAGACAATTTTGAGAGAGTTTATGAATGATGTAGGTATAGTTCCTCTGGTCAGAGAGATTATATGTATGTGAAATGGTAATAAAAAAAGCAGGATGGAGCTTACTGAGTTTAAATCCAGATTTTACATTTCAAGTTTTTTAAGCAATCTGTTTATTAATTCCAAAATATGGGGCAGACTTCTTCAAGGGAATATTTGTATTCATCCTCTGTTGACTGGGTTAATTCCACTAGGCTAATAGCCTCTTTTCAGGGGAAACCCAAGGAGGTGTTTATACTACTAGAGGAAATTCAGCCAGGGTATCAGGTAACTTCCCCTTCTATTTTCAATAGGTGCTGTGGGATCTTTTACATCCACCTGAGCTACTACCAACTCAAGCAGATGGGGCCTTGGTTTAACATTATTTGAAGGATGGCACACTCTGGAGTGCAGTACCCCCATTACACTCCACTGCACTCTTAGTAATTGATTCACCTGTTTTGGGAATAGAACCCAAAGCCTTCTGCTTCAAAGGTGAGTGTACTTACTACCTGTTGTGCCACTGATACCACATATAACTGCAAAGAAGTGAGGCTGAATCAGATATTAGTGGAAACTTTCTGTTAAGTCATCTAGTATTGCAGTTTTGGAAATCCTGTATTTTTCATCAAATTTACAGCAATTAGCATGACTGAAAGGAGTATCAGTGGAGGTGACTTTTATGAATTATGTCCAATAAGTTGTTTTCCAGGTTTCCAGAAATGTTTGACATTTGTTGTATCAGCTTTATTTTTCTAAGATATATCACTTCAGTAGCTAGTCTAGTTCAGTAGCACAGCAAGGGCAGGTTGAGAGGGGGCAATCGCTCCTGGCCCTACCTTGTCCAAGACACAATCCACACTGAATAAATAAATGAACATTTTTTGTTTGTTAGTAATATATATTTTTCTTTTCTTTTAAGAGAAATAGATAGAAATGGAAATAATGTCCTACATGGACTTCTGAGTCATTGGCTGTGCAGGTGGAGGGGTGATGCAGCAACGGCAGTCACAGGGTTTATGTTTGACGCACACACAGACAAAAGCAATTTGCTTTTGCTGTGATTATTTATTTTTTGGTCAAAAATAAATTGTTCACCAGGGGTGCATCACTATTTGCTTACAACTTATTTAAAAAAAAAAAAAAAAAAGCATTGTTCTGGCTTGGCACTGTCAGCCTTGCTGCTAGTTCTGCTTCATTTTATTTGTTTACAGTCAAACTTCCTGGACCAAGAAGGCCATAAGACCAGACAGCAGAGAATCAGTCACACAGACCTTGAGTCCACAACCATTCCATCTGTATGGTAGTCATGTACCTAATGTGGTATGACTGGGAGTAAGACAAAAAGGCCAACAAATAGGGATAGATTTGTCTTGCTTTTCTAAACACAGAAGGTTGCTACAACAGGATTTGTTTTTATTTAGCATGCATTTAAGGATGTGAAGTCTGAAACTCAGTTGTAAGGCATATTTATTATTTGTGTTCATGACTTCACATTCTCAATAATGAGGTTGGACAAAGGACAAAAAATAGAGAAAGATTTTAAATACTGCTTTTATAAACAAGTAGGATTTGTGTTAGCATGCATTTTCTGAAGGATGTGATTGAAGACTGAAACTGAAATGTATGTCATTACTGAGTGTCTTCTCAGTAATAGTGGTGGAACAAAGGCTAAAATAGCAACATATTTTTAAATATTGCTTTTATAAACTAAGACACAGGATTTGTGTTAGCATGCATTTTCTCATGGGTGTGTTTAAAGTCTGAAACTGAAATGCATGTTATTACTTAGTGACTGTCTTCACAGTAATGGTGATGGGACAAAGGTGGACAGCACAGTGGTGCAGCAGTAGCGTTGTCACCTCACAGCAAGAGGTTCTCCAGTTCGATTCTCGACTGGAGTGCCTTCTGTGTGGAGTCTGCATGTCCTCCCTGCATTCATGTGGGTTTTCTCTGGGTACTCCTATTTCCTCCTGTGTTACAAAGAGATGCATCTAGAGTGTTTCTCCCCAGCCCTCTGCTGAAAATTGGCCTCGTTCCAAGTTAGACTTTCCCGGTAAACAAATGTAAAGTAAAAAAGACACAATTTTTAAATATTGTATAAAGTTAGAAAGCTTCAGCCTGCCAGAATTAAGAGGTTTTACTAGCATACATTGTTTGAAGGATATGAAGTGTCTATCATTATTTAATGACTTCTTTCAGCTGTGCTTTGTTAGGAAACCACAAATGTTATGAGAAACAGATGAGAAATGAAGCAAAAATCTGGACAATCTGCAGAAATCTGGACAACTGAGAAGTATAGTGGGCTGACAGGACTGGTTGATATGTCAAATTAAAATGTAATGTAAATTTGTGCAGTAGTTTGTCTCATAGCTTTTTTACACAAATGCCTTATCTGAGAAAAGATGGTGAAGAATCGCACTATATATATATATATATATATATATATATATATATATATATATATATATATATATATATATATATATATATATATATATATATATATATATATATATATATATATATATATATATATATATATATATATATATATACATATATATATATATATATATATATGTATATATATATATATATATATATATATATATATATAATGACAATAATTACAAAGACATTAAGAATTATTGTATAGGCTTTTTTCTTTACTTTAGAAAAAATGTATATTAATCTGCATTCTCTTATTCTGTCAGTGGCACAAGTTAACAGTATACTAATATTTTGTGTTCCTAAATGGCCCATGCCTTGGTATTATTTCTGGATTTGTTTATATATAAGTAAATCCAGACCAGAATATGGATATCAGTTACGTGGTGGACAGGACTGGTGGTGGGCTGGTGAGTCAGATTAAAATTTAATGTATAGATGCAGTTTGCCTTTGCACACAACCAAATTACCCTTTTTTGAGAAATAGGTGGTAAATTGCACTTAATAAATAATGGCAATAATAGGAATTTTAATATATTCTTTGGTTCAGAAAAATGTATATTAGTTCACATTGTCTTATTCTGTTTCTGTCAATAACTCACATTAATAATATTGATATATAAAGTGTCCCTGCCTGATTATTTTTGGCTTTCTCCCTGATTTCAATGAGAAGTGTCTAATTTGTAATGCATGCATGGTACAGAGGCAACATTTTGTGGAGTATCCTCCTGCCATTACTGCCTGGTCCCTGCCAATGCTGGTCATTTTGTATTTGTTTTTACTATATAGGGCAGATAGGGACTTCGGTGGCTTTTTTTTTTTCTGGGAGGGATGAATAGATAAATAAGAGTTTTGATTCATCAAGGCTGTTTTTATCTTTTAACTTTCAGTGAATGCTACACCATTAAATGGGGTAGGGAGATGTGAGTTCTTAATTCATCAATATTGTTTTTATCTCTAGTTGATGAAATTTCAATGCTATGCAATTATTATTATTATTATTAGTTGAATGAAAGAATGCTATTTCCTTGAGATTTTCTGAGAATGGTTTGGTTGCAAGATCATTGAATTTTGTCTTGCTGTAATGTATGTCAATTATTTTCCATTTGACTAGCTTACTTCCTGGATGCAATTTGTACTGCAGAGTTGTTATTCAACTTATTGAACAGTATTGTACATATTTTGGAGGATCACATGTAGGTTGTTGTTGTTGTTTGTCTTTCGGCTTTTCCCGGTTAGGGGTCGTCACAGCGGAACTCCGGTACGCTAATGATTGGCAGTAGATTTTCACGAACGCTGTGGTGCCAGCTCGACGTTCAACCTTCAACGAAGGCACGCCCATTTACACATGTCTTTCGAATGCCCACCCAACCGCAGGGAGGACATGCAGACTCTAGACAGAAGGCACTCCCTGCACTCCAGCCGAGAATCGAACTGGAGAACCTCTTGCTGTGAGGCAACAATGCTACTGCTGCACCACCGCAGTGAAATTAGAAAAATATGGTATCACAATTTTTTTCACATGGAAGGGAGGAAGTACTTTCATGGAGTTCCATGCATGAGTAGCATGCTGATGCCCATTCTGTTATTCCATGCCTATGTAGCATGCTGATACCCATTCTGTTATTCCATGCATGTGTAACATGCTGATGCCCATTCTGTTATTCCATGCATGCATAACATGCTGATGCCCATTCTGTTATTCCATGCCTGTGTAACATGCTGATGCCCATTTTGTTATTCCATGCATTTCCAGCATGCTGATGCCCATTCTGTTATTCCTTGCATGTGTAACATGCCGATGCCCATTCTGTTATTCCTTGCATGTGTAACATGCCGATGCCCATTCTGTTATTCCATGCATGTGTAACATGCTGATGCTCATTCTATTACTCCATGCATGCATAACATATTGATGCCCATTTTGTTATTCCATGCATGCGCAACATGATGATGCCCATTATGTTATTCCATGCATGGGTAACATGCTGATGCCAATTGTGTTATTCTATGGATGTGTAACATGCTGATGTCCATTCTGTTATTCCATGCATGTGCAACATGCTGATGCCCATTTTGTTATTCCATGCAGGCATAACATGCTGATGCATATTCTGTTATTTCATGCATGCTTAACATGCTCATGCCTATTCTGTTATTCCATGCATGCGTAACATGCTGATGCCTATTTTGTTATTCCATGCATGTGTAACATGCTGATGCCCATTCTGTTATTCCATGCATGCGTAACATTGTGATACCCATTCTGTTATTCCATGCATGCGTAACATGCTGATGCCTATTCTGTTATTACATGCATGCATAACATTGTGATGCCCATTCTGTTATTCCATGCATGCGTAACATGCTGATGACTATTCTCTTCATTGCTCAGTTATTAATAATTACATCAGGAAATCTGTATCTAAGTGCTCTAGTCTAGTTCATATCCTGGCATCACAGATGTTTCTGTTTGTGCGTTAAAATACTTTGCATACTTTTACCTGGCAGAGAACTCTCAAACCTAAATTTAAAATTGACCCAAAAAATAATTTATTTTCTTACCATTTAGTTTTCAGATGTTTAAGCAATATCATAGTTAGAGTGATAAAAGCACAGACAACCAGTTAGCAGGCTACAGGCTGCACCATAAAAGGGCAGACAGCCAGTCAGCAGGCTGCAGGCTGCACCATAAAAGGACAGTCAACCATTCAGCAGGCTGCACCATAAAAGGGCAGATAACCAGTTAGCAGGCTGCACCATAAAAGGGCAGACAACCAGTTAGCAGGCTGCAGGCTGCACCATAAAAGGGCAGACAACCAGTCAGCAGGCTGTACCATAAAAGGGCAGATAACCAGTTAGCAGGCTGCACCATAAAAGGGCAGACAACCAGTCAGCAGGCTGCAGGCTGCACCAAAAAAGGGCAGACAACCAGTCAGCAGGCTGCAGGCTGCACCATAAAAGGGCAGACAAACAGTCAGCAGGCTGCAGGCTGCATCATAAAAGGGCAGACAACCAGTCAGCAGGCTGCACCATTAAAGGGCAAACAGCCAGTTAGCAGGCTGCAGGCTGCACCATAAAAGTGCAAGCAACCGATTAGCAGGTTGCAGGCTGCCCATAAAAGGGCAGACAACCAGTTAACAGGCTGCATGCTGCACCAAAAAAGGGCAGGCAACCAGTTAGCAGGCTACAAGCTGCACTGAATAGGTTCCATTAACCTAGGGTTCCTGTGACAGTGGTTGCTTAATATTTTACAAAAGCAACAGAGTGGTGTGAGAATTATATATTGGCAGCACACTCTGTCAACAAGTCATCATTCATGTACTTGCTAAAGTAAGTTGACTTTGAGGTTACAATGACTCAGTGCGCAACAACATTCTTGAGGGATCGCTCATACAAAATATCAGCAATGCACACCTCTGAACGCCTGCTCTCAGTGCTATAAAATGCCATCCATTGCTACTTTTTATACGTAGTACAGTAGGCAAGCTATGACTTTTTATGTTGTTGCTAGCATTTGTACTGAATCTGCAAATAGATGGGGATTGTGCCAAATAAATTCTGAAATGGATAAGGTGTGTTCATTTTTATTTGCCATGTGTTTTATTTACATGTGAGAAAATGCAGTGAAAAAGTAAAGTAACAGCTGAACACAAGCTTTTTATGGACATAAAATGGAGACCCTGGCTGCAGGCATGGGCATTAATAAATATTCAATCTTTACATTTTCTAACAACTCTGTTGTTGCACAATAACCTCTTCCATAACAATAGTGATCCACATTTTGATAAGCATAGACCCTCTGTCAAACTATATACATAGAAGTTCTAACAAACCAGCTAAATGTATAGTTATATAACTGAAATACAAGGGAAGAGGACCGTTAAAATAGGAGGAGAAGTAGAACTACTGCAGTAGTTGTTAGGTTAGGGAAATAATGGAGATCTATAAGATGAAAGAAAGAAGTGATTAGATTATCCTGGGGATTCAACAAACTCTGTGTAGGCTTAGCATGAAACCTACATGGAGTTTACATGTTTGCATGATAAGGAGCAGTATTAGCTGCATATGTATGCCATGAATCACACTTACGTAAAAACAAGTCCAGTTTAATAGCCAGCAATGGTGTTGCTGGCCAGGAATCCATGTAATGCAACACAAACACCTGCAGACAGACGAACTAGGTCTGTGGGATTGCACAGAATACCACATTGATTACCAGGGTTTAATATAAAGCAATGTATACAGTTCCAGCACATTATATGAAAGTGTATTCAGTGCAGAACAATGTGCAGACCTGTTTTAGGCATACTGAATAAAAGTATTGCAACTGATCAGCAAGGGTACATAGACTGCATTATAAATAATAATTTATGGAAAGTGTGTGCATTGAAAAGTGGCACACCCATGAATTGTATGAATGAACACAGGGGTAGATGACAGGTGAAACATGGTAATGTACAGCAGATAATGGCATGTCAATGTATGTGTACCACAAATACAAGACAGCTGTAGCATAAACACTGATCACATATAAACATGATGTGGTACATACTGCTATGTACACCTCCTGTGTGGGTATAGTCATATCATCACACAGTTATTGTATATTATGTGACTGTCACACAAGGTGAAGTATCATTGGGGAAGATTCTTCATGATATAAGCATCCTGACATGAACACTGGAGAGGACATCAAGGATGGCATATACAGCAGGGGGTAGCTGCAAATTGCAAAACTGTGCAAAATGAGTTGCCTGAATATGAATGTAATGTAAGCATAGTTTCCACCCAAGTGAGACAAACAGCAACAGACTCATGGACAACAGTAAACAAAAGCATGCACAATCATGGCCAATATCAGCATAATACCACTATTAATCCATGTCACTGACATAACATATGTGAATGTGAGTGATTATAGATGGTTCTGCAAGAACACATTTGTACAATTTTCATGATTTGTCAGTAATCTATAAGTGGAATCAAGCACGCCTACCTCAAAAATTAACATCTGTCGGAGGTGTTAGGAGGGACACTGTTACACTTGTATTTGAAATTCCAAGCAATCTTGGATAGTTGACAGGTTTGCATGGTAAATTTATGCCACAATCTATGCTTTCATGAATGTAACCCATGCCATCAATGTTGTCAATTAGCTATGTATTTACTGTGTGCATCACAGGAACACGCATTATGCATGGCTCTTTTATAACATCTTGAAGGGGGTTCTGCACCATCAACCTCTAATGTTTATGCACCAAAAAGAATACTTAAGTATGGCTGATAAGATGTTTGGGAGCTCACTGTGGCAAACGTGGTACACTTGAGTAACTCATCCCTGGAAGAGGCGTTAGGAAGTACATTCAGAAGGGTGCATTGTACTCAATTATTGGTATGATGAGAGAACAATGAAACTATAATGCCCTTTAATGTGAATGTACCACACATACTCAGGAGTTGTGCTACATATAAGGGATTGATCCCTACTATGGGCACATGCCGGTGGACATTCTACATTCCATCTACCTGAGTACACAGGTCAAATACACTTGCTCTGCTCATATGGGTGTGCTATCTCTATTATAATTACCTTGTACATTACTTTCCTAACAGAACTAATCCTGCCATGATTTTTCTTTATCTACCGTGTCCCCATTGCTATTGCAGCAATCCTTTCTGTGTGATGATAATGTCTGCATTACACCAGTACCACACTTAGATTCAATGATTGTCCACCATTTGCAGTCCTTCATAAAGCTGGTTGGAGAAAGGATGTGTAAGTCAGTCTTGATGTCTGAGGCTTAAACAATGGACAAGAAGGGGCATAGAGCCCTGGGTTACAGACCTAGTCACTGGATTCTGGATAGAGGTGACTTTGCACACACTGCAAAATATTTATCTGTCATGTATGTGATCCGATTGTCTATCCACTTGGTGATGTTGGTGTTTATGGCCACTTGAGACAGTTTCTCTGTAATACCAGACTGTGTATTTGTGTCTAATCCCTTGACCAGGTCACATTATGTAGGATGATAGTGTTTTCATCATGCATGCCCTTGGTAACCTGCTTGAAAACAGTGAACAGATGTAACAGATATGATGTAGCCTTAACAAATCAGTCATGGGTTTGGTACACAGTCAGATGTAGCTTTAAGAAATCAAATATGGGTTTGGTACCTGTGTCCAAGGTCCATGATGACTCATTGGCCTTCCTCACAGATGAGGGGAGTCAGGATGGGTCTATATATGGATGCATCAGGTGATGGCCGCCTCCAGTCAGAAGGATGCATGTTGTTGTACACCCTTCTGTGGAAACACAGGCTGTCAGGAAACTATGTTGAACTATGGATTCCACTGTGTCTGGTAGGTCAGGTTTTATTTCAAGCTATAAGCAACCTGTGATGTTGTCAGGGCTCATTGATTCTGTGGTATTAGCAGTAGAGAGCACACAGATGAACTGTCTTGCTGAGAATAAAAACTGAGTACTGTTTGCATGTATCCAAACAAACCAAAAACAAAGATAAAAACTGATAAAACCACACAGCAAGATTGCAGAGATTCCAGCAAATCAGCTACAGTTATCCAGAACTTGATAAGCACTTTTGTTTTATTCAATAATAAAACTTCATCAGATAAACATAAAATGACCTGACATTTAAATATACTTTTAAAAATATCATGTGACCAACCTATTCAATTATGTGAGCAACTTAAAATCATGTGAACAACTTAAAATCATATGACAGCTGAACCCCCTGTGAAAATCCTAAGTATATGATAGTAAAAAATCACCTAGTGGAAATGGAAATATACACAATAGCAACCCAAATACCTGGACAGGTATTTTTAAAAATATTTTAAACCTCCTGTCACTTACTTTACAGCACAGAAAACTATAGTTGGAAACCCTTTAATAAAAAATACATAATCATAAATAAATAAATTAGTAAACCTGTGTAAACAACAGCAGGAATTTAACCTTTGCAATGTTCTCAGTTTTAAAAGGCGAGTGACAGAAATCTGATCATTTATACCTGGCCAGGAATTTGCATTAAACATAAGTTGCCAATATAACTTATGTTCTTCTAGTTTAGCTGCCAAGGGCCACCACATTCGCCAAGTGTTATCTTTTCCATGATTGTGAACTTAAACTCATGATCTGGATGTTCTAGTAAATATTTTGCTAGAGCATTGTTTATTTTTTTTTTTAAATACTCAGAAACCATCTCTTTAAGCTTACATTTGGTTTTCCCTATGTAGAAAACTGAACAATACTGGCAACATGTCACATATACTACCCTGCTAGTAAAGCAATTATATCTCCCTTTTATGTTAAATGTAAAGTTCCTTATGGTCACATGTTACCCACATGTTCTCCCACCATAATATAGGGGCAAATTGAACAACCACACTTGGACATACAATGGATTTTATGACTGGTAGATACTGATGTTTTACTAGGGTGTTCAATTATATATTTAAGGTTACAACCCCTTCTGTATCTAATGTGTACTGTGTCCCTCACCTTTTCAATAACATGCCTGTCTTCCCTTAAAATAATGCAGTTTTTCTGAATTATGCTCCTAATGGTCATACTATAAGTGTTATAATTTGTAATAAAGGAGCTGGTAAACTCTTTATTGTGTACAGGGTGATGTATAGATGTAAAGGGGTAAGAAGTTCACCAGAGGGGGTGGTATTGTTGAACATAAGTTCACATATTTGTATGCTTCATAATGACTTAAAATTGGCTTGAAAAAAAAAACATTTTGCTTTTGTTTATTACTTCACACATGAGTTGATTAACAAAAGCATGGAGCTAACTTCTGTCCAGGAACATAACCTTAATTTTCTCACATTCATCTAGAAAATTGTCAACCTTGACACCATTTGTGCTGCTCTTACAAATTGGCCCTTGACCATAGCACGTCTTTGATGGGAGGATGTAAACTTGAATAATGCAGATAGGTGTTGGAGAACATGGGTTTACTGTAGATGTGAACATAGAATACACAACTATCATTCTCTTTAGATAAAGGAAAGTCTAGATAACAAATACCAGACTCACTAGTCTCAAAGGTAAACTTAAAAAATAGTGGTGGAGTTAATACAATCAAAACACTTTGAAAATTGTCAAAATCATAATTACATACAACAAAAATGTCATCCAAAAATGAGAATACAGCATACAATTTTTCATGAACTCTAAATTGAACACAAAATTATATTCCCGTGTTATCATTAGGATATTAGAAAAAAGTCCACCACACTCGGAACCCCGTGCTACATTCACGCATTGATGGTATTCATGTTTGAACAATATAAAATTGTTGTTTAGCACAATTTCAATTAGAGTTTCATAGTTGTTTACATTGTCCTGACTTATACCCTTACGTATCAGCCATTCAGAAAACCATTCAATACCTTGCTGCAATGGATCATGGTATTAAACAGCCACAGTTATAAGTAAACAATTACTGTTAAACTCAAGAAGATATATTTTTCCCAAAAAGTTCCAAGAATCTTTACAAATATGCACCTCTTAGGTGACCAAATGTTTTAATTTTTCATTGAGGCACTTGACACATGAGTGTGTTATCGAACCTCTGGCATCCACAATTACTCTCATGGGTAGCTCTTCAATATTTTTATGAATTTTTGGGATGTCAAAGATTGAAGGAATAATAGGTGCCATGGACTTGTAAGTAATTATATTCATTCATGTCAGTATTTATGTCTATAAATAAATCATTAAGGGTGTCCCTAACTTTTTTTAGGCTGTATTGAATTCATTCAATGATACCTTATTGTAGGACAGTGGATGCATGGAGCTATGTGAAATGTTCCCCAAACTGGTAGTGAAATGAAGGGTGATTCCAAAGATCATACAGTGACTATAATGTACCACCAACCACACACACACACACACACACACACACACACACACACACACACACACACACACACACACACACATACACAGCAGTAGACTAGGCCTGATTTGAACATTACACATGTGTAGGTATAGAATATGAATACCATGCAATGTAACAGTAGCAACACCACATATGTCTGACTGTCCACATTGTCACACTGCACCTTATGGAATAAGATATCTTCAATTTTTGCAGAAGAGAACAGGTTTGGAGGAGTGTAGAACATGGATGTGGAGTCACATCCCTATGGAAAATGTTCTCAGAAGTCATATTTGCATGTATAGACACTTGCTGTCAGACTAGATCCCCTATATGTGTACGTAAAGTAGCTTACAAACACAGAATTTAATGGTACTGCCACAGCACCAGTTTGTTTTAAAAACTGCCAGTGTGCATGTTATACAGGTTGACATCATTAGTGTATGCTACAACACGAGCTTCAGAGAAGGGTCTGACATAGCTGTAGACTCACATATTCTAAAATTGTCAACATACTGATTGTCGAATGCAGACACAGTTAACTGTCGTGAGAAGAGAACGCTTACCTAACTATTTACATAGCACGGTAATTAATGTAAGTGTTACAGCACAAGTCTGTTTTTTACAATGCCCAGCAATACTTTATAGCTGATGACATCATTCATGTCTGGTGAGAAGTTGATAATAGTAGTGTCTCACATACTGGTGTAAAATTCTCTTTCAAATGTTAAACACTAGTTGACCACAGTGAGAGAAGAACTTCTACCAAATTAAGAACAGCAGCTAAAGAAGTCAGTATTTAATGCAAGTGTCATGGCACAAGTCCAACCTTTATACTGCTGATGGACAAATACTTGACATCATCACTGGATGTGTAGGTATGTACAACTGTCAAAATATTTGTATTCTAGGGTACTGCAGTGCTGACTGTAGGAAACATAGTTATGCTCATTTGTGTACACACAAAAACACATAAGTTGTCCATAATGATGTTAGAACCTATACCTAAGTACACCAGCTAGAGAACTCAGTATTTGACATAAGCACCATGACACAAGTCTGACTTCTCTAATGTCACTGGACAAATTATAGTAAATAACATCATCACTGGATGTTTGGGAGAAGATATTGGGAAGCCTGAATGAAATTGATGTGAAGGCATGTACAACTGTCAAAATATTTGTACTCCATGGGACTTTAATAAACACAGTTACACTCTTTTGAGTACACACACACACACACACACACACACACACACACACACACACACACACACACACACACACAAACTTGACTGCATTGAGATTAGAACACCTACCTATTTCAGCACACCAGTGACGGAACTCAGTATTTAATGCAAGTGCCATGACACAAGTCTAAAATTTACAGTGCTGCTGGGCAATATATAGTGGATGACATAATCGCTAGGTGTTGGGTGGCCTGTATGAAATGGACTGGCAGCCATGTATGACTGACACTATATTAGTTCTGGATGGTATTGGATAGATGATAGTAGGATACAGACGCATGTTCCTCTGACTATGCGCACATACTTACACATACAAAGAGACACACACATAATGTGGCTGCTGTGCTACTCTAGCACACATGTAATTAATTTGTTCCTATCTGCAAAACACAGTATGTGATGACTGCAACACCAGTAAAATATGTATTTACCTTGTCAGAATTATCTTTATAAATGATGTCATCATCATTATATGATGTGTTTAACATATCCTGTTATGAGATTGGTGTGCAAAGTGTGGATGTACTATTTCCTTCTGGGTTCCCAATGTGCAGGTAAACTTTAAGAGACAGCTTTACAAACTATATGCAAATAGCTGTCAGGAGTGCATGTAGCAGAAATAATACATTTACTGCTTTTTCCCAGTATGCTGTGTGCATTACACACTTAACTTGTCACATACAGACACACATATTTTTTGTGATAATATTTGAGTGTTCATATTGTGGAGTACTTTCTGTCTACATTAGTACATGTATTATAAAATTTAAATGTGTATTGTCAGTATAATGATGTACATGGTATGTAACAAAGCATTTTTGGTATTTATTTCTGTAGTGTAGTTGGTATTTGGGAACAAGTTGGGAGGGTGATAATTGGCTAGACTCAAAACTGCTCGCAAGGGCAGTTAGTCTAGTACGAACCTATGAACCTAAGTACTGAGATACTAGGATTCATGTGCATTGGTGCAGGTAATACATAACTACAGTGTAAATATGTGTTCAGTCATTAAAAAGTGTCTTCCCTTTGGATGTGTTTATACATGGACTTTAATGTGATGAAGACTAACTATGCAGTAAATGTAACTCTCCTTCTTTTTCTTTTGGCTGCTCCTGTTGGGGTTGCCACAGCGGATCATCTGTTTCCATTTCTTCCTGTCCTCTGCATCTTGCTCTGTCACACCAACCACCAGCATGTCCTCTCTCACCATATTCATAAACCTTATCTTAGCCCTTCCTGTTTTCCTCTTACCTGGCAGCTCCATCCTTAGCATCCTTCTCCCAATATACCCAGCATCCCTCCTCGGCACGTCCAAACCAACACAATCTCACCTCTCTAGTTTGTCTCCAAACCTTCCAACCTGAGATGACCCTCCAATATACTAATTTCTAATCCTGTCTATCCTTGTCACAATCATTGCAAATCTTAACATTTTTAACTCTGCTGCCTCCAGCTCTGACTCATGTCTTTTCATTAGTGCTACTGTCTCCAACCCATATAATATAGCTGGTCTCACTACCGATTTATAGACCTTCCCTTTCACTCTTACTGGTACCCTTCTGTCACAAATCACTCCTGACACTCTTCTCCATCCACTCCAACCTGCCTGCACTATCTTTTTCACCTCTCTTCCACACTCACCATTACTTTGAACTGTTGATCCTAAGAAAGAGGGCATCTGGTTTAAAATTTTTACCAGAGAAAATTTGCAGACAACAATGTAGTAAACATAAGTAATACATGTTAATAAATACTTTCCATAATGCACTACTGAGTGGCTGGTTTGTGCAATTGCCAGCAAAGTGTTTGTGCATGCGGGATACACATTTAAGGACTATTACTGAACTTGAGAGGTATTTAACCATACTGGTTATGGTAGACACAGCTAACAGATGCTATGGTGTTCATATGGTGTTAATAACTAGTTCATGTCATAAATGTTGTATCATACATTGTATAACCATAAAAAATTATACTTTCCCCCTTTGCATGTAGTTATGAGAGTTCTATAGGTTTTCTTTCCTCCACACAAACATGCTAGGTAGGGAGAAATGGTAGTCAGCACTTTGGATAGTACTGAGTGTAATAAACAGATCTACTGTCTAACTGACTTTTAGCAGCAAGTATCAGAACACTGAGTTCCTATTTTGAGCCCAGGTGACATATAGTTCAAATCCAGCTTTATCTAATATTTTTAAATTTGTATTAATGATGTAATTAAATCATTACATGTGATTATTTTAATATGAGAGGGAATGACTGCAGTGAAGTACTGTATAAAAACAAACACTACTCAAGTGATTTATGTCAACAGTACACATATGGTGTTACATATTTATACAGTCATTAGGCTAAATAAAATAGTTATTTAAATGAAATTTTTAATATAACTGCCTTTATTCTACTTTAACTGTGTGTTTAGTTAGCACAGGGGGTTTACCAGCATTGTGTGGAGTTAACTGCACCATGCCATTGGACGTGAAGAGTCATTTGCCATTGATTGCCATTGGTGCACGATGTAAAACTCCACACAAACATAGAAAACAAAAATAAGAGGGGCTTCACTGGGGATTTCTTATTTATGTGTGTGGTGTGTGATTCTATTTTTTGACCAGATTAAAGGTGTGAAAATGGGGTAGATAGGAAAGTGGTGAAATAGGGGGCAAGCAGGGGGAAGAACAAAGGGAAGGCAATATAGGAATGTGCAGCAGGGAGGTAGGAAAGAACCATACCTATCCACTTCTTCAACAGTGTAAAATGAATATGTATAGAATATTGGCTGAATTTGGACTGTCACTCCAACAAAAATGAGTGACAAGAATGCAATCATGTTGTATAGCCAACAGGACTGAGCCAAGTGTGTTGAGAAGACACATGTGTGAAGTGAAGAGTTGTGTTTATGATGATTTTTTTTTTTCTTTTTTTGGGGCAAGTGCCCATTTATGAGATTTTATTTTAGTAAGAGAGGAATGTTGGGTAGGGGACGTAGATATTACTGGGTCAGGTAAGTAGGGTAAGTGAGGAAGCAGATGCAGACAAACATGGCAAACAAGACAAGAGAAAGGGACAGTGAGGGACACAACAGATAGGGGGACACCATGATTGGGGATAGTGAGGAGACATCGGAAGCCCATGCCCATCAAATGTGGGGACAGTGAAAATCTAGTCCTCACCTTCAGAACTGTCATCAGTGTTCCCCTCCTCAGCTTGCGTTGGAATGCTTGACATTTTTGTTTACCCAACATTCCGGTGAGCATCTTCTCCATTCAGCTGAGGCATGCACCAATGGTGCTTTCCACAACCTTAAGCACCATGTCTGGCATCTCCTGGGGTGTAACAAAAGCCCACCTCTGCCAAACAATTCCAGAGGGTACCACTGCAACATTTAATGCTAGTATGGAACCTGAACAACCACCTCAACCAAGGTTGTGTGATGTTAAACAGAGAGCAACAATGCCAAACACAGAAGAAAGTAGTTTTTGAAATAGTAAGGTTAATCTGACAGGTGGCATTAGTTTATGGGTTGGTTGCTGCTGTAACTTTTATTTGATGCAACTTTGCAGATGCGTACTGCAGTCATATATTTTAAGACTTGTCACATTCATTGTGTGGCTTCACACACTGATAAAATGAATTTGTACAATGTGGAATTCAAACCTATGCAAAATAGACAAAGCATGTTCTGCATAGGTGTTTTTTTGTTCTTGCCACAGAAGTAGTGCAGGTTAGACATGGTCAGTAATTTTTATATATATATACATATATATATATATATATATATATCTATATATGTATATATATATATATATATATATGTATCTATATACATATATATATATATATATATATATATATATATATATATATACACATATATATATATATATATATATATATATACATATATATATATATATATATATATATATAGATATATATATATATATACACACACACACACACACACACACACATGACAGAGTGAAGGGTTAACCATGTATGTGTGTGACCTGACAATGTCCTGGTTTATACATTCATGTGTGTCTGAGTATCAGTGAAGCTTGAAGTCAATCCAAGACCAGAAAAGAAAATTATAATTACAGAAATGTCATTGTCACTATACCCTCAGTCACACATATAATTCACATCAGCTCACATGCTATACATACATATTGTCATTTATAATTGTTTTTATATTTACATATTTTTATATTTTTTACAATTGAGTGGTCAAGCATTAATAAAAGTGAAAATGTCCTAGATTAGAACCTTGGATCACCTGTCTTGTGGCATTTATTTATACCAGTTGCCACAGGGAAGGCTTGGCTCCACAAGTGTATTTTTTACATTGATCACTGTGCAGAGTGCTCACTGTTTATCAGATCTGCTCATTAGTTATGCATATACATTAAGGAGTTGAGTGTTTAACCAGGAATGTGTGTGACATGAAAGTTCAGAAAACAAATGTGTCATTTTAGAATCATACTAGTACTGATATCCTGTGTATGCTCAGTGTACCTGTAAAGCTAGTTATGTGTGAGCATTTTTCTACTGTTAATTATTTTATCAATTTATTTTATTTATTTTTATTTGATTTCAGTTTGTTAACCGGGAATGTCCATTGGGCCAAGGTAGCCTGTTTTCAATGGAGGCCCGAGGAGAAAAGCTCCAAACAGAAAGATAATATTAAAAGATATTTAAATGTAATAACTAGTACAGCATATAAGAGCCAAAAATTTACTTCTGTATACAGAAAGACAATATTATAAAAACATTCAAATATAAGAACTAAGTCAACCACTTATAAGATATTTACACAAACAACAAAATCATGCTCATTTAGTACATCATAATTGTAGACAAAAGAATTTAAGCAGTGGCAGAGTTTTGAGTAGGATAAGATAGAGATAGGTATCAGGATTCAGGTAGGATGGGTACAGGAGCATTCCAGAGAGAGGAGAGATGAGAGTGGAGTAAGGTTTTAAATGAAGGCAGATTCTGGGTAGTTCTAATGTGAGGGGGAAGAGAGTTCCATAATCTAGCAAGGGAGAATTATAGTAATAGTTGCCCTGTTGAATGTAAAGGCTTGTAAAGTTCCAAGAGGTTCTGATTTGTGGATCTAAGTGTTCTGTGTGGCTGGTGAAGTTTTAAGGAAGAGGAGAGTGATGGATAGCTAGAGGGTTTAAAAAATAGCTTGTGTGCTGTTGTTAGTTGAATGAAAGTTAGTTAGCTTGGGAGTTCCTACCATTTTAGTGCATGGAGGGAGTTACAATGATGAGTAGAGGATTTGGATCCTGTGGTAAATTTAGAAATTTTATTATAGCATGAGGATAGTTTGAATTTCAGGGTTGATTGGAGATTACTGAGTAGTGGGGCTCCATACAAAATGGAGGGGAAGAGGTAGGTATTAGATAGGAGTTGTCTAGAAGAAAGATAAAGGTGGCATCTGTGACTTTAAAGCATTCCTAGTTTTTGATGTTTTTTTTTATATTGGTTTGTAGATGGATGTAAACATTAGCTGGTCATTGGTAAGGATGCCCAGGAGTTTTGCATGGGGAACTACTTCAATAGATGTTTTGTTTAAACTGAGTATAGAGAAGGATGCTTTGTCAACAGCAGTATGTCTAGAAGGGGTAAAAATCATTATTTTGGATTTGGAGGCATTAAGGGTTAGATATTGTCAAGCATCCAGGACTCGGTGGAGGAGAAGGCCTCTTGAGTAATTTTTATTAATATGGGTAGAGGTTTGGCAAAGCAGATGATAGTAGAGTCATCTGCGTATTGCATGAGTTTAGCATTGGGGATGTTTTGGTGGAAATCATTGATAAAAATATTAAATAGTAAGGGACCCAATATAGAGCCTTGAGGTACACCTGTTGGGGTATGAAGTAAAGAGGAAGTACAGTAGTTCCATTTTACAGCTTATTCCCTGGCTGAAAGATAGCTGGTAAACCATTTTACATGTCATAATAAATATAATGTAAGTTTTACCTGTCATAAGTCTCAAGTAAAGTGGAACATCACTAATAAATGTTTGGTCTTAGTTGGATTAGTACCCAGGCTCTGCTGTACTGTAACCCTTCACTTACAACTGCTGCCACAGGAAAAAACTAGGCAACAGTTATATATTTTCACATTAATTACTATTTATGTGTGGTGAACACCATGCAGTACCACTTAGCATGTTTGCACAGTGGCAAACCACACGTGATACAATGTATCTGTTTTGAAATTGTCTACTGTTTGCTTCCTGTCTGCAGTTATTCTGGACCTATAGATGTTGCTGACCATCCCTCAATGCTGCTTAATGGGTTTGCATGATGGAAAGCAAAGGAATTAACAATGTATCCTTTCTGAAATTGACAATGTCACCTACTTGTCTGGGCCATTAGACCATGTTTGCATGAAGGTAAGTGATGCACAAGTATGACAGGCAAAACTTACATTATATTTATTATTCTAAGAAGTGTTTCTTAGGTTTCCTCCTTAAAAAATACATGTGGGACTCAAACCTTGATCTACAGATAGTATATAATGTGTGCTTTATCATGTTTACCAGGTGTGGCTAAACACACACATTTTATGCACAGCTGTAATTTATGTAGTGTTTATCACAGAAGTAAGTTACATGAAATTTAATTTATCTGTTTTACTGTGCCCACCCAAATATAAAAATTTGAAAAAAAAAAATAACTTAAGCAACATTACAAAATACATTTTAGCACACATTATAGATTTTTACAAAACCCTGGATTTTATCTGTCAGACTAATGAACCTACAAAACACCGTAAGCGTGTCTCGTTTATCTTTGTCACAAAAACATCTTTGTGGCAAGATTGCAAATCATTGTGCATATAAACAAGTTCCAAGTTGTGTATGTGGACATTGCAGAATAAGATTGCTATTAATTTGGATTTATCTGCACAGAAGACTTCTGATCTTATTAAGGTATAATTGATTTGTTCATTTACATACTAGATTTGCTCAGATGTTACTAGGAAAATATTTCTATATTCATTGGAAAATTAAACGTTTATCTATATGCACTTCTTAGAAGTTCACTGTTGGCATAGGCATTTTTATCAGGGTATTTTACTTTCTCAGATATACAGCCTTATTAACTTTCATCACAAGTGTTATTGTTACAGCTGTTTATCTTAACACTGTTCTATGTTATTTCAGTGAAATGTGAATATCCTATATTGTCAATGACACAGGGGTGTTAGGCTTCCATGATGACCCATATGCACCTCTAGGGGAATGCTGGCCACAGCACAGGGAAAGGTGACTGGAAAGAATATAAAAATGACTTTTCTGTTGTAACTGTGTACACATTTTGTGATAATTGTTTGGAAAGCATTTATAACAATTGACTAATGTGTTCTTCCGGGTCTATCTGACTTGGTCGACATGTCATTTGGTCGACAATTCATTTAGTCGACATTTCATATAATCGACAAGCTTTTGCCCCCTCCCCCAAAATCGTGCGACCCTGGAGTTAGAATATATATTTAGGGGGGGTGGGGGGCACAGCCCCCCACTTGGGGGGTGTGGGGGGCGAAGCCCCCCACTTAAAAAGCTTGTCGATTATATGAAATGTCGACTAAATGAATTGTCGACCAAATGAAATGTCGACCAAGTCAGATAGACCCGTTCTTCCTTGCTTGGTACAAACTGTCATTTTCCTATTGGTTTGGGGGTGGGGGCACAAAAAATGAAGAGGTTTGCTGTTGTTGTTCATTGTTTTGGATCAAACCTTGGTTTGTCTGTGACTATGATATGTTACAACCACATACACTTTTATATTTTAATTCCTGAAATTTTCAGTTTCTCCAGTGGGTAATACTGGAAATTTTACAATGAGTGTCCATTAACATTCAAAAATGTGCATGCTGATTGGTCATCCCAAGCAGTGCACCCATTGTAAAATCCAGCATATAGCACTAGAAAAAGTCCAATTGGTCAGACTTTCTTCTATTAATATATGCTACAGCTTTCCAGTTTTTTTGAGCTACAAGGTCAAGAAGTACGAAATTTGAAATCCGGACAGTTTAGATGTATAAGAGAGAGAGAGAGACGGGGCAGAAATGCAAGGAAAATCAGGTATATTATGCAAAACCAAAGAAACATACCTGATTTTCCTGTTCGGATTTCAAACTTTAAAAAAATAAACATAAATAAAATAAAGAAGCAACAGAGATCTTCCTTTCTCCATTGTTTCCTTTCCAAAGCACTGAAGTACTTTGCAAGTGTGGGAATGTAAGTCCAATATGCATGCACAGTACATAGGATCATAGGGTCATAGGAGGTTACTAGTCTAATGGCACTAGGGCCCTTACAAGCCTAACCAAGAGTTTATCCCCAAAATGAAACCTCAGTCAGCACCTATCACCTGTGTCAATGAGGGACACAGGTGGAACCCCTGGGACAAATTTGTGGTTTCCCATCCACTCAAGATTGTGCTTGTAGAGGATCAGTGAGGTACTCTGTTTGATGTGTATGGGAAGTCTAGTCAAGATATGGGGCAGCCTCTGGGAGACAGACCTGTCTCTCCAGCAGGTTTTGTTGATGTTGCATACTAGAGTCAGGCCTTTTGAGTGAGTAATGTGTGAGAAGTTAGATATGGAGCATCTCTAGTAGGGTAGGGTCCAAGATTGCCTTGTAGGCGAGACACAGATCACCCCTGAGCAATCTGTATGATACTGAATAGAGTAGTAGTGATTTCAGCCTGTCCACATAGGACAGGTGTTGGAGGCCATGGATTCTCTTTGTGAGGTATTTCAGTGGCCTTTTCAGTTGGTGCAAATGTTTGAAGAGGTACATACCAAATGGGGTGTTATAATCAACTGTTGGTTTAATGAGGGAGGAGTAAAGAGAGGTAATAACTTCCTTTTTTCTGGATGCAATCCCTTTACTTATGAGATGAACCAAGTCAAAGGCTTTTCTGACCACTGCCGCTACATGATGGTCAAATGTGAGGTTGTTATTAACCTGAATACCCAGGTCTGTCACCACAGGTTGTGTGCTTAGGGGGTTGCTGTTGATGTGGTAATCAGTAGGGGCCATGTTTTTGCCAAATGATACGATGTTACATTTTTTTGCATTTAACTTGAGGCCATGACTTTGGCACCAGTCATTAGTTGCTGTGAGATCCTCTTTCAGTATGTTAACGTAATTTGGGGAGTCAATGACAGCACCCAGCTTACAGTCATCCACAAACTTGGTCAGCCACAACCTCTTTTCTTTGCCTGGATCTCTGAGAAGTAGATGCAAAACAGTAGGGGTCCCAAGACAGATCCCCAGGTAACTCCACTAGTGACAGGTCTGCTATCAGAAGTGGAGGTGCCTATTTTGACTTTGAGGGTTCTGTCAATGAGCCAATTGGCCACCTACCTGATGAGATAGGGCTTTACCCCATGTTGTTTTAGCTTTTTGATGATGCAGGAGTGGGGAATTGTGTCAAATGCCTTGGCCAGGTCAAGGTAGGCTGTATGTACTGACTTTCTCTCATCCAGGGTCTTGGTGACAGTCTCAAAGAAGTCAACCAGGTTCAACAGGCAAGATCTATCCTTGACAAATCCAAACTGGATGGGGTCAAGTGCTTGGAGATTGCCTATATCCTTGTCTATGAGATCCATAATAATACACTCCATGGCTTTACAGATTAGACTTGTCAAGCTAATGGGACGAAAGATTCCAGGGTCGGTAGTGGCGACACCTTTGTGCAAGAGGATGACAATGGCAGTTATACACTCTGCTGGAATTAAGCCTGTACTTAGATGTAGTGGGTGAATAGGGTGCTCAATGCCAAAGCCAGTTCTTGCTGGAGATGGTGTAGAATACAGCCTAGGGTACTATCAGGAATGATGGAAGCTATGTTATTTGTCTTGAATAGGGCCTTTAGCACTTGATATATGGAGATGTGAGGTGCAGGCTAAGTATCGGGGAAATTGAAAGGGCCTTTTGGCGGGACAAGGAGTGAAGTTTGAGCTGAACCTATCAGCTAGCAGGTTGGCTAAGTCAACATGATTGGTGTAAGTGATACTGTTAAGTACTAATTTGGAACAAACCTGGGCTTTGCCATGGAGGTTCCTGATGTAACTGAAGAAGGCTTTGTGGTTTCCTTTGTTTTGGAGGCTAGGTTTGATTCATCATTGGCTTTGGAGGCTTTTACTAGTAATCTAATTTGCTTTTTGAGGCTGAGGAGGGAGATTTTCCAATTTGGAATATGTTCTTTTTACCCTCAGACAACAGTTTCTTCCTTTTGTTGTAAAGCCTGTTGATAGAGGATGTCCACCAAACAGATTTGTGCTTCTTGAGGAGCAGGTTTTAGTTCTATTGGGTATGGCTGAGTCCATGCAGTTATACAGGTGCTTGTATATGGCATTGGCATATGTCTCCACATAGTTGTCTACATCCTCTGAGGGGGCAGTGGTATGAAGCTACAGATCAAAAAAAGCAGCAGAATACCTAAAGAAAGCAGTAGAACACCACAGAGACATTATACAAAGACATAATTTAAAAAAAGTAAGTAATTTTTCTTAAATAATGTCATTGTATAATAGTAATAACTAGCTCTTGAGTGTTATATATTGAAGATTTACCCATGGCCTCATGATTAAACCACACCTACCATGGGTAAATCTTCAATATACCACACCCAGTTGTTGGTTATTGCTATAATAATACATGTATATATAAGCAGGACTTTATTTATGTGTTGCATCCTACTTTTTGTCTTATGTCACCTAGGATTATGGCACCCAAGAGTCCCCGCAAACCCCCTTTCAGTGACTACACAAATGATGTAATTCTCCAAGCATTTAGACATTATGGTGCCTTTCTGCTTGAGAAAGGATGTGGGAATATGTCTGGCAGATTTCAGATTTGGAACCAGATAGTGAATGACATCAATGCCATGGGGGTTGCAGCAGGACTGATTATCAGGTTCATGACTGGGCCATTGATATGATTTCTTCAGCCCAGAAGACAGCATCTGCAGTGGCCTGAGGGCAGCTGAATTTGGAGGAGGGGCTGCTACATAGCCACCACTGACAACAAATGAAGAGTTCCTGTCCATTGTCATGGAGCTTAGTGGAAAGTGCACAACAGTGTATAACTGATGTTGATGCTGATGTTTCTGGGAGGACAAGTATGAGCCAGGAGGAGCTTCCAGGTAATCTTACATATGTCAATGTATAACATTTTATTCTACAGTAAGATATTTAAAAAAAAAATGTTCATTGTTGATTTTATTTTGAATGGATGCGTCATCCAATTTTCAGTTAACTGACATATAAAGGGGGAAAAAATCGGTCACCCTGTGTTACTGGAATTGTAATGATTGTGTCCTTACCTTTTGCTTAACTTCTTCCAGGACCATTCCTCACTAGCAAGTGCGGAGTCATCTGCACATAGTAAGCCAACATTTTTATTTGAGTATTGATGACCATTTGACAGAAATATATGCATTTATCTGTATGTTTGAGGTGGGTATCTTGAGTGTGTGTGTGTGTGTGTGTGTGTGTGTGTGTGTGTGTGTGTGTGTGTGGTGTGTGTGTGTGTGTGTGTGTGTGTGTGTGTGTGTGTGTGTGTGTGTGTGTGTGTGTGCGTGTGTGTGTGTGCGTGTGTGTGCGTGTGTGTGTGTGTGTGCGCATGTGTGTGTGTTGTTTTACCATATGTGATAGTGGCACCAGTGTTAGTATTTTAGCATATATTAAATTGTAGTGTAGATGTTAATTTATTTCCTGTGTTTGCTGCTTATTATTGCAGGTGATCCAGAGAGTGGAAGTGTAGGACTCTTACCACCTAATATCAGAGTATTGGCAGACTCTGATGATGATGGTGACCAAACAGAGGCACAGTCAGGGGGGGATGCAGAGGTTGAATCTGACTCTGAGGTTGACATTCAGCCATCTCCTTTATCTCCATCAGACACAACCAGTAGGCCAATGCATACCTATTCCAGTGAAACCTCAGATATTGGGCAGGTGGATGATGACACACTCAGTCAGGGTACTGTGGTTACTGTGGCTTCAGTATGGGTTAACTCTGGCCATAGCCAAAGTGTGGGTAAGGTGCCAAGCAGGAGGGTTGTTTGGGGTGCTCAAAGGAGGCCTGCTGTCTACCATCCAGCTGATCCTGATTGTCTTTATGTGCCACTTGATGTATCTTTAGGGCCACCATGGAGTCTCAGGCACATTCCAATAGGGTTTTCAAGGACATGATTAGGGTTGTAGATCTGGCACAGGCTGACATGTGTGACTGCCTCCACCATTTTGATGATTCAATGAATCAGATGAATGACATGATGGAATGGGCAGTGTCTGTAATGGAACATCTGCTGAGAGGGGGATGGCATCCACATGGATGTAGGTCAGCATAATCTTCTGATGTTAGCCAGTGCAGCCATGCCCAATCATGCTCCTGTAGTGACACAACTTTCACTGCTCCATCAGTGATCAATGTGTCCACACTCAGATGTGGTGGCTTATGGGATTGCGGTCCTAGGCATACTCTTGAGGAGAGCTTGTCCAGTAGACATCAGTCACATTCAGGTAGCAGCTGTACATCTGACAGTTGGCATGGAAGTGCCAGACCATCTCCTGGAAGAGCCAGTTCTCATGGTCAGAGACAATGACAATGAGCTTTTACCTTTACCATGCATTGCTCACACCTGTCCAGCATACCAGGACATAGAGATAGCACAGAGCTTGGCTGTGCAGTCACACGCATGTTTCACCTTGACTGCCCATACAGACACACACACATAACAGTTACTTGGGTCATTCATGAGGCTTACAGCTCATTCTGTCTCAGTGAACATTTGATACTTAATTCAAATGTCTGCCTGTCTGTCTTTCTTACTCACATGCACTCACTACCTTTAGTGTCAGCCATGGTGGTGAGCATGACTGCTATCCATTGCCGATAGGCCAGTGCAATGGCATATTGTGCACGCCCATGTCTGCCTACACCCACAATGTCTGGTGGTTCCCTCTCTGAATTCTCACCTGCTTGTGGCTTTGCTGACCTTGTCAAAGGCAGTGGGATAAATGCCCTTTCTTCTTGGAGTTCCTGTTGAAGCTGTTTTCTCAGAATAATATTGTAAAGCATGGGACAGACGGTGAAAATGTTAGCACATGTATTGAGATTGTACTACAGGGCTCCCCCAGACATATCTAGGCAGATGAACTGTGACTTCAGCAGCCCATACACATGCTCCTAATATTTCTTCTTTGTGCATCGATGGCTATAGCATTCTTCAGTTGGTGTTTATGTATTTTATGGGGTCATCAGCCACAGTTCCAGTGCATAACATGCATCCCCCAGTAAATGACCTTGTAGGACATCCCTCCTAGAAAACATTTGATATAGTTGGGAGTTGTGCCAGATATGTGAGTCATGCTACCTGTCTGGGTTGCCAGCACACACATTCAGGATGATTCCCTTAGCACTGTAAATGGCCTGGCAGTTAATGGAGTGGAAGCCTTTTCTGTTTAAGTATACCCTTCTCTCTTATCTGGGTGGTGCTTTGATTAAAATGTGCATGCAGTCTATAGCACCTAAAAATTCAGGGTAGTGTGCTATTGGGTAGATCTCCTGCATAGTTGTAACTCCGTCCTCAGATGTATGGGGAAAATGTATGTAGTCACTGACATATTGTAACATAGCATTCAGAAACTGATGTAGGATCCTGGATGCTGATGCCTGTGACACCCCCAGAATGTTCCCTGTTGGTCTCTGGAAGGTTCCTGTAGCTAATATTCTAAGAGGAACACATACCTTATTCTCCACCAGTATTGGTTCTCCTCCATTTGCTCTTGCTGTTGGTTGAGGACAGCAGAGGTTGCAGAGTTCTTATAGTATGTTTCAATCCACCCTGTAGTGCTCTACAATTTCCACCTCATGCAGACCATGAAATGTTAAACGGGGTCTAAACACCCTTCTGCTTCTTAGCCAAGGTCTATTAGCAACAGCAGCAACAGCACAGACTTGGGCCTGTTGCACATACACATGAATAAGAGAAACAGCAGCCTCTAACATTATTTGCATGTAGACTAGTTTCCATGGCTGTATTCCAATATGTTTTGGAACTCACAGGCAAAACCCACACTAAGGCTTCATGATTGCCTTATAGCTTGTTGAATAGCTCTTCCATCGTGGATTGGCTGATTCACATACAATTCAGTTGCTTATGCTGCAATTAACATGCCACAGTGTTTACCATGTTTGCACAGCTCTACAAGCTGTGTAGAGCCACTTACTGAATACAAAACAGTGTGCTATCATGTGCGCATTGTGTCATGATAGGCACACAGTCTTAGCACACCATGTGGGCATTATTGAATCTAGCCCTATGTTTACTCTGTGAGGTTTCAGTATTAATGGTGTGGCAAGCTCAATCTCAGTTTAAAATAAGTGAGTTAATCAGGTATATGAGAGGGAGAAGGTAAAGAAAGGTATTGTGCACTTGGAGACATTTTTCTGTGACACGTCCTTTAGATGGATGGTAACATTTAAATGGTTTTAGTAAGTATTGTTTGCCATGTTGCCTGAACAGTCAGGGAGTACTGGCATATTTTTGGAGCCATGATAGTTAAATGATTAACACTGAATTTGCATTAAACTGTCAATTAAACTTCCTGTTTGGACTTGGACTTACTTGTGAGCTTCTTGGTCCCTTATGATTTTGTGAACATTTGTTGTCAAGGCATTTTTATTATTTTTATTATCTATAGGCAGAGGAGGATGTGACAAATATGGGTCTTACCCTGAACTCCAAATAGCCTAGCTACTCCTCTGCTCTAATTACTTTCCTACAGTTCACATATGGGCAGTACAATAGAAAAATCAATGTACACTAACCAAGCTTTGCATTATGCAAAATGATATGCAGGCAATACAAAGGCATATATTTCAAAATGCATGAAAGTCATATCTACAACCAAAAGATTACAATCAGAGCCAATCAAAAACTTTGGCTGACCAACTGAGTGTATGAGCTTTTGAGGGCAAGGATTGAGGCATTCAGAGCCATAAACAAGGTGGGCTTTAGTTAAGCAATGGGGTAACCTAAAAAGAAGCATCAAAGAAGCCAAGAGGGAGTATGGAAGAAAGGTACTAAGTTGCTTCAAGGACATGGGGGATACCAGGAGCCTCTGGCAAGGAATTTAGCAGATAACTGACTACAAGACCAAGCCAGTTCAATGTGATGACAGCATGGAAATTCTGGACAGGCTGAACTCATTCTATGGCAGATTTGAGGAGACTTTTTCCTCTATTTGTGTGCTGACTGATGTTTTGATAATTTGATTGTCTTTCTGACCCTTTGCACCTGCCGTCTGAGCTGAAGAGGCTCTGGTTGTTAGATTTGAGGAGAACAACATTCTGTAAGCTGCAAAGCTACCCACTGATCATAATGAGGCAGTGCTCAAACTAAACCCTGGAGAAGTGAGAAGCCAACTTAAGAAAGTGAACCCCAGGAAGGCTTCAGGCCCTGACTCACTCTGACTCACTTTGCTCACCTCCCACCACCATTCCCACCCACCCCTATATCATTTCCTTCATAGCTAACTACTTTGCACCTCCCACAACATAACCCAACCTCCTCCTGTTTTTCACTCCATAACAGACTATACCTCAACCTACTTGCTGCTACAACAAAATATTCTAACTTCACCCCCCCCCCCCCTTACTGGGACTAGCTGGTAAACACTATTATCCACTATCTAATAGACCAAACAACTGTACTTCCGTGCATTTTATTAACTAAAGGCACCCTACAATATGTACTCCTCCAAGAGTAAAGTCTATGCATTTCTAACTAGATCCATTCTATTACTGCCTCTCCTACTGTTCCTTCTTATACTCATATCACTTAACATCCACTTACACCCCAAACATATCTCCCCTACAAGCCCAAATTGCTGTAGCCATCTAAATAATCATGAAACCTTCACTATTTTTCCATCTATCTTCTCATTAAATACTCCCTCAGCAAAAAATACACTTAGCTAACACCCAATTCACCCCTACCAAACACAAAACCAAATAACGAACCCCCACTCCTAATATGCTCAGACTCATCTGTCTCCACAAAAACATTCTCTTAGCTGGAGACAATCTTCCCAACCCTGGTCCAACACACTCTACTGCTAGCCCTCCTAACCCCAAAGTTAATAATCTCCCAAAAAACATATTTCCTTCTATTCAATAAACACTAGGAGTATTCTGAACAAAGTAAGTGAACTACATGCTTGGATCTCCCACCATACACCTGATATTCTTGGTCTGACTGAAACCTGGTTGAAGTCCCAACACCAAGCCATAGAGATATTGCCCTCTGGCTATAGCATACACCATCTAAATCGACCAAAAAGGAAAGGTGGAGGCATTGCTATCCTATACTCTAACCACCTTACCATTTCTAACTCTACTTTTACATCCCAAGCCTTCCCCCCCAGCCAAAATTGTATCTGTAAACCTAAATATTAATAGCCATTCCACTATCACCATTGTAGCAATTTACATTCCACCAGGTGATAATATCCCCCTACTGGAAAATATGCTTGTTCATATCTCCCAACAGATCCCAAATGAAACTATCATTCTTGGGGATGTCAACATTAACTGGCTATCTTTCTCCTCTCAAAACTCCTCACAACACCTTAATCTCTACAGCTTTACTCAACTCATCTCTTATCCCACTTATTTCAATATCTCCCAAACAGCCTCATCTCTCCTTGACTGGATTCTTGTCTCTCACCCTTCCAAATACCATAACCCAGAAATGCTACCAAATTCCCTAACTGATCATTGTCCAATAAAAATACTAAGATGCACATCCCATCAAGCTAAATTTCAAAGGTTTATCAAAGACCGACAACTAACAAACTTTAATCCTGAAACTTTCAAATCATTACTATCAAAAGTGAACTGGAATCCCTTAAAACTACTCCCTTTGGATGAAGCTGTCCACTTTTTTAATTCCACTTTCCTTAGTATTTTAAATTCGGTGGCACCCCTTTGAACAGTCCACATAAAGTCTAACATAGCCCTATGGCTGACCGTAAACACTCGTGCACTACTAAAAAAAAAGACAGAGCATGGAAAATTTGGACTAAAACTGAACATCAACCAGACCTCCAGAAATATAAAGAACTTAGAAATATTGCCAAAAGTCATATAAATAAAGATAAGAAAAACTTCTATAATAATCCATCTTCTACCTTTAAATCCAACCCTAAAAAGTTTTGGCACTCTGTAAATCAAATACTACACACAGGAACGCAAGCCTCCACTAACCCTCATCCTGACAAAACACACAAGTAAACTGCCTCCATATTTAACAACTACTTTATAGACTCAGTATCCAAATTACTAAATCAAGACACAAATCACCCCACCAACTATAATAGACCTAATAGCTCAAACTCTTCTATCAGTAATAACCCTACCACTACCTTCTCCCTCAAACGTGTCTCCACTAACTATATTAAAACTCTACTATCTAAATTAAAACCTTGCTCCACATCCATAGACAACATTCCCTCTGCTTTCCTTCAAGTTGCTGCTAATGTTCTTGCTTGCCCTGTTTTTATTCTAATAAACCACTATATTAAGGAATCCACAGTCCCTTCCATCTGGAAGCAATTTTAAACCCTTCCAATATACAAAGGAGGAGACTCTACAGATATAAATAATTTTAGACCCATAGCCATACTTTCACCACTCTCCAAAATTCTGGAAAAATGTATACACAATCAAGTCTTACACTACCTTCTGCAAGAAAACCTACTCACACTTACCCAACATGCCTTTCATCCCATGCACAGCACTACAACAGCTCTCCTGTCTTACCTAAATTCTGTATCACTAGCTAGAGACAGTAACAGATTTATTTCCTGTCTCTTCATTGACCTCTCTAAAGCCTTTGATACAGGCTCTCATAAACTTCTTCTCATTAAACTAGCAAACTTACACTTCTCGCCATCCACCATATCTTGGTTTAACAGCTATCTCTCTGATAGACTCCAATAAGTCAAATGGCTCTCAGCTTTCTCCCCTCTTCTTCCTGTTAAAATGGGTGTTCCACAAGGCTCTATCCTTGGGCACCTTCTTTTTAACATCTTTACCAACCTTCTCTACTCTTCCTGTCCTGGATATTCACTGATACAATACGCAGATGATTCTGCACTTATCACTATTGCTGAATCACCAACTCAACTAAAATCAGACACACAGTCCTCTTTTAACTCTGTAGAATACTGGCTATCTGAAAACCAACTTATCGTTAATCCAAAGAAAATCAAATTACTACTCTTTCTCCCTAAAAACCTTAACCACATAAAGGCTTCCCTCTCCATACTGTTACAAAATAATACTCAAATACAGATGGACAGCAGTACAAAACTCTTATACTCTGATACAATACGCAGATGATTCTGCACTTATCACTATTGCTGGATCACCAACTCAACTAAAATCAGACACACAGTCCTCTTTTAACTCTGTAGAATACTGGCTATCTGAAAACCAACTTATCGTTAATCCAAAGAAAATCAAATTACTACTCTTTCTCCCTAAAAACCTTAACCACATAAAGGCTTCCCTCTCCATACTGTTACAAAATAATACTCAAATACAGATGGACAGCAGTACAAAACTCTTAGGTGTTACTATTGATGATAGACTAACCTTTGATTTACACATCAATAATTGTATCTGAAAAACACATCTCAAGCTAGGTCTCCTCTAGAGAAACAAAAACTATCTTACCTAAACAGCAAAACTAACCCTTGCAAATGCCTACCTCTTACCGACTTTACTTTATAGCTCCCAAATTCTCACCAGCCTCAACACTGGACTACTAAACAAGTTAGAAATAACTTATTACAGGATTGCCAGATTTGCTGCCCAAAATTCTTACAAATCCCATCACCGTCTCACACTAAAAATACTAAAATGGCTAGAATTACCTAACCTGCTTCATTATAATCATTTTCTGATTATTCATTCCATTCTCTTCAAACCCTTTTTCTGTCCAACTATCTCATCTCTAATCTCTCATTACCTACCCACTAGATTACTCAGCAGTTTGGAACAAGCCCTACTAAAAATCTACAATCCAAGAACCAAAATGGGTCACCTAGTCTATAGCTTTAACCCTTCCAAGGCCTGGAATAGCCTACCACTGGATATAAGATCCCTTGAACATCCCAATCAGTTCAAAACCACTACAAAAAAAATACCTTCATGAAAAATGGACTTGCCAATGTAATTATCCACTGTAAACACTCCCCAATAACCTTCTACTTTTCTTCTCTCTTCCTTCCATTCAATAAACAAACTTACTACTTTATCTTCTCCTCTTGGTACATCACTGTACAAACATAACTAGTAAAATATTTCAGCTATGTCACTATTACACTATTATGTATATAATATGTAATTATTAATGTATCCCTCTGATGAATGTATTTCTATATGTATTTCACTTGCCACAGTTTAATGTATGACACTGTAATGCAATAATGTGTGGTACTGATGAATGTAATGTGTGGCACTGTAATGTAGTAATCTGTGGTACTGATGAATGTATTTCTATATGTATTCAATATGTAAAATTTCTATTTTCTTTTGGAGCTTTTCTCCTCGGGCATCTGCTGAAAATGGGCATTTGTAGCCCAGTTGGACAAACCCGGTCAACAAATATAAAATAAAATAAATAAATAACATTCTTGGAAAAGTATTAAGAGAATGCACAGACCAACTGTACCAAATCCTTACAAATATTTTAAGTACCTCCCTGGCTCTTGGAAGAGTTCTAGCATGCTTCAAGGTAACTAATAAAAAAAACAACTGCCTTAAAATCCAATCCAACTTGCTTAAATGACTGCAGACTGGTGGCACTAACCTTAAATGCCATGAAATGCTTCAAAAAGATAGTAAAAGAAGCATCAGTCAGAAGCTCTGCCACCAACTTTTAACCCTCTTCTGTTTGCCTTTCAGCCAAACAAATCCACTTGGATGCCATTTTGGTGGCCCTGCGCCTCTCTCTGGAACATCTTGAAGAGAGGAACAACTATGTCAGGCTGTTGTTCATTGACTTTAGCTCAGCATTCAACACAGTGGTTCCGATGCAACTCATAGGCAAATTAATTAACCTTGGCATTAACAAGAGCCACTGCAACCAGATTCTTGACTTCTTGATTGGAAGACCACAGAAGACATGTGCTGGTTAACAACACATCAAGTATCATTAAATTCAACACTGGTATGCCTCAAGGGTGTATACTTAGTCCTCTACTATTCACCTTCCTTACCCACAACTGCTCTGCAAAATTTCCCAAAAACCATATCATCAAATTTGCAGATGATATCACTGTAGTGGGTCTCGTAAGGGATGATGATGAGAGAGAATACAGCAAAAAAGTCAGCTGTCTGATCAAATGGTGCAAAAATAACAACTTAGATCTGAATGTCAACAAAACTAAAGATAGTATCATTCAGAAAAAGGCTAGGCATTCACTCATCACTTGAAATCAATGGTGAGGTGGTAGAGAAAGTTCAGTCTACAAAGTTCCTGAGGTACATATCTTAGAAGACCTCTCTTGGTTTGTGAACACAGGCCAGATAATTAAAAAAGCTCACCAATGTCTGCACTTTCTGATAAGGCTCAGAAGAGCAAAGCTTCCTCTGAATGCTCTATTCACTTTCTATAAAGGAGCTTTTGAAAGTATTCTCACCTGCAACTTTACTGTGTGGTACATAATCAGTACTACGGCACAGAGTAAGAAGCTTCAAAGAGTGATGAGGATTGTGGAGAAGATAATGGGCACAAATCTTCCAACCATGCATGAACGTTTTACAACAAGAAGCAGAAAAATGTCATACAAAATACATAGAGATGCATCACATCCAGCATGTGGCTGGTGTTTTAGACTTTCATCTGGCAAGAGGTTCCACAGCATCTACTGTAGGACCTCCAGGCTCTTGAACAGTTTCTATCCAACAGTTATAAGGCTCTTAAACTCTGACATCAACTTGGATGTCTCCTACCTCCAAACATGATCTCACTAGTAGTATTTCACTGAAAGTGATACACTATTTAATTCACTATAGTTAATATAGTCTTACAGAAGAGCAATGTCGACACCAGTCATTGGTCTCAGTTAAGCCTTTCTCTAGATTGTCTGCCTCACTTGGGGAGTTAATAATGGCTCCCAGCTTGCAGTCATCTTGTGAATTTGGTCGGCCAGAGTCCCTCCGTGTTGGCCTGGACTTCTGAGAAGTAGATGCCAAATAGGAGAGGACCCAGGACCGATCCCTGCAGGACTCCAAATGTGACTGGTTGGCAGTCTGACTTGGAGTCCGCTACTTCCACACTGTGTGTTCTATCTGAGAGCCAATTTGCAACCCACCTAACAATATAGGGGTTGAATCCTAGTTTGGTGAGTTTATCAATAATTCCTGAGTGAGGAATGGTATCAGAGGCTTTGGCCAGATCAAAGTAGGTTGTATGAACTGCCTTACCATCATCCACCGCTCTGGTGACTGACTCAAAGAAGGCAACCAGGTTGAGCAGGCATGCTCTATCTTTCATAAAACCAAACTGCATGGGATCTAGAATTTGGAGATTCCCTATATCCTTGCTAATTAGGTCCATGATGATGCGCTCCATAGCCTTACATATCAGATTTATCAGGCTAAAGGGGCGATAATTTCCAAGGTCTGTAGTCGCTCCTCCTTTATGGAGAGAGATGACTGTAGCAGTGCACCATTAGGTAGGGACAAAGTGTGAGATGAGGCTGTGTGTGAACAGAGCACACAGATGTGGTGCCAGTTCACTTTGTAATTCATGTAGAACACAGCCAGGGATATTGTTGGGTCCCATGGAAGCTGCATTCTTGGCCTTAGACAATGCAGCTTTAACCTGTGCTGTGGTAATGCAGGGTGCCTGGCATTCTTCCATTATTGAGATTGGTCCTTTAGGGGGAGTGAGGGTTAAAGTTGGCACTGAATCTGTTGGCCAATATGTAAGCAATATCTTTTGGCTCAGAATAGGGGGTACCATTGTGAAGTAACTCAGACAAAATCTGGGAATTGCCATGGAGATTGTTGTTGGCTGTTTGTCATTTTTGCAGTTACCTGTAACACATTGCATTTAAGTTACCTGGCACTTGCTCACTAAAGCAATTATATAAGTCAGCACTAAAAAATTAAAAGCACTAGACCCTCACAAACTCCCCTTGAGTACCTTGTTCCCCATTGGCCCTTTTTTTCAATTATAAAGGAATTTGCAATACTATTCTAGCATGTCCAAAGGTCAGTTGTCAATCTCCTCTCCGGTCCAGCTGGTGAATCTGGGAATCTTGAGGCAATGTTACAACTGCCTCATGTACACAGACAACCCTCTAATCCTCTCAACAAATTCCAACACGTGAGAGATGGAACCATATAGCCAAACTGGAGGTTAAGCTCTCTCAACTCAGTACTGGTGTAACCAGTCAGGAGGAGAAGGAAACCACACTCACTACAATTCCAGTCTCAGATAGACCTACCACGACAGCAAACCAAACACATAAACACACAAAAACATACTCTGAGGCTCTAAATAAAAATATGCCTAAGCAGCAGAGACCTCCAAAGCAGACACCCAAGCAACTGCTACCCCAAAACAAAACACGTGCAACACATAGCTCACAAAGCTGTGTGCCGAACAGCCACAGCCCTTAAGGCTAAACAACACACCTGATACACTTGTAATAGGTGACTCTATCATCAGGCACACTGACGTCCCGATCATCAGGCTGAACAAGGAGAAGGTCATGGTGAGCTGCCTGTTGGGCGCTAGGATCCGCCACATAACACAAGCACTCAGGTCACTCCAAGGCAAGTATAAATATGACTCAGTCATTGTCCATGCTGGTGTGAATGACCTGAGACATACCTCCCTGGACTACATAAAAAGAGACATAGAGGAGCTCTCTGAGCATGTAGCCCAGGCCGGTATGACCCTGAACTTGAGTAGCATCTTACCCTCACCAAGAATGATGCCACAATATGAAGACAAGATGATCAATTTCAACAATTAGCTTAAGTATTGGTGTCATTCAAAGGGGATCCAATGCCTGTCAGCCTGGGATGACATGCTCGACAAGCCACGATGCTTTGCTAGGAATGGCTTGCACCTGTCACCCTTGGGCTTTCGGATATTGGCAAAGGTTCTTGCTACCCCCCATAGTGCCTTTTTTAGGCAAGGCTCAAAAGACAAACCCACCTCCATAGGTATCACAAGGGATAAGAAACTAAGAGTAATGCTACTCAATGCCAGAAGTCTAAACCTCAAGATGCACGCACTCAAAACTCTCCTTAGCATGGAGAACATGTATATCTGTGCAGTAACAGAAACCTGGTTCAAGGCTCCCAAGAGCACCCCAGCACTACCAGGTTATAACTCATACCATGCTTTTCGGCCCCAAAACTTGGACCGAACCACAAAAGGAAGGGGAGTATCAATATTCATCAAAGATACCCACACCTCCAGGTTGGTGGCACAGCACGAAGCATCAGAGACTATCCATGTGCAACTAACAGTGGATAAAACTTCCTTCCAGTTTATAGCCTGCTACAGACCACCCTCCCAAACCCAAGAACCCCACTTGGCCTTCCTGAAAACACTGGAAAATATGAAGGTGTCTCCAAACACCATTATATTGGGTGACTTCAACTACCCAAACATAGACTGGGAGCATTACTCTAGCTCCAGCACCCGAGCCCAAAGGTTCCTAGAATTTATAAACTCAAATGCTATGGAACAACTTGTTACCACTCCCACAAGAGGGGAAAACATACTGGACCTGATCATCACCAACATGGGGACTCTATGCTCCAGACCAGAAGTGTATCCCTCACTGGTAAGATCAGACCATAAACTAATCTCACTGGATATTCACATCCCGACCCCACCCCCTGCCCAGAAAACCACATTGAAAAACTTCTCTAAAGCAAATTTCACACTCCTCAAAACCGAGGTGGAATCCTTCAAAGCCCCCAGGCCTGTGGAAAATACGGCACAGACTGCAGAATCCTTTATAAATGCATTCTATGAACACCTTCAGGAATGCATGGATCATGCAATCCCAAATAAAACCAAGACCCAATCCTCCAAAGGCAGACGCCCTGCCTAGTGGACCCCAGCCATAAACAAACTGTACAATAGAAGGAGGAAGCTATTAAATGACAGAGCAAAATCCCAAAAAGGGAAGGCATCTCTGATCAGTATTAGCAAAAAACTATGGGCACTCATAAAATCGTCTAAGGCCAGCTTCGAGAGAAAAATTGCACAGGACACTACAGATAATCACAAGGCTTTCTTTAGTTATGTTAGGAACCTGGGTGGGAATTCCCAGATATGCTCAGAATTAGTCCAAAATGACAAAATACACCGAACCCACAGACATTGCCAACATCCTAGCTGACAGGTTCAGAGCAAACTTCTCCCCCCCTCCCCACCAAAAGGGCAAATATCTATCCCAGCAGAGTGCTGCCCCCCTGACATCTCAGATGTTCAGGTAAGAGCCGCACTCTCCAAAGCAAAAAACACAGCATCAATGGGACCAGACAGTGTCCCGGGCTGCTTCCTACATGAACTCCAAGAAGAGCTAAACCCAAACCTAAAACTACTGTTCAATCTCAGCCTTACTACAGGATATGTACCCAAAGAGTGGTGTACAGCAACAGTGGTCCCTCTCCACAAAGGTGGTGCCTCAACGGATCCTGGAAACTATCGCCCCATAAGCCTGACTAGCTTGGTCTGCAAGGCTATGGAGAGGATCATCATGGACCTCATAAATAAAGATATTGGGGATCTGCAGACACTGGATCCTACCCAGTTCGGCTTTGTTAAGGGCAGATCCTGCCTCTTAAACCTGGTTGATTTCTTTGAAACAGTCACCAAGGCCATTGTCGAGGGGAAGGTGGTCCACACAGCCTACCTGGACCTCGCAAAAGCCTTCGATACAATACCCCACTCAGGCATTATAGATAAGCTCACCAGCTTAAATATAAACCCCTATGTCACTAGATGGGTTGCAAACTGGCTCAAGGACAGAACCCACATGGTTAGAATTGCTGGAGCCATGTCAGACTCCAAACCAGTTACAAGTGGCATCCCACAAGGCTCAGTCCTGGGACCTCTCTTGTTTGGTATATATTTCTTGGAGGTACAGGCCAACACAGAAGGACTGTGCCTGACCAAGTTCGCAGATGACTGCAAACTGGGCACCATAATTGACTCTCCAGCTGACACAAGCATCCTCCAAAAGGGCCTCATAGAAACTGGTGCCAGAGCCATGGCCTCAAGCTAAGCGCCAAAAAGTGTATAGTCATCCCCTTTGGCAAAAACAAAGTGCCCACAACTTACCACAACTTACCACATAGGTGGTAATCCATTAAGTACAGAAGAAGTAATTAGGGACCTGGGATCCCAAGTTGATAGCAATCTCTCATTTGACAACCACGTGGCCAAAGTGGTTAGAAAAACATTTTATATAGCCCACCTAATCATGAAGGGATTCACATCTAGATCAGGGGAGGTCATCGTGCCTCTTTACTCATCCCTCATCAGGCCCATAATTGAGTACAATGCCCCTTTTGGGATGTACCTTACCAGACACCTGCAGCAACTGGAAAGACCCCAAAAGTACCTCACCAAGAGGATCAAAGGGCTCAAACAGATGCCATATGCTGTCCGGTTAAAGAAACTCCAACTCTACTCAGTGGCATACCGCCTGCTCAGAGGCGATCTGTGCCTGACGTATAAAGCCATGTCCAACCCAGAATTAATGGACATGCTGCACCTCAGAAAATCCAAATCCCATCGAGCTACGTGCTCAAGAGACTTGAACCTCAGCACTGAAATAAATAGGACATGCTGGAGGGACATATTCATAACCCAGAGGCTCCCTTCACTCTGGAATAAAATCCCAGTCCAGGTTAGGCAGAGTCCCTCATTGACTCTCTTCAAGAGGAATCTTGATGAGTGGATGGGAGATCATAGGGTTATCCCAGGCATCACTTCTGTGTCACTATTAAACAGAGGCACAGTATACTAACCTCGAAAAAGGGCATAGCAAAATTAATTTAAAATGGGTGGTGAAAGCCAAACACACTCTGGCTAGGCTTATAAATGCCCTAGGGCAGATAACCTAGTATGAACCTATGAGCCTATGAGATTCTTGATATAACTAAAGAAGTCTTTGTGGTTGTTTTTACTGTATGCCACAATGCTGCCTTCATAGCTGGCTTTGGAGGTTTTGATGAGGGATCTCAACTTGTTGTTGAGGCTAATAACAGAATTTTTCCAGTTGTGAGACTTCACCTTTTTAGCAACAGTTTCTTCCTTCTGTTGTAGAGTTTATTAATGACAGGAGTTCACCAGACTGGCTTCCTTTTTTTGGAGGAGAGTGTCTTGGTTCTTTTGGCTATGGCTAGCTCCATGCATTTATGTAAATGTTCATACAGTACATTGATGTATGATTTGGCAGTCATGCATGTATTTTTCATTGGCTTGGGTGCCATGAAGTTATGCTCCTCTGTTTTTAGGAGTCCAAAGTCAGCTTTGGAGAAGTTTTTCATGGTGGATACCTTTGCAGGGGGTGTGGGTGAGATGTGGATTTCCATAGTGATTAGTTTGTGGTCGGATCTAACCAGGGAGGAATTGACTATTGGTGTAGAGCACCAGTTGCCCATTTCAATAATAACCAGGTCAAGGATGTTGCTTCCTCTACTGGAGGTAAGAATGAGCTGGTCCAAGGCATGGAATTGATCAATTGCAGGAAGCGTTGGGCAGGTGCATTGGTGCTAGAGTAGTTTTCCCAGTTGTTGGGTTGGACTTTGATAGATTCCAGCATGCTTAGGAACATGGAGTGAGAGTCTAGGGACATGGCTGGGTACCTATAGCAGGCTATGGCCTGGATCACAGTCTTACCCAATGTTAGTTGTACCTGAAGTATCTCAGATGCATTATGCTGAGCTACTAGTCTGGAGGTGTGCATATCCTTTATGAATATGGAGACACCACCACCTTTGGAGCTTCAGTCCATGTTTCAGGGCTGAAAGGTGTGGAATGAGGTATAGTCTGTTAGTGCAGTGGTGCTTTCTGCCACTTTAAACCAGATGTCTGTTACAGCACAAATGTCAATGTTCTCCATTTTGAGGAGTGCTTTGAGCTAGTGCATCTTGATATTTAGACTTTTAACACTGAGCAGCATGACCTTTAGATTACATTTATTTATAGCTGCTACAGTGGTAATTTGGTCTTTGGAACACTGCCTAATAAAGGCACTATAGGGGTGGCAAGATCCTTACCCAGTACCCGGAAACCCAGGAGTGACAGATGAAGGCCATTTCTGGCAAAGCATGATGGTTTGTCAATCATGTCATCCCAAGCAGACAGATACTGGATCCCCTTAGAATGACACCAGATACTTAGCCAACTGGACAATCATTTTTGTACTGTGGTATTATTCTGGGTGATGGTAGGATACTGCTCAGGGCTAGTGTCATACCTGTCTGGGCCACCATGTCTCTTTTCATGTAGTCCAGGGAGATGTGTCTCAGGTTATTCACACCCACATGGACAATGACAGAGTCATACTTGCACTTGTAGTGGAGTGACCTGAGTGAGTGTGTTAAGTGTCAGATTCTGGCACCTAATAGACAGCTGACTGTTATCTTCTCCTAATTCAACCTAGTGAGTGGGACATCTGTGTGCCTCACTATTGAGTCACCTATGATTAGTGTATTGGGCAAGATGTTTAGCCTTAGGGGCTTAGGTTGAGGGGCACAGTGTGGAGGTAAGCTACATGTCCTGTGGTTTGTGCTGTGTTGTATTGTTCAAGAAAATTTCTGTCCTGGAGGTCTCTGCTATTTGGGTAAATTTCAAGCCAAACAGAAACTCACAAGACAAAAAACTATTTAAAAGCGAACTGAAAAACGATAAGAGCAGGCTAATAAAAAAAACAGGTTTAATATTCAAGTACAAGTTAGCGCTTTCGGCGAAATAAATAAATCGCCTTCTTCAGACAAACTCAGTGCTTGTCTGAAGAAGGCGATTTATTTATTTCGCCGAAAGCGCTAACTTGTACTTGAATATTAACCCCTTTTTTTATTAGCCTGCTCTTATCGTGATTCAGTTCGCTTTTAAATAGATTTGGGTAAATTTCTGTTGAGTGCCTCCACGAAGGCGGGTGTGTGGTTTGTATTTTTATGTAACATCTGTGATGTTGGATGTTCTGGAGGGCTATGTGTTCCATATGGTGTGGTGCAGGTGTTGGCCTTCTCCTCTTGACCAGCTAGACTGATCTTGGCTGGAGACTGCATAGCTTCTAATTTGGTGATATAAGTGCATCTCTAACAAGTCTGAGTGTTGGGAGGTAAGAGGAGAGGGTTGTTTGTGTACATGAGGCAGTTGTTACACTGCCTCAGAATGCACAAGTGTACCAGGTTAATAAGAGAAAGCACAGGGAACTGCTCTTTAATCATGCCAGGAGGGGTGGTCATAACTACTAAGTACTGGAGCTATTTCTGTAAAGAACAACTAGTGCTGATTGCTCATAGGTGTGCTATAATATTTGCTACAAAAACCTGTAGAAGTGCAAAGCAGTTAGGCTATTTGAAGTACAAGAGAGAAAGAACTAGCAAGATGTTAGGGAAAACTGAAGAGCAGACTTTCTGGCACCAGTAATAGCTTACCTCAGCTCAGCGCTGCAGAACGGAGCTTAAACAAGTGCAAACCTGTGCAAATGCAGGCTTCTAAACCAGAAAGTTGAAAGGGATGGAAAAACTGCCCAATCATTCAATAAACTACAATTTCTGGGTGAGAAACCAATCCACGTGTGGTAAATAGGCTACCTAGTGCTTACCACTCCCACTGATAAGCTAGAATGCTTCCCTCCAACACAGAAAGGCTTGGGGGCTCAGAAGCTTATAAACACTCCTGGATATAGCAAATCTGTATCAGGACTAGATTAGTTGCAGAAAAGGTGGGAAATAAGCGCAAATAAGGGCTTTTAAACCATAAAGTTGAAGGGGATGGAGTAACTGCCCAAATGGACACTAAACTACAATTTCTCAGCCGGAAACCAGTAATCTTGTGGTAGATAGGCTACCTAATGCTTACCACTTCCCACTGATAAACTAGAAGGGTTCCCTCCAACACAGAAAGGCTTGGGGGGCTCAGAAGCATACAAACAGTCCTGGATATAGCAAATCTGTATCTGGGCTAGACTAGTTACAGGAAAGGCGGGAAACAAGCTTAGAACTTTTTTTTTTACAGAAAAGCACTTGTGTGCTTAGCAATATTAAAGCAAATAAAAGTTTAAATAAATGCAATTAAATTAAAAAATGACTAAAAACATGTGCAGAATGCAGTAAATTAGGAAAAAAATCAAAATGGAGGCACTTAGAGTATCAGAAACAATGCTAGCAAATATAGAAATAATTCAGTCAAGCAAAAATTAAGACCATGCAGAACACTGAAGAGTTAAAAAGTGCCAAAGGTATACTTATCAGCTCTATATTTCTAGATTGTTTGACAAGCACACTCAGAACACAAGGCGATTATAGCAATGGTAGATTCTAGCAAAGTGTTTTTATATAAACTGGAAAGGGAGAAAGGAAGAACAGAATATAATTCAAGATTAAGAAACTAAGTGGGTTGGCCTTCTCAAATGTTCTCTCTGTACTAGGTGGAATGAGCTAATGACACTAGACTGGGAAGAGTGTCCCAGATCAAATTTACAGAAGGGATGGGCAACTGCAAAGCTACCAAGTATAACAACAAGGCACTGACAGGGAGGGAGGGCAACTATACTACAGGTACTAGCTACTTACAAACAGAAAATACAACTTGCAGTATGAAAAAGCAGTTTACAGTTAAGTAATTCAGTAAACATGCAATTGCAGTAATGAAATACTATCTAACAATGAAAAATACAGTTAAAACAGTATAGAACAGTACACAAATGCAGTGAAACAGTAAAAAAAGTTATAACAGTGCAAAGTGTAGTAGATTAGCTGTATAGCACAATTATAAGCGTTAAGAAGTGCAATTCAATGAAATCAATGTAAGAGATAACTTATCCTGCTCTTGGAGTCTTAGGGAATTTCTGCTTTGTCCCAGTGATGAATCACCACTCCACAACCTGGTAAAAACAAGCACAACCCTCTGCAGACACATGGTTTAAATACTAGAAAAGATGGAAGAATCTAGAAGCTTGAATTACTACCCAGTCCTGCTAGCCCCTGCTCTTTCAACCAATCATTTGTACTAGAGGAGGTCAGGCAACCCTGTTGTTTTCACTGACTGAGAAGACAAGACAGTATCAGCTGAAGATGGCTGCCAGAAACACAGGAAACTCAATAAACAAAACAACCAGGCCTGGATAACAGCAGGCTTCCATCCAGCCTATGCTACCTGACTAGAAAACAGAAACCTCACAGAAAAGCACATATAGAATAATCACAAACAGAAAATACAACTCTCAGTATGAAAAAGCAGTTTACAGTTAAGTAATTCAGTAAAAATGCAAATACAGTAACGAAACACTATCTAGTAATATAAAATACAGTTAAAACAGTATAAAACAGTACACAAATGCACTGAAACAGTAAAAAAAACCTTTATAACAGTGCAAAATGTAGTAGATTAGCTGTATAGCACAATTATAAGCATTAAGAAGTGCAATTCAATGGAATTAATGTAAAAAAATAACTTATTCTGCTCTTGGAGTCTTAGGGAATTTCTGCTTTGTCCTAGAGATGAATTACCACTCCACAGTCTGATAAAAAACAAACACGGATTTGCGCAGAGTGTCACATAAACCCAATTGAACCTGTTTAAAAGTGCCATAATCACTTTATGCGTTTCTCAAAGTGTTAGACACATCTGCAAAAAAATCTCTGCTGCCACATCTTGAACCCAAGCTCCTGTCATCTACTACACAGTGCATTATCCCACTAGGCCACTCACCTCTGAAATAAAAAAAAAGCAGGTGTTTCCACCAACATATCCTGATTGCCACTGACACACTACACACTGGAGAAATTGGCAGTGTACATTGGACTGTGATGTAGACACGGCACCAGTATACAGCAAAATAAATAATATTGGATATATGTGAGGCCTGGTGTAGCAGGTATAGCTGTCAACTGTACAGACTGTTGCAGAATGTCCACAGTTGTGCCCCTAGTTTTGGCATGGTTTTCACAAAAAAAAAAAAAAAACATGTGTCTGCTAAAGTACTGGCAATTGCTTAAAGATTGACATTAGAAAATCATGACAGACATTTTAATGTCAGACCTCATGCCCATCAGAAAACACATGCTAATGCAATTCCTGTGTCACCGACTGTATGCATGCCGATGTATCTTTCAAATACACATGCCACAGCAGTGACTCAGTAGCTCAGTCTGTTAAATGCCTTGCATGTAGTCTATTTTGCCACCCACAGTCCTGGGTTCAAATCCAGTGTGTTGCATTTCAATTACATTCTTGTGAATACATATAATGATTGAGTCATGCAATATTAGCCAAAAACAGGTTGCTGCCATTGAATTAACTGCTACCTATTTTAGCAAGTCAAAGGCCTGGAGGTAAGGACACACTGCACATATTTAAATAGCCCACCTATATCTCACTTACTTCTCTCTGATTGGCACTGTTACATAACAGCTGTACCTTAAGCACATGCCTTGACTGGACTGTTATGGGTATCCTCGCCCTGGCTCTGCTGTAATGACAGAGCTGACACTGCTCCCTCAGTGACAAATACAGCTTGCTGTCCTCCAAAGTGTTCACACTCCCCACTGAGTCCTAGACAAAAAGGAGCAGCTGCAGCCTGCAACATATGCAGTTGTATGTTAAGCTACCTGCTACAGACCTACCACACCTCACAGCCCCATAGAACAAGGGATCCACACAACACCCATAAATAAAGAGGTGAGGGGAAAAGGTCAAGTGACAGGGACATGTGTCACAATCTGCCCCTACAAACATACATAGCTGATAAACCAGCACCTACTGCAGCAGCATGCATATTCTAATGGGTATGACATCTGACACCCACGTCTCTTCCCCCTTACTGACCTCAACCCACAATGTTTAGCACTGACCTGCCAGATAACCACAAAGTCATTTGACAATGGCCAAACATAGCATGCAATACTGTGGACATACCTCATAAATCTTAATAGTGGACGGTATTTGTACCTACCTTCTGTGATGCTGTAGTCTCCATACCTCATTAAAGTCCATCTTCCAGGCTAAGAAAGGGGCCAAGGCCTACATGAAGGCTTTAAATATTGCACTGTTGTGCCATGTCATTGGCTAATGAAAGTGCAACCCAGCTGTTCTGGAAGCAATTAGCAAGTCTGAGCCACAGATTGGTGCATAGGCAATTACCTGTTAATGAGCATTGCCTACAAAAGGCAAGCAGTTGTCTATGGAAAACAGGTCTGTAACTTGTTTTACCAAGACAGACTGGGATTTAGGAAGCATGTTTGTTGAGGATTTCTGTACAAAAGGATTGCATCACTCTACCAGGTATGTAATACAAGTCCCCATATAATGGGATGCAGATGGGAGTATGCAGTTATGGGGAATAGGGATTACAAAAGAAGGCCTGTAGTATATCTCTGGGGATGACATGTTGTTGATATTCTGCTGTCCAACAGCTACATGTATGTTTCTCAACTGTGCCTGCTGTGACTTAAATTTATTTATTTTATTTTACATTTGTTAACCGGGGCTGTCTGACTGAGCCAAAAAGGCCCTTTTTCAGGAGAGGGCCGGGAAGAAAAGCACCACATAGAAAAATTACAGATACATTTAGTTATTTAGACACGATCAGTATACACACAAATTACAAAAGACATGTTTTTACAGTGGTATGCAGCACATCAACAGTTACAGTAGAGAGAACAAACAAAAAAAATATTAATTTAAAAATAAAGGTAATTAATAGATTTGTGGTGTACAGCTGAAATTTGGAACATAGGTAGAATGGTTTACTATTGAAATTGCAAACATCACTCGGTCGAATGCATAAGGTCGGAAACACAGATGTTGAAGACATTATAATCAATCGAGGAACGGTTTTAACATGGGTCGAGGTAGGTGTACAGTATTATTCCCTACTACAACCATCTTCCCACCTTGACCCATGTTAAAACCGTTCCTCGATTGATTATAATGTCTTCGACAGCTGTGTTTCCGACCTTATGCGTTCGACCATACGACGTTCGACCGAGTGATGTTCGCAATTTCAATAGTAAACCAGGTAGAATACATACATCTGTGGTCCTCTCACCCCCCCCTACAGTGGTCAGCTCCTGTATGAATGCTACTGGATTATGTATTAGAGGTATTGACAGTAAGTAAGGATGGACACAGCTGTCATATCACATGATGTACTATCAGTCAGCTTCTTTCAGTCTGTGAATGTCACACAAGAATAGTTCTCACATTGCAAAGGTATCCCTGACTGTCCCTGACGTACTCTGGCTAGGTCACTGTTTTGTCAACCTCTGTATCTCATCTCTTGAGAGCTATGACTAGCATACCTGGCAACTCCCTACAGCAGGAAACCAGATCATAGCCATTATTAGTGGGGGGGACACAGGGCAGCCTCAGTGACACAGTGCACATATTGGTCTTGCAAAGTAAGGGTATGAATACAGTAACAGATATTACTGTAGCACAACTGTTTTCTGAGGGTTCTGGCATGTGACAGCCAGAATCTCTACATTCTGTGAACAACCATCAATTATTGTCCAACCATTTGCCAGACATCCAATTGTTTGTGGCAAAATGGACTACATATATCAGGCACACGTACACATTCTGAAAACATCTGTGTACTGGAGAAGTAGGACACCTACAGGCAAGATACCCTAAAGCATGTTAGCATTGCTGTCATTGTGGCACACTGATGTTGCTGGGCTGGACTGTCCACATATATTTGTAATAACATACACCTATTTTTCTGACAGTGGCTGTATGACATGGCAATGGGACATTGACCATAGGGGACACACCACAGTAGACAGCATTGTTGGGTGCAGAGACATACAGCACACTCTGTTAGGGCACACAGGGACATAAACAGTATTGCTATTATGTTGCTGATAGCCACATACATAGTGTATTGATAGACTGTGGAGTATGGCATGGAAGGTAGCAGTGTATAATGCAGGCCATTTTGGATGTGCAGAGTCTGTACATAGTAGATAGCTATGTATCTGTTCCTGTGATGTGTTCCCCTCTTCTTGTCTTTCAGAAAGGATATATAGACAGAGGCACCCACCATTTTCAGACACTGAAAATAATCTTATCCTGGATGGCCTCACACTGCATCACAACATTCTGCTGTCCAGGAGTCACCAGCATTGTGAACAACGTGCAGCACTGTGGGCTAACCTTGTCACAGCAGTCAACAAAGTAGGGTTGTAGGACAGAACCTACAAGCAGGTCCAATAACGGGCAACAGATATGGTCAATGCTGCATGGCAAAGGGCTGAAGCTGTGGCCAGGGTCCGTGTTGCCACTGGTGGAGGGCCTCCAGCAGAACAAACACTTTTCACCAGAGAGGAATTCCTAGTGAACCTGGGATCAACCACCATCTCCCAAGCATTCATCACCCCATACATCATGGAGGTGGGTGCCAAAGCAGAGGAGCAAACAGGTAAGCCACCTGTGTCCATCACTGTAATACTATATCAGTCATTGTGGCATCCTCTGTATACCAGTACATGGGTGTCAGGTCTATCTGCATTGGGGGAGTTTGGTTTTAATGCACAGCTGTGCACACATACTCAGAATGCCAGCAATGAAGGCAGTATCACATTACCTACTGTACATGTTGATATACACACATATTATCCTGTAACAATGCCACATTTGGTATTGCTGACAATACCTCTCTCTCACATTTCAACAGGTAAGTCAGATATGACCAGAGTCCAAGGTCCTCCTCCTGGTGAGTGTGATACATTTTTTTATGGATCATATATACCCTAAGAACATTAAGAGTTGCTATTTTGCTGTAGACACAACTTATATGCTTACCAGAGTACAATACTTATATGTTCAGTTTTGAAAGGGTTAACTGAAGTGCATTGAATAGGTAATCACAGTTATGTATTTGCAGGAGCAGTAACACATTTGCACTTATTTTTGTGAAGGTCTATGCAATCTGCTATACAGGGGGCAATAGTATGCTCAAGATTGGTGCACTGTGTTTTAGGTGTAAGTCTGTCACATACACTGACATATTGCTTATCTCACAGGTGTATAGTAGTGGCAACATTAACCAGACATAACTGCAGTGCATGTTAAAAAAGAGTCTGTCTTATCTGTGTATGCTGTAGTCTGCTTGTGTGCTTGTGTGTTGTGTATGGGATCAGAAATAAGATGTGGTATGTGTAATGCAGTTGTGGCAGATGTGTGCTGTAGGGAGTTGCCAGGTATGCATACATCTGTATGTGTGTGTGTGTGTGTGTGTGTGTGTAGATAACAATACATAATAGTGCAGGTAGTAATGTACTTAGTTGGTTTTCCTCCTCACAAGTGATGTCAGTGTCTCATCAGACTCTAATGATGATGGTGTCCATAGTGAGGCACAGCTGGGGCTGTTGGGGGATGAATCTGTCCCATGGGTTGGCATCTCATTTCATCCCCCATTGTCCATGCACACAGTCAGTATGCCCACACATACCCAGTCGCCTGTGGCCACAGATATCAGAAAGTCAGAGTGTGGCGCTATCAAACAAGAGAGTGTGGCATCAATGGCATCAGTGAGTGTAGACACTAGCTATAGCCTTGAGCTTTAGCGGTCCCACACAAGCAGATTGACAGGCATGGTTGAAGGAGGACGGCTGCCCATACATCACCTGTCACAGGTGTCATGCCATGGGTCACTTTACCATACTTTGGTCCATCATGGAAGCACAGACATGTTCCAAATGCAATGCCAGATGGATGTTCAGGATCATGGATGCAGCAATGTTTAACAGCCATGACTCCCTCCACCACATTGGTGATGCCATGGATCATTTCACTGATGTAGTGGACAGATGGCGGGGTGAAACATTGTCAGTCCTTGACCGCACATTATCTGTGCTGGAACATCTGGTGGGAGTAGGGTATCAGACAAATGGACGTAGGTTAGCAACAACATCCACTGAGAGTCCATGTGGCCATGCACACTCACGCTCCAGCAGTGGCAATACTTCCAGCACTACAGAAGAGAGGGTGCTGTCCACACCATGACATGGCAGGTTATGAGCATGTGGTCCTGTGGTCCCGTGAGAGACACAGGCCCAGCAGATACCAGTCACTGTCATCGACTAGCACCATATCTGACCCAGGGCATGGTGGTGCCAGTGTCACTCCTGCCTGAGCCATTTCCAATATTGGTGACCTGAGACGGTGAACTGTCTACACTGCCATGTGTGGTCCACAGCTGTCCAAAATACCCATGTGTAGGGTTAGCAAATGGCTTGACTATGTACATGCACACATTCAAACATCACTGTCACATGCAGGTTGCCAACAGACACACACAACACATCCCCATGGCCCAGCTGACCAACACCCCTTCCTGACTGACACTCATGATGTGAACTCCTTGGCACAGCCTAGGCCTCTGGCACTCCTGCACCATAACCTTTGCATGTGATGATACCTGTATCACATCCCTGTCATCCATACTATCGATGCAGGGACATCCAAATATATGTCTGATGCACAGGGTGACTATATTACATTACATGACATTTTGTAGTGCAGTAGTGTTATGTCATGACAGGTGCTGTAAGCTGGCATGTGTCATGAGTACACATCAAACTATTTGTATCTTAGTTACATGATGTTAAATTGGTGGTAGTGTTGCAGAATGACATGTATCTGTCAGAACTGTGTATGTTTCTGTTCCAGAGGTCTGAGTGGCTATGTTGGTGGCAATACAACTGCTCAGGATAGCATGGCGGCACAGCAGAAATATGATATCAGCAAGGTACAGCTGTATATGTGTGTGGTTACCTAGGTGCGTATGTGTAGAACAGTGTGTCAGGGACAATGGAGGTGGATGGCATAATCCTGAATGCTTACCCCATGACAAGGAATGCTACCCTTGGTACGTGTCACCTGGGTATTCTGCACCTACAAATGTAGATGGTGACAGACTGCATTTATGCCTTGGTAGATGTGGGCTATTTACGGCCAGCGGCTAGTCACAGTGCCTTAAAATGTATAACCATTGCACACAGATGGGTGATACCGGCACACTGCTGCAAGAAGATATATTTATACACACTCACAGAATTACCCTTATTGGGATAAGAACCCTTATCTATCTAGTAGTAGTATACATTATATCACTAAGTACTTATTGCATCCACCATGGAGGTTATCTGTTTTGAGATTGACAGCAATTGCTGTTAAGGTAGATGACATCAGCAGACCTTGTAAAAGAGGCCAATGGGGAGGCATGCTGGTAGGCACAGGGCCATAAAATGTATAACCAGTGCACACAGACAGGTGAGACAAGCATACTGCTACAAGGGGATATATTTACACACATAAACATACACTCACAGAGTTGCCTTTATTGAGATTAGAACCCCTATCTATCCAGAGGTATACACTATAGCTCTAAATACTTATCGCATGCTCCATGAAGCTTATCTGTTTTGAGATTGATGGCCAGTGCTGTTAAGATGGATGAAATCAGCAGGCCTTGTAAAAG